>NC_141009.1:72288634-72424434 GCF_052327205.1 Somniosus microcephalus
GTCACGTGACATCACAGTGAACACCATGGCAACACAGAGGGAAGTGGGTTCCACCAGTAGCTGAAGTGCAGATGCTGAAAAGCTCTCGACAAGTAAGGGGCAAGTTTGTTTAATCCTTACCAAAGTCTTCAGAATCTGTGCACATCAAAATCGTTTGTTAACATAACTCAGTTTTAAACTCATCGGGAACTGTGGTGCTTAAAATCATTTGTTTTCAGAATATAGTTCATAAATTGATCTGAATCTGTTGTGATCAATAATTGTTTGTTTACTGATTTATTTTCTTAAATTAATCAAATTTTAACCGAAGAGATCATTCTTCCTCACAACATCAGGAAAAAGTCATCGAGGAGCCAAAGAGTGACTTCAGACTGTGAGTAAACGAAAGAAGGAATTCTTAGTTGAAAATTACTCCAAGAATTAAAATAGTTTAACAGTGAGATTTCCCTTCAGATTGAACAGGAATAGTCACAGCAATTAAAACAATGCTGTGATTCTCTGCACTAATGGCCCAGAACTTGGTGTCAGGGGCTTGCCGCGCGTGCAAGCCCCCGATGTGCGCTCACCCTGCACGCCGACATCTGAAACCTGGCCCGCAGTGGATTTCCTGTCAGTGGCCCGGTTCTGATGTCGGCGCGCTGTGCTAACCTGACCCAGCGGCGTAGTTAGTGCAATGTGCCGGCTGGGATCAGGTGAGCACTGTACAACCAATCAGGGGAGGGGAAACTTCATTCATAAGTTTGAGAGTAAGAACTGTCAAACTCATGAGAAGTACTGCACCCCAAAACACTACTTAAACTTTAAATAAAATTTTAAAAAACATCCCAATCATTAAATTAAGTATAAATAAGTTTAAAAAAATAATTTAAACAATAATTTTTTTTTTGAAAAAAATAATTTTTTAATAAAAAGGGTCTAAAACTAAACTTACCTTATTGTAGATTCTTTAAAATAATAAACCTGTGGGAAAAAAAATTCTAAATTGCACTAAAACACCACTTACCTGTAAAAATAAATACTTACGTGTGCTTTTTACAAGCGTAAAGACCGGAGGCCTTTAGACATGCGCAAATCCCCCAAAACAGAGGAAATCCAAGACGCGCGCGCTGCCCCCTACAGCGCACGCGCTAGCCTCTTCACCTCTTGGGTTAGAGGAGAGGAAATGCCGGTTTTCAGCGCATGCGCTGTGCATGCTGAAAACCGGCATTTCCCCCGGCCAGACGCGTGAGTACCCCTTCCGTACTCACACGTTTGGGGAGGAATTACTGCCCCAACATCTTTGCGGCCTTCAGTGCACGCACGCGGAATCACAGAGCCGTGCCTGCGCACCCAAACCTCTTCTGTGCATGAGCGCTGTTTACCCAAGCTCCGCATGCTCAGTACCCAAGAGTTACAGCCGGCACCCTGGACCACACTGTCCTCAGCTCCGTAAGGAGAAGCTCACTGGATCCGGTGGTGACTCTGCAGGGTGGGGGTGGGAAGAGAGAGGATCGAAGTGGGAGAGAGAGGAGGGGAGAGAGGGAATCGGAGGGGAGAGAGAGGAGGGGAGAGGGAATCAGAGGGGGGGAGAGAGGGGGAGAGAGAGAGAGGGGGAAAGGGAATCGGAGGGGGGGGAGAGAGGGAATCGGAGGGGGGGGGAGAGAGGGAATCGGAGGGGGGGAGAGGAGGGATCGGAGGGGGGGGAGAGGAGGGATCGGAGGGGGGGAGAGGAGGGATCGGAGGGGGGGGAGAGGAGGGATCGGAGGGGGGGAGAGGAGGAATCGGAGGGGGGGAGAGGAGGAATCGGAGGGGGGAGAGGAGGGATCGGAGGGGGGAGAGAGGGGAGGGGGGAGAGAGGAGAAGGGGGAGGGGGAGAGAGGAGAAGGGGGAGGGGGAGAGAGGAGAAGGGGAGAGAGGAGAAGGGGGAGAGGGAATCGGAGGGGGGAGAGAGGAGAGGAGGGGAGAGAGGGAGGGAATCAGGGGGAGAGAGGAGAGGAGGGGAGAGGGAGGGAATCAGAGGGGGAGAGAGAATCGGAGGGGGAGAGAGGGGGAGAGAGAAGGGGGAGAGAGGAGGGGAGAGGGAATTGGAGGGGGGAGAGGGGATCGGTGCGAGAATAGAGAGGAGGAGATCAGTGAGGGGAGAGGTAATTGGAGGGGGAGAGAGGGGTGATTGGAGGTGGAGAGAGGATAAGATGGGTCAGGAACTCGGGGGTGGGTGGGAGAGGAGGTCAGGAACATGGGGGGTAAAGAGCATGGCAAGCACAGTGGGGGTGGGGGAAGAACGTGATCCAGGTCTAAAGGGGTGGGGGAGTGAGAGCGAGAACGTGATCCAGATGGTAAGACGGATCACGTTCTCCCAACCCCACCCCCTTTACACCCGCACCACGTTCTCCCTCTCCTCCCTCTAGACCTGGTTGATGTCTCGGAAAGTTCGGTGCGTGTGTGGAAAGTGTCCGCATTGGACTGGACGAAATCCGGAAGCCATGACAGTGTCACGATTCACTTCATACCCAATAAACCTGTTAACAAACCGTGACCCACACACAATGTCACAGAATCACAGAATCCCCACAGTGCAGATAGAGGCCATTTCGGCCCATCGAGCCTGCACCGACACATATCCCACCCTAGCCCCGTAACCCCACGTATTTAATCCCCCTAACACTAAGGGTCAATTTATCATAGCCAGTCAACCTAACCCGCACATCTTTGGACTGTGGGAGGAAACCGGAGCACCCGGAGAAAACCCACGCAAACACGGGGAGAATGTGCAAACTCCACACAGACAGTCGCCCGAGGCCAGATTTGAACCCGGGTCCCTGGCGCTGTGAGGCAACAGTGCTAACCACTATGCCACCGTGCCCATCTATGGGGGTGGGGGATTGGTGGAACAGGCTCAAGGGGCCTACTCCTGTTCCTATGCTCCTTCATTTATTCACATAATTTAAATATAGTTGACGAAATGATCAGGATCAGCCATTCCCATTTCTTAACTGTCCTATTACTGGATCCACTTGGGGTCCGTGATTGGCTCGGAGCCCCATCCAATTGCATGGTCCTAAAGCTGCTGCTGCCTAAATTTCCTGCACTAAACCTGAGGGTCCATTTTCTGTTCTGGACGGCCAGTGGCAATGGAGGGCACGAGGCAAATCGGAGCCGGGAGAGATGGCCAGTCCGACAGGATTGGGCATGGGATGAGTTTGATTTCAATTTCCTGACAAACGACCTTTTCCCTCGCCTGCCTCTTCTGCGTCTCAGTCTCTCTCTTCCTCACTCACTCAAAGCGCATCCCACTGGCCTTCATCGAGTTTTCACCGCTCACTCACAACCACAACCACTTATCTACTCAGCACAACCCATTCCCCGCTCACCAGCAACTTCATTTCCCACTCACCATCGATCTCTGCGGGCCAATGGGTGGCGAGTAGGTGGGGCGGAAAGGAACCCTGCTCAGACAGGCGGGCAAGCTGGTGGCGAGCACGAGGGATGGGTGAGCAACGGGGCAGGAAGCCCTGACACGGGTGGGGAGGCCAGGAAGCTCTTGAAGTAAGGGTGTAGAAACACTCAGGATGGCGGGGCTGGTTGGGCAACTCATCGAACGATAGAATCACACAACACAGAAGGAGGCCATTTGGCCCATCGTGCCTGTGCTGGCTCGTTGAAAGAGCTCTCCAATTAATCCCACTCCCCGCTCGTTCCTCAGAGCCCTGCAAAATTTCCCCTTCAAGTGTTTTTCCAATATCCTTTTGAAATTTATTATCGAACCTGCTTCCACCGACCTTTCAGGCAGTGTATTCCACATCACAACTCGCTGTATAAAAAATATTTCCTCATGTGGCCTCTGGTTCTTTTGCCAATGACCTTAAATCTGTGACTCTGGTTCCCGACCCTTTAGTCACTGGAAGCAGTTTCTCCTTATTTACTCTGTCAAAACCCTTCAAGATTGTGAACACCTCGATCAGATCTGCTCTTAACCTTCTCTGCACTAAGGAGAACAACCCCAGTTTCTCTCGTCTCTCCAAGTAACTGAAGTCTTTCATCCCCGGTACCATTCTGGTAAAACTCCTCTGTGGGATTCGGCAGCATATCTGTGGCATTGCACCAGACGGCTAGAAACCCGCCACACAGGAGTGCTGACAGTGGACTCAGGGCAAAACTCAAGCCCCAGGCTTATGGCAAAACATAGGCCTCATGGCAGAACTTTTCTGGGAAAATTGGAATATATTTAGCAGATGTTTAATGTTTTTACATGTTTGTCGTGTTATAAATTGTGCTGTTTACCTGGGAGCAGCTGATTAGTTTCTGTGTAGAATTGATTATTGTTATTCTGATTGAAAGGCAATGAAGCACTTGAATTGTGATTTGTTTAAACTTTCTGAATATGATATTAGAGTGAGTGAAGTGTGAGCGTGACACAGACAGTGTGATTCCTGACACGTGACACTGGAGGCCCTGGGGAGTGCTTGGAGGCCCTGGGGAGTGTCTGAAGGCGCTGGGGAGGGGCTGGAGGCGCTGGGGAGTGTTTGGAGGCCCTGGGGAGGGGCTGGAGGGTCTGGAGGCGCTGGGGTGGGTCTGGAGGCGCTGGGGAGACTCTGAAAACTCCCAGGGTTGGAAGCAGGGAGATAAGGTCCTAGCTTCCAGCAGCACTAGCAGGGCTGTCTAATTTCAGGAGAAATGGGGATCCTGGAGCACAGGGAGTGTGTTTTAGCTCAGGATCACAGGGGGATGCAGGAGATCCAAGTTCTTAACTCTTTATACTAGATGATTTTGGTCTTGAATTTGGGATGCATGGCCCATGTTTTTCAGGCACTACATGGCCTCCTAAGTCCCCAAAATTTTGGGCAGGAAGCATGCGCACAATTCTGTCCACTATATTGGCTGTAGGTGTCAGACCAGGCCACCTTACCTCAATTTCCTCTGGGTACATCAATGGAGCACCAGAAAAACTGGTGGGCTGGGGCCTAGATAGCACTCATGTTGGAGAATCTGCAATCACATGCCACTCCCGTATTCTCAGACACACCACATTCCCCATCACTCACCATCTCCGATCTCACACACCACTCCCGTACTCTGAGACACACCACATTCCCCATCACTCACTACCTCCAATCTCACACACCACTCCCGTACTCTCAGACACACCACATTCCCCATCACTCACCATCTCCAATCTCACACCCACACAAATTCAATCTCACTTCATTCAGAAACTACTTGCTGTACAACATCAACACCTTCAATCACAGCACCCCACCTCCACCATTACCCCACCTCACCCAACATGTCATCTCATGAGAGGTCCACCACGACACAGAAAGAAACCTTGGGTCTCGCACACGTCCGTCACACACCAGACCCCACACTTTGTAATCGATACAAAACATTGATAGAAAAGAAAGCCAATCATCAGCACAGAGAAGGTGAACCCAGAATATTTCACTGAGTCCTGTCATGCCAAGTGAAGAAAAGGAGACCTCATTAAAATGAATGAAAAGTGCATTTCTAGCTCAAAGGGTGATCAACATTTGGAATGATCCACCAGGTAAGGGGATGAATTCAGGATATTGGAGGAGTTCACCATACAGCTGGTTGCTAGGCTGGGGAAGCTGGTTTTCTGGAGCTAAAGTCAATGCGTCAAATGATATTTTCTTCTATCTTTATACCCCTGCTATAGTGATATTACAAATTGCAGACAAATCCACCGAGACCCCAAGAATGGCGCAAGAACCAGGTAGAAAAATTCACGCTTTCTTGAAGGCTCTGTTAAAGAGACTGGTCGATGATGATGACAACACTCGAGGAGAAATATCCCAGACGATATATAGACTGGGCCAGCAGTGGCCAGAATATGTCCTCCTCACTTGCCGTCGCTACCTCTGGCAACGTGTCTGGCTCCCGGATGAACAGAGCACAATCATTCTGAACACCATGGAGATGATCGTCCAAGACAAAGTCAGCTTCATTCAACACCATGTGGCTGACTCTCTCATCGTTATGGCTTCCCTCAGAGCGACCACGCTGATCGAGGCACATAAGCTAAGCCAGGAAGCTGCATGTAACCTCCTGGTTACCATTGGCTTAGGATTTTTACAAAAAGTGCTGGCAGTTACACTGGAAGATATGAAGACAGGGTATCCATGCCATGTTTACATGGTCAAAACACTGATAAAGCTGTCATCAGCCCATGTCAATGAGATGGTACCTTTAATAAAGCCCGTCCTGGAGATTATGATTCCAGTACTGAAGAAGGTCAGGCTAGACTACCATAAATCAGTGTTTGCCACAGCACTGGGCGCGTTTAGCAAGAACATCCTACTCTACGTGGATGATGTAGAGAAGCGCCCACAGACAACAGTGACTAAAGAATCCTTCGCCAATGAGATGAATATTGCTTATGATTTTCTTTTTAATAAGTGGCTTGAGAAGGAGGAGTCTCCATTAAATATCATAATAGTGGAAGCTCTGGGCTACTCCACCACCTTGATGCCCAAAGACCGCCTAGAGGTAGAACTGCCAAGGTTAATTCCTGGAATCCTGGATCTGTACAAATTTCAATCCCAACACCTTGCTATCACCCGTAGTCTGGGTCAGATTGTAGCTACTGCTGTCAATATGGGAAGCAAAAGTCTGAGAACACAGATGGAGGGTCTGCTGAGCAACTTACAGGAACAGTTTTGTATTCCAGTGGATTGCGATAACCGGCTCGCTGCAGAGAATCGTAATCAGATCCTTGGCTGCTACTCTGTTCTGGCCCAAGCTCATGCTGACTCACTGATGGAATTCCTTCTCCCCCAGTTGGAGACCAACAATCCACAAACTAGACTGGGAACACTAAGTGTCCTCAAGCACCTCATCAGGGCTGTCCCTTCACAGCTGGAAAGGAGGAAGGCCCAAATTGTGGCTGGTTTGAAACTAACGCTTCTAGACAACAACAACAATGTCAAGAAGCTGATTGTGGAGACAATTGGTGCCATGGCTCACGAAGGTTACCTAGATCTAGAGGGAGGAAGAATAATGGTGGAGTTTATCCTGAAACAGTATGTTCTCTCCACAGACTCAGGGAACCAAATCCCACTGGATAATGAAGGAGATCAGGTTACCCATGAAGATTTGAGTCCAATGTGTGAGGTCATGATGTTGACTCTGACAGCTCTGGAGAGTATGGAGGATGTACTCTGGCCATTCCTACTAAACTTCATGACTTCACCTCAATACACCAAAGGGCTAACAATGGTCTCCCAGTGTTTAACACGACTTGCAAAGAAGAAGCTGCAAGTGGGAGATGAGAAGTATTTCCTCCTTTATAAACAAATTGCAAATCTCCCGAAACCTCAGGCACTGCTGACACGGCTTCTGATTCTAGCTTGTTGTCCCTATGCACTGAGGCTACTACAGGCCGTGAGCCTGAATATTCACACAGCAATAGTGAAGATGTGGGAGGAGGAGATTCCATTGTTAGTTAATAACTTGGTGGAGAGTTCCGAGAAGACCCTGCCCCAGCAAGAATGGGAGGAGAAACTGATCCTGCTTTTGTCCAAAACTCTGAAAACAATTGAGGACGAGCAGTGGACATGCCAGTTGATCGATGAAATAAACCAACAGATCACAATCTCCCACAGCTATCCACAACAGAAGGGGTTTCTATATAAATGTCTTGGGATGGTGCTACATCACTCAGGCAGCACGGACATACAGAAAGAGATTGAACAAATGCTACAGATTGCTCAGCACAGGGAGACCGTTGAGAGAGAGGGTGTAGCTGTTGGAATTGGTTTCTATTCTATCACTAACTTTGAAGCCACCTTCAGCAGCCTCGTGGATTATAATAACTTAAACCTCCTGAAGAAGTCCAGAACTTTCCTCCGTGTCCGTAAGGATGAGTCTGATCTTGAGGCGGATGATGCTAAGAGCACATTGGTTCTTAGTTATGGGTATCTGGCAATCAATGCTCCACCAGACCTTTGTTTATCGCGAATAGAGAACCACATTCTGCCAGTGTTAAGTGACCAACTCAGCCAGCTTGGACAGGGGGTAAAGGAAGGATCCATGGACTTGACTCTGACCTTGAGCCTGATAAAGACCGTGACTCTGATAGCCAGAGCAGTGCAGTCCAGCAGTCGGACATTCCCCTTGAATTTCAGCAGGAAAAGTGAGCTACTGAAGGACATGCAACAACTTATCGAGGCTGAGCCCACAGAGCTGCTGCAGACTCCGATTCGGCAGTTGGCAATGAATGCCTGCCTTCATCTTGTCCAACTGAACCCACAGTTAGATGAAGCTGATAACTGCCAGTTAATTCAAAGCTGCTTGAGGAGTATTTTCAGTTTGGTTCCTGTGGACCCCAACCAGGCCCAGGACGGGACACCTGCTAACCCAGGAGGAGGAGAGACTCTTTACACGGAAAGTATGGCTGCTCTATACAGTCTCCTCAAAGAGGTTGTGCTTCAGAACCTGTCCCGAGGGTCTCCAGACCATACACAAATATTTGGAGAAGTGGATGATATCACCGAGGGGTCACGAAAGAGAGCGAGCAGTAGACGTGACCTCGAAGCTGCTGACATTCTACTGGCAGGAGCTTGATGTTGATAATATAATGGCACCGATTGACTTGGGGGCTGTAGTTGGTCAGCTGCTGCCATGATGTGTTGACTCCTTGCTCCCCATACGGCAGAGGGCAATGGACAGTTTGCACATCCTACTGAAGATCCAGGCGTGTTATGAAGGTGTGAATCTCGGTGAGCAAATTGAGCAGGAACAGGTTCTGCAAAGAATTGGCCAGCGATTGGCGAGCACAGACACCACAGTCCTCTTTCAAGGATGCTCCGAGCTCGCAGATCTCATTTCCCAGCACTTGCCCCGGGACCAGCTGGCCAACCTGCTCTTTATGCTCTTCAAAGGGCTGGTTGACCACCACCCCAGCTGTTCCAATACAGCTGCTATTATAATGAAAGCTGTTGTTAAGAGACGTGGCCCTGAGCTGGAGGATCAGCTCCCAGAGACCCTCGAGGCGCTGCACCTCCAAATGCTGGCAATCAGACAGAAGGAAGTGACACTGACTGTGATAGAAACCTTCACTCTCCTCACTTCCCAGCACCTGCCAGCTGTTGTGCGTTGTCTCCTCAGGTTCCCCGTGGACGAGCGCACCATCGCCATCTGGCGCTCAGTAGCAAAGAAGACCCAACTGGCTTTTTCATCATTCAAACAACTGATGCAATACATGAACAGATCAGTGCCATTGAATGAAAGGAGCCATTCAGAGACCGAGGATGAGAGCCCTGATGCTCTGGCTGTTTTAAGCGCTCTGTATGAGATGGTCTCAGAGCCAGAGTCTGCCGAGGTTGTTAACGCCTTATATTCTGAGTTATTCGCTGCTCTATTGAATCATCTCAGTTCCTGTATCTACGTGAATTTGCCTTTTGACTTCATTCCTTGCTGTGAATTGGAGCTGTCAGAACATCGATCAGCAACACCAATGTGCAAAAGCCGAGAGCTTTGCCTGTCGTCAGTGAAGACTCTCAGGGCCTTGCTGAATCGAGCGCACAATGAAGTGGTTGTAGATTCCGTCCAGGAGAAGGGAGGCTGGGATTTGATGTTGGACCCACACACCTACCACAAGGGGATCGCTCTGCTCGCTCGAGCGATGAGCTTATTCAATGAGCACCAGCTGGTTGGGATTGTGCTGGATCTTGCCCCTGTCCTGTCAACTACACAGGAGGGTCAGAAAGCCACAGTGGCTGCCTTCTTTGCTGAACTTTTAAAATGTTCATTGACCTTCCACGCGCGGCTCACTAACATCCTGGTGAATAGTTTGCTCACGGGTCTACTTGATTCGACTCTGGCTGTCAGGCTGCTCTGTGTTCGAGGCCTGGGGAATATTCCGATTGGAGTACCTGGAGTGATGGAGAGACACGCTTCAGACCTGTTGGCTGCAATGAGCAACATACTGCAGAGCAAGGAGTACCATGAGGAGGAATTCATGATTGAAGTGACATCAACTCTCTCAAAGCTCTTGGACCAGCTGAGTGTCAATGCTATCAGACCCTTTTGTATTGATATCGCAAAAGGAATTCGATGTTGCTTTGAGTTCAATTCTGCTCAGGTTCGTGCTGCCGCATTTACTGTGTTTGGCACTTTGGCCACATGTGGACATGAACATTCAAGGGCTTCCTTTATGGACGAGATCCACCTGAACCTGGTCAGTTTGTTGCTACACCTGGATGAAGAGAGTGAGGAGGTCCAGAGGGCCTGTCTTTTAACACTGTGCTCAGTCGCCCCATATATCGGCTCACAGAGGGTTTGTGGAATAATTCAGGAGCATTCACGGGAAGGCAGCCTGAAGTATGAGGAATTTTTGAATATCCTTTCCTTGCAACTCATCAAAGATTTCCCCAGGAGGATCAACTCGTATGAAAAGTGCTGCAGGTCCTTCCTACACATGGGGCCTCGTCTCCGAGGGGATGCGGTCTTCTTATCAGTCGTCCTTTCTCAGATTCCACCGGAGCCGGCCCGGAGGAAGACATGGATCGAGAAACTCTGCTGTTTAAGGATCCAGCGTGGACGATCCAACTCAACTCGACAGACTCACCGATCCTTCTCCACCTGTTTCAGACTGTGCTGAGAGATTCTTGTTGTAAATATGTTTATTCATAATTTGTAAATATGTTTATTCTTAATTTTACCTCTATTATGAAATAAATAACAATCCTGTTCTGACCAATGGAGTTCCCAGTGGATGGATTCAATGCTAGACGTGTGACCGGGCAGGACCTCCTGCATCAGCTACCATTGCATTCATTCTCATTTGTTTATTGTGCTCGGGCCCCCATTAGGAGGTGTTGAAGGAGGGGAAGTAAGAAATTGTAATCTGCTGCTGCATTTAAAGAGCTGCAGCAACATAAAAGGGTCGGCCCCAAAATTGAAAAAGGGTCCTTGTAGAAGCAATGGATGGGAATAAGCTTCAATCACAGGTAATTAATTACCGGTGAGTTAACCAGTAATGCACAGGAGGGGCTGCCAAACCATTCGCACCCCTTTCCTTCACTTCCAGCATCACCTTCCCTCGTAACCTTCCATGACTGAATGCACTGCAAGTCTCCCATGATTTGTACCATTAATCTTAGCCCATTAACAGCTTGCTTGCTGCCAGCTACCTAAGAACAAACATAAGAACATAAGAAATAGGAGCAGGAGTAGGCCAATCGGCCCCTCGAGCCTGCTCCGCCATTCAATAAGATCATGGCTGATCTGATCCTAACTGCCAATCCACTATCACAGAACCATCTCCTGAATCTAACAAAATTAGACACACGAAATAGGAGCAGGATCAGGCTACACGGCCCCGGGGCCCGCTCTGCTACCCACAGGGCCATGACCGATCCGAACCTAGACTCATGTCCAAATTCCTGCCCGCTCCCCGTAACCCTTAATTCCCTTTACTTCTAGGAAACTGTCTATTTCTGTTTTAAATTTATGTAATGATGTAGCTTCTACAGTTTTTTGGGGCAGCATATTCCATGGACCTACCACCCTCTGAGTGAAGTAGTTCCTCCTCATCTCAGTTTTGAAAGAGCAGCCCCTTATTCTAAGACTATGCCCCCTAGTTCTAGTTTCACCCATCATCTGGAACATCTTCCCTGCATCCACCCGATCCAACCCCTTCGCAATCTTATATGTTTCAATAAGATCGCCTCTCATTCTTCTGAACTCCAATGAGTAGAGTCCCAATCTACTCAACCTCTCCTCATATGTCCATCCCCTCATCCCCGGGATTAACCGAGTGAACCTTCTTTGTACTGACTCGAGAGCAAGTATGTCCTTTCTTAAGTATGGACACCAAAACTGTATGCAGTATTCCAGGTGCGGTCTCACCAATACCTTGTACAACTGAAGCAATACCTCCCTATTTTTATATTCTATGCCCGGTGCCAGGGTTAAGGACATCTCCTCTGGACTGGAGAGAAACTTGGAGTGGGAGGGGGAGGATCCAGTTGTCGTGGTCCATGTTGGTACCAACGACATAGATAGGACAAGGAAGGAGGTTCTGCTGAGGGAGTTTGAGCAGCTAGGGGCCAAATTAAAAAGCAGAACCACAAGGGTAATAATCTCTGGATTATTACCTGAGCCACGAGCGAATTTGGCTAGGACAAATAAAATTAGAGAGTTAAATGCGTGGCTCAAAGACTGGTGTGGGAGAAATGGGTTTTGCTTCCTGGGACACTGGCACCAGTACTGGGGCAGGAGGGAGCTGTTCCGTTGGGACGGGCTTCACTTGGCCAGTGCTGGGACTAGAGTCCTGGCGGATCATATAACTAGGGCTGTAGAGAGGGCTTTAAACTAACTAGTGGGGGGGAGGTTCCTAGAGAGCAAATAATAAAAATGACAACAGAGAAGGTCACAGACTTAGGTAGCAGTGGGGAAATTAAAAACCAGAGCGTGTCAGGAAGGGGCAGAAGGTATGGAGTAAAAGGTAAAGTAATAAAAAGGGCAAAAGCAGGAACTAAGTGTCACAAAACATCTTTGAAAGTTCTCTATCTGAATGCACGTAGCATTCGTAACAAAATAGATGAGTTAATGGCACAAATAACTACATATGGGTATGATCTTGTGGCCATTACAGAAACATGGCTGAAGGGTGACAATGCCTGGGAATTAAACATACCAGGTTATTTAACGATCAGGAAGGACAGGCAGGAAGGAAGGAAGGGGAGGTGGGGTGGCTATGTTAATAAAGGAAGGAATCACTGTAATACAGAGAAATGATAATGGGTCAAAAGATCAGGACAATGAAACAGTTTGGGTGGAGGTAAGGAATAATAAGGGGAAAAAAACACTAGTGGGCGTGGTCTATAGGCCTCCGAACTGTGGCAACTCTGTTGGATGGAGTATCAATCAGGAAATAGTTGAGGCTTGTAATAAGGGAACATCTATAATTATGGGGGATTTTAACTATCATATTAATTGGACAAATCAAATTGGGCAGGGCTGCCTTGAGGATGAGTTCATTGAGTGTACTAGGGATGGGTTTCTTGAGCAGTATGTAACTGAACCGACCAGGGGGCAAGCAACCTTAGATCTGGTCCTGTGTAACGAGACAGGATTAATTAAAAATTTCCTAGTAAAGGATTCCCTTGGAATGAGTGACCATAACATGGTTGAATTCCATATTCAATTAGAGGGTGAGAAGGTTGGATCTCAAACAAGCGTGCTAAGCTTGAATAAAGGAGACTATGAAGGTATGAGAGCGGAATTGAGTAGAGTGGATTGGGAAAATAGATTAAAGGGTAAGACGATACATGATCAGTGGTGTACATTTAAGGAGTTATTTTACAACTTCCAAAAAATATATATTCCACTGAGAAGAAAAGGGTGTAAAAGAAAAGACAGCCATCCGTGGCTAAGTAAAGAAATTAAGGATAGTATTCGACTAAAAACAAGGGCATATAAGGTAGCCAAATCTAGTGGGAGGATAGAGGATTGGGAAAACTTTAAAAGACAGCAAAAAATAACAAAAAGATTGATTAAGAAAGGGAAGATAGATTATGAAAGTAAATTAGCAAAAAATATAAACAGATAGTAAGAGTTTTTATAGTTATATAAAAAGAAAAAGGGTGGCTAAAGTAAATGTTGGTCCCTTAGAGGATGAGACCGGGAAATTAATGGTGGAAAATATGGAGATGGCAAAAACACTGAATGAATATTTTGTATCAGTCTTTACAGTAGAAGACACTAAGAATATCCCAACACTGGACAAACAGGGGGCTAAAGGGGGGGGAGAGGAGCTAAACACGATCAAAATCACTAAGGAAGTGGTACTCGGTAAAATAATGGGACTCAAGGCGGATAAATCACCTGGACCTGATGACTTACATCCTAGGGTCTTGAGGGAAGTGGCGGTAGGGATTGTGGATGCATTGGTAATAATTTTCCAAAACTCCCTGGACTCGGCAAAGGTCCCGGCAGACTGGAAAACTGCTAATGTAACACCCTTATTTAAAAAGGGCAGTAGACAGAAGGCTGGAAACTATAGACCGGTTAGCCTAACATCTGTGGTAGGTAAAATTTTGGAGTCCATTATTAAGGAGACAGTAACAGGACATTTGGATAATCATAATTTAATAGGACAAAGTCAGCATGGTTTTATGAAGGGGAAGTCATGTTTGACAAATTTGCTGGAGTTCTTTGAGGAAGTAACATATAGGGTGGATAAAGGGGAACCAGTGGACGTAGTGTATTTAGACTTCCAAAAGGCATTTGACAAGGTGCCACACAAAAGATTATTGCTTAAGATAAAAAATCACGGGATTGAGGGTAATATTCTGGCATGGATAGAGGATTGGCTATCTAACAGAAGGCAGAGAGTTGGGATAAATGGTTCATTCTCAGGAGGGCCCGCAGTCTATCGATCTGCGCGCTGGCGCAGGTGCCACGCGATAGAGCATCCAGGGGTTCATTGAGCTTCCCGGGCCGGTACAAGATCTCGTAATTGTAGGTGGAAAGTTCGATTCTCCACCTCAAGATCTTGTCATTTTTGATTTTGCCCCTCTGCTTGTCGTTAAACATAAAAGCAACTGAACGCTGGTCAGTGAGCAGGGTAAATAGTTTTCCGGCCAGGTAGTGCCTCCAATGACGCACAGCCTCCACAATAGCCTGGGCCTCCTTCTCAACAGCGGAGTGTCTGGTCTCCGGGCCCTGGAGGGTTCGTGAAAAGAAGGCCATGGGTCTCCCCGCCTGATTAAGGGTAGCAGCCAGGGCAAAGTCAGACGCATCGCTTTCCACCTGGAAGGGGATGGATTCGTCCACTGCGTGCATGGTGGCTTTGGCAATGTCTTCCTTGATACGGTGGAAGGCTAAGCGGGCCTCTGCCATCAAGGGAAAAGAGGTGGACTTGATCAGCAGACGGGCCTTGTCCGCATAGTAGGGGACCCACTGGGCGTAATAGGAGAAAAACCCTAGGCACCTCTTCAGGGCCTTGAGGCAGTGGGAGTTCCATAAAGGGACGCATCCGGTCGGGGTCGGGACCGATGACTCCGTGTTCCACAACACAGCCAAAGATGGCGAGGCGGGTTGTGCGGAATATGCACTTCTCCTTGTTATACGTCAGGTTCAGGAGTTGGGCGGTGCAGAGGAATTTTTCAAGGTTTGCGTCATGGTCCTGCAAGTCATGGCCGCAGATGGTCACATTGTCCAGATATGGGAAAGTGGACTGCAACGCATTTTGATCGACCATCCGGTCCATCTCCCTTTGGAAGACGGAGACCCCGTTGGTGACGCCAAAGGGAACCCTAAGGAAGTGATAGAGGCGGCCGTTTGCCTCAAAGGCAGTATACTGGCGGTCCTCAGGGCGGATAGGGAGCTGGTGGTACGCTGATTTCAGGTCAATGGTCGAGAAGACGCGGTACTGCGCGATCTGGTTGACCATATCAGCTATGCGGGGGAGTGAGTAAGCGTCCAGCAAGGTGTAGCGATTTATTGTCTGGCTGTAGTCGATGACCAGGTGCTGCTTCTCGCCGGTCTTAACGACCACAACCTGGGCTCACCAGGGGCTGGTGCTGCCCTCAATAATCCCCTCCTTCAGGAGCCGCTCCACTTCGGTTTTAATGAAAACCCTGTCCCCGGCACTGTATCGCCTGCTCTTTGTGGCGATGGGCTTACAGTCGGGGGTGAGGTTAGCGAACAGTGGGGGGGGGGGGGGGGGGGGTGACTGAGTGTGGAGAGGTTGCACCTGGTGCGCGGCGGGCAATTTGGAAGCTGCTGGCTGCGGACTGTGAGTGGGGGGGAGGGGTCCACCGTACGCCATCGTAACACTTTTAAGGTGGCACTGAAAATCTAACCCCAGTAGAACGGCAGCGCAGAGGTGGGGCAGAACCAGAAGTTTACAATTATCGTACACACAGTCCCGTCTACTAAGAGTGTCACCACGCAGTAGCCGCCAATGTCCGCCGACTGGGACTCGGAGGCCATAGAAATCCGCTGGTGTGCAGGCAGGACTGGGAGAGAGCAACGCCGCACCGTGTCGGGGTGGATGAAGCTCTCCGTGCTCCCAGAGTCAAAAAGGCAGGTTGTTTCGTGACCATTTACCTTAATGTCCATTGTGGACCGGGCCAGTTGGTGCGGTCTCGCTTGGTCCAGCGTAACAGAGGCCAGCGTAGGGGTCGGTGTGTCGCTGCGGGTATCAGATGAGGCAGTGTTGGGGGCCTGCTGCGTCCCGGCTGGCGTCCAAGATTCTCTTGTTAATAAAATTGATGCGCTTTCAATTACTCAAAAGACTGAGGTTAAGCGAGTAACTAACAGGCTTTTATTAACAAGCGAATGAAGGTGTGCCTCGAGTGGTCGACCAGTCCAGAATACAGAGGGACTGTGGAGCAGTCACCTTTATACCTGGACTCGTGGGAGGAGTCAGCCGAGGCATGTACAGACATGTACACAGTGGAATACAAACACCCACACAGGCAGGTATAACAGTGGTTTACCACAATACTAAGATGGGGGGGGAAAGTAGTGAGTGAGGAGGACATAAAAAACCTTCAAGGGGACATAGACAGGCTAAGTAAGTGGGCAGAGATTTGGCAGATGGAATACAATACTGGAAAGTGTGAGGTTATGCACTTTGGCAGGAAAAATCGTAGAGCAAGTTATTATCTTAATGGCAAGAAACTGGAAAGTACTGAAGTACAAAGGGATCTGGGGGTCCTGGTGCACGAAACTCAAAAGGTTAGTATGCAGGTGCAGCAAGTGATTAAGAAGGCCAATGGAGTGTTGGCTTTCATTGCTAGGGGGATAGAATATAAAAATAGGGAGGTATTGCTTCAGTTGTACAAGGTATTGGTGAGACCGCACCTGGAATACTGCGTACAGTTTTGGTGTCCATACTTAAGAAAGCACGGTGGCATAGTGGTTAGCACTGTTGCCTCACAGCACCAGGGACCCGGGTTCGAATCCGGCCTCGGGCGACTGTCTGTGTGGAGTTTGCACATTCTCCCCGTGTTTGCGTGGGTTTTCTCCGGGTGCTCCGGTTTCCTCCCACAGTCCAAAGATGTGCGGGTTAGGTTGATTGGCTATGATAAATTGACCCTTAGTGTTAGGGGGATTAAATACGTGGGGTTACGGGGATAGAGTGGGATATGTGTTGGTGTAGGGGTTACGGGGATCGTGTGGGATATGTGTCGGTGCAGGCTCGATGGGCCGAATGGCCTCTATCTGCACTGTGGGGTTTCTGTGATTTCTGTGACATACTTACTCTCGAGTCAGTACAAAGAAGGTTCACTCGGTTAATCCCGGGGATGAGGGGATGGACATATGAGGAGAGGTTGAGTAGATTGGGACTCTACTCATTGGAGTTCAGAAGAATGAGAGGCGATCTTATTGAAACATATAAGATTGCGAAGGGGTTGGATCGGGTGGATGCAGGGAAGATGTTCCAGATGATGGGTGAAACTAGAACTAGGGGGCATAGTCTTAGAATAAGGGGCTGCTCTTTCAAAACTGAGATGAGGAGGAACTACTTCACTCAGAGGGTGGTAGGTCCATGGAATATGCTGCCCCAAAAAACTGTAGAAGCTACATCATTACATAAATTTAAAACAGAAATAGACAGTTTCCTAGAAGTAAAGGGAATTAAGGGTTACGGGGAGCAGGCAGGAATTTGGACATGAGTCTAGGTTCGGATTGGTCATGGCCCTGTGGGTAGCGGAGCGGGCCCGGGGGCCGTGTAGCCTGATCCTGCTCCTATTTCGTGTGTCTAATTCTGTTAGATGCAGGAGATGGTTCTGTGATAGTGGATTGGCGGTTAGGATCAGATCAGCCATGATCTTATTGAATGGCGGAGCAGGCTCGAGGGGCCGATTGGCCTACTCCTGCTCCTATTTCTTATGTTCTTATGAGCACCTTAAGCAGGTCCACGAGCAGATGGCTGGGAACACGGGAAAGCAGCATCGGAGCAACCAATTGCTGTTAGAACCCCGAAAACACCATGAGTGGGAGGTAGGGGATCAGGTCATGGTGAGGAATTTTGCTCGGATAGGGAGTCTGGAACCATTATACATGGGGCCCTACAGCATTGTAGACAAAGCCAGCCCCATGGTATACGCCATTAAGATGCCTCGGCGCACCAAATGGTTCCATATTAATCAGTGTAAACTGTTTAAACCCGAAAAGAGAAGACAGCCAGTTGGAGTAAGGTCTGAGGATAGAGATCATCAGCCTGCAGCGGGAGCGAGTTCACAGACTGCACAGGCAGGCGCTGTGGCTTGCTTAAGGGGAGGGGCCATCCCGCCCACCGATTGGGACACTCCCCCACTCTTCTGGGCTCCAGATGAGGAGGGACCAGAGGGCGAAAAACCCTGCCCCTGACCCAAGTTTAGAGCAGGAGGGACCTGAGGTCGAAGACCCCGCCCCGGACCCAGATTTGGGAGAGGTAAAGCCTGAGGGCGAGGACCCCCAGCCAGCAGCAGTGGTGAGCCCACAGACCGCACCGGAGGGGACAGCGGTTCGAGTTAAAAGCCCACCAGGCCAAGAAAACCCCACCCGCCAAAGTCCTCAGAAGGTCCCCACGGATGCCCCAGCCAAGGAAACCGTGGTCACCAGCTCCCCATTTTAAAGGGACAGCCTCCCGCGTTAGGGGGAAGTCCAAGGACAGGGGTCCCAAGCCGGCAGCCACAGGCTGTGAGGGACCGAGAGTGCAGGACAGTGCGGCCACGCCAGAGGGAGCGGTGTGCCGCAGTCCAAACAGAGATTAGCCTGGCCGCCCGGAGACGGGCGGCGGATGTACATAGTTAGGTAACGTAAGTTTATATCGTTAAGTTCGGGTGTTTAGTTTAAGTTTGACAAGGTGATGGGTAGTTGTAATACAGTAGTAGTATTTGTAAGAATGTTTGTGTCTAAGTCGAGGTCGCAAGACTCGACTCTGCTTCACCCAAGCCAGAGAATCTCCTCGGGACCTGGCTGTGTTCTTGTGTCTCTTTGCAGAAAGAGGATTTGAGGATGAAGGGGGGCGTACTCCTACTCGCCCGGATGGGAATGAGCGTTGGAAAGCGAGGTGACGTGGAGGACTCCCACATCTACAGGTGCTCGGGAGAAAAGGCTCCAGTGGTGACTGCTGGGAGCAGCGAACAAGGCGCGGAGGAGCCTGCCATCTACGCCCACGAGGGAAGATGGCCCGGGTGGTTGGGATCCAACTCCATCCGATACTCCAGCCAGACCGGGTTCACCTACAAGGAGGCCTCCCTCCCCTGCCCCAGCGTACAGGTTGCGGCCTCACGGGTCGGGGTCACTGAGGGAAAACGCATGTGCCTGACTTGCAAAGGACAGAGTGCCCTGGGAAGGTGGTGGTGGCTCAGAAAGCTGAGCACCGACATGGGGGATCGCACAGCTGACTGGGAACAAATGGGGAACGACACCCACCAGACGGTCACCGGGACCCAAGAAGGGACTAGCGTATGTTGGGATAAGTGGTGGGAGTCAGCAAAGGGAATCTATGTCTGTATGTGGGGGTCACAAATGGCCTGCCCCACGGGCATATCTATCATCTTCTCCGCATCATGGCAGGATAAGGGGAAGGGGGTGGAATGGGATTCCCACCTACACACCTGCATAGTCCCACGTTACCCAGCCCCAGTTAAAGCAACTGAGCTAGTGGCACGTGCCCGAAAGCCCCTGCCCACGACTCAGGCAGCAAGGACACACAGAGAGGGGTGCCCTGCCACCACCAAGGGACCAGGGAATGGGCTGGTACGATTGCCAACGGAACAGGTGCTATACCAGGGGGTACACTACGCCATAGCCTCCATGATTTTAAACCTCACCGAGGTACACTTACCGGAGTGATGTCCCAAGGAAACAGAGCAGCTATACCAGGCCCTGTTAAAGGACATGTTTAAGTTTTATGAGTTCGATTTCGCCAACGTCGACAAAACCGAACTATACACCACACACCGCGAGTACTTTGGTAATACAGGGAGACAAAGAAGGGGAGTATGGAATGATGTTTTTACTGCGTTTAACACAGGGTCCTCTGTCATCAACAGTGTGGATGACATAGAGCTGCAGACCCAGATAAACAGTTTAAAAACAGTGTTAAGGAAGATATTAATGGACGAGAACAAGGTAGTGGGCTCGGAGTTACATGAGGACCAGGCCATGACGGTCCATTTAAAAAAGATTATAGCTGAGCTGGAGAAGCACGCAAAGACTGTAAACGCCATCATAAGAGAGGACAGAAATGCTTCTGACCAGGCTGTGCAGAACGAGATATGCATGCTGTATGGGGCATGGTTGCTGGGTGAGGGCCGCAGTAACCTGGAGGATTTAAAACAGGGTTTAGTCCCCTCCTGGATCAGCAATAAGCGCCTCGCAGCCCTCCATCCGTTTGAGAATGCATTAAGCCCATGCCAACTCCGGCTAGCTTCCGAGGCCCACCCAGTCCCAGTGGATTGTGGGCGGTCCAATCACACCATCATGGTAATAGTAGTTAGGATGCCGGTCATGGGTAGGACAGCCCGACCCGCACCGGTATACAGGGTAGAGAACATTGGAGTCATTCAAGGGGGTGCACACATTCGTTTCACAGTGGTCCCACCTTATGTCATAAAGTGTGAGCACACTATGACAGGTACTGACCTCTCAGGGTGCCGCAGCTGGGGAGCACACATAATACTGTGTCCCCAGCACTTGAACGCCTATTCAAAACCACAGTGCGGGTTTAAAGCTGTTGGCGCAAAACCTATAAATTATACCATGGAGACTATGGCACAAGGCCATATTCCCCCACAGGTAGCATATATAGGTGGGACATATTGGCCTAGAAATTCAGTGGGTTGCGCCAGCCGCTAACGCCATAAAAGGGCTATATTTCCGGCGCTAGACACTTAGCGCCTGAACGCAGTCCGATCTGCGCCGACGCCCAAATTCAGTTGACATTTAGCGCTGGCGCAAAGTGTTTGCACCCGCTCAGGTGCGCGCGCAGCTTATGACATCATATCGTCGCGCAACGCTGTTTGTGCGCCCCAAACCGGAAATTCAGTGGCGCCTGCCCAATGTGGGCGTGGCGCTGCTAAGAACTGTGAGGTGGAACGCAAAAGAGGCCCTGTGGGCCTCGGGGAGCGCAAATTAAAGGGCACTTACACTGACCTATAAAGCCCAGCCATTTTGCTGCAATGACTTTACTGCTTTGGATTTCTGGACAGAGACCAAGGGACAGAGGTTACAGATTTGGGACAACATAGGAGGTGTATTTTTGGCTTCTGGCCAGTGCTTTGACATTTGATTCATTGTGATTTATCTGTTCTCAACTTTATTATGGGGGCTGTATGGGGGGCCAACCCTCAGTTGCAGCATTATGTGCGAAGGGCTCGCAGACACTGTGAGAGAGGGCCAGCCATGCCTAGACGCAGAGGGGCCATCAGGCGTCGGCAACGTAGGCCTTACCCACTCAGGCAATACCGGCAGCAGGTGTCCTATCTCACCATGACTGCGGCGCATTGTGTGAAGAGGCTGCGCTTCAGAAGGGAGGTGGTTGCAGAGATCTGCCAGCTGCTTCACACAGATCTGCGTCCACAGCTGATGTGCAGGACACAGTGGCTCTGAACTTTTATGCAAGCGGCTCCTTCCAAGCCGCTGCTGCGGACATAGCAAACATCTCCTAGTTCGCCGCGCATCGCTGCATCCGGCAGGTCACCGATGCACTTTACGCGAGGAGACACCAATTCATCTCCTTCCCCATGACCCGACAGAGGCAGGAGCAGCATGCAGTCGGATTTGGCAGGATCGCGGGCTTCCCCATGGTGCAGGGCGCCATTGACTGCACGCATGTGGCTATGCGGGCACCTATCCACAATGCCGAGGATTACCGCAACCGGAAGGGCTACCATTCCCTAAATGTACAGCTGGTGTGTGACCACAGGCAGCGCATCCTAGCTGTCAATGCCCGCTTCCCAGGAAGCAGCCACGATGCATTTATCCTGCGCCAGACTACTGTGGCTGACATGTTCGAGGCACAGCCTCCACCAAGGGGATGGCTTATCGGGGACAAGGGCTACCCTTTGTGTACATGGCTCATGACCCCGCTCCGCGCGCCCAGGACCCCAGCGGAGGAGGCATACAACGAAAGCCATCAAGCCACAAGGAACATCATAGAACAAACGATTGGCGTCCTCAAGCAACGGTTCCGCTGCCTGGATCGTTCCGGAGGATCTCTTCAGTATTCGCCGGATAGAGTCTCCCAGTTCGTCGTCGTGTGCTGCATGCTGCACAACCTGGCTATCCGCAGGACTCAGGCACTGCCACCTGGCATTGCACCACCACCTCAGGAGGACGAGCAGGAGGACGAGCAGGAGGAGGAGGAGGAGGAGGAGGAGCAGCCCAGGAGGGAGCGACAAGGGCCAAGGGCCGTCCGCCGGGGGCTTATTGATCGACACTTCTAGGCCCCCTGTGAGGGAATGGCCTCTGGCAATGAACGCACCTGAGGCAGCCGCTCCGCAAGCCCTCAGCCAGTTAACGCAACAACCACTTCAAACATGACACCTGGACATGCTGAATAAATCAAAAGCTTTATTTCACAAACTCAGGGCCCTTCCCACATGAAACAGAAAAACAGACAAGACCCCCAAAAAAGTCAAAAACATCTGTCACTCCCAAAACCTGGGGAGGACTAACAAAACTTGCCCATCCAAAAGGCCTTCAACAGCGGCCTTACAAAAATAAGCCCCCCCCCCACAACAGAGACACCCCCATGAAAACAAAAAATGCCTTGATCCTCGGCCTTAACAAAATAATGCCCCCCACAACACAAGCCCCCCAATATAAAAGAAACCGCCCTCACCACACTCTAATGGGTGTGCCGAGAGAGCGAGTCCTTAGACAGGCTTCTCCGGCCCCTGGCCGACCTGCTGCTCCGCCTCAACCTGGGCCCTGCGGGTGTGGCGAGGCTGGGGGAAGGCTCATGAGGGCCACAAAGCGTGTCGGCAGATGCCCTTGGGGGTTGGCCTAGACGAGGCCTGGCACGGGAGGGGCCGGCTGCTGACTGCTGCAGCTGTGGCTGGGCAGCATCAGTCTTAGCAGCAGCTCGTCGCACCTTGGCTGGGGGAGTGGCAGTGTCGGCAGCACCATTGGGGGCAAGCTGGCTGATGGCAGGTGCGTGCTGCTCGCCAGAGACACTGGCACTCGGCCGGGCTGGCAGTGTAGCAAGCGCAGCAATCTGGGGGAGGCCAGACCGCTGTGCTGCAGCAGGGCAGCGGGTGCCATGGCGATGCCTCCGTGCCACAGCGAGTGTGGCAGAAGTGAGTGCCCGAACTGCCCTGGTATGTGCCTGCATCAGCTCTGCCAGTGTGTGGACGGCACCACTCATCTCGCGAGGCGCGTCCTGCGCTGCCGCCAGTTGCTGCACACCCGCGTCCTGCGCTGCCGCGAGTTGCTACACACCCCTGTCGTGCGCTGCGGCCAGTTGCTGGACACCCCTGTCGTGCGCTGCCGTGAGTTGTTCGAACCCCCTGGCCTGTGATTCCCCGAAAGCCACCACACTCTGAGCCAGGGACTCAATGGCGTGAGGCATCTGTTCGACCACCCCCATGAACTCTTGGTGGCGCCGCTCAGACATCACCGACATCTCATCGAGGACGCGCACCTCCTGGGCGAGGACCGTGTCCGGACTGGAGGGCGGACTCTCCCTCCGGGGAGAAGGCCGCCGAGCTGGCCGACCCTTCCCGCGTGCGTCCACCCTACTGGGACCAGCTTCGGCCCTCCCCTCCAACACCTCCCCCTGGCTCTCCTGCAGGCCAGACGTCTCCCCTCCATTGCCATCCCCTGGCGCGGAGGAGGGTTCCCCCGATGTGCCGCCTTCCTCCTGGTCCTCGACGTCCTCCTCCTCCAAGGGCCTGGCTCTCTGCGCTTCAGGGACCACCTCCTCCTCACCAGCTGAAAGCAGGAAGGCACAAGAGTAGCTTTAGAGTGAGGACAGGCCGTCAGCGAGGGAGGCCTGAGTGGTGCATTATGCGCATTTGTCGGTCAGTGGGAAAGGATGTAGATCTGAAGCGCGAGGGCAACGAGAGAGGTGCAACCGGTCATGTCCTTACCAGTGGGTACCAGTACAGGGTCCGCCTCGCCGATCGCGACAGGACCAGTCACCCGGCCACGCATGAGTCGTGCCACGCTCTCCTCCAGATCAGTGGAGGCCTCGGGACGGCCTCCACCAGTGACAGCCTGGCTCCTTACATTGCTCGCCAGCTTGGCCTGCAAGAGAAAGGACGGCCTCTAAGTACAGTGTGGTGCCCTGTCGCTGTGTGCACTGCCTCCCATGGTGGAATAGCTTGGCCAGTGTGGTGCCCTGTTGCTGGGTGCACTGCCTCCCATGGTCGAATAGCTTGGCCAGTGTGTTAAGTGCAGAAAGTGCTATTGATGAACATGCAAGTGCCATTGCTGCGGGAGGAGGGCTGCCCATTAGGCCTTTGAGGTCCCTTTGCCCATAATGTGAGGTGCACATGCAAGGATGAGGGGGACACTGGAAAGGGTACTCACCTTCACCATCCGAGTGAGGTCGTTGAACTTCTTGCGGCATTGGTCCGTACTCCTGAGGACATCACAGGTGGATGACACCCTGCGGGCGATTTTGGCCCAGGCTCTCCTGTACTGGCTCCTGGGAGCCTTCCTGCCACTGTCCGGGCACAGGATCTCTCTTCTCTTCTCCACACCATGAATGAGCACACTCAGAGCATGCTGAGAAGCACTGCGCTCGCTCACGGGCCCTCTCCATTGCTCCAGGCGCTATTTTGGCACACCAGTAGTGCTGAGGCCTAGCTGCAGGGCTCCAGTATGCAGGGCGTGGCAGCAGTCAAAGTTGACCCTTCCCCCTTTAAGAGCTGGCCGGCGTCAGGGTGTCTGCTGTCAATCAAAACATGACCGCACCCGCACCTGCGCTGCGCCCGGCTTCGGCGTTATTAGGCCGCATCGCCGGCTTAGCGCCGGAACACAGCATTTCAACGCCAGTTTCAGCGCTCGGCCAAACTTAGGGCCAACTCTACTGAATTTCGGCGATGTGGCCTACACTTTCCAGCGGCCGCTAACTTTAGCGAGCGCCCGACTTTAGCGCCCCAAAAGTGTCCAGACTGAATTTCTAGGCCATTGTGTCACCACAGGGCCGCCCCACTACCAGCATGGACGGCATAGCTGGTGTCCGGTAAGTGACAGCAGTTTCTGCTTTAAACCCGAGGCAGAAGTTCAAGTGGCCCAGGAACGAATTGTTCCCATTCCTGAACCCTCCACTGTTCACCTCAGTGTAAAGGAGAATTTCACCAACCTGCAAAAGTATGTAGCGCATTTCGGCTATGAAATCCCCCCTCTCCCAGAACACCTTACCAAGATACTCAAAGCTGTAATTGTTGTGTCCGTGTATAATAAGACACAGACTGCAGGAGAACGGTACAACAGGCGTTTACTCAACGTGGCTCACACTGGAACTTCTCTGTACAGATTACTACTCAGTGCTATATACAGGTGTGGTCACTGCCGCTACTGCAGTATACATGAGCTGTAAAAGATAGTTCCCCCCTTAAAAGGTATATACATTACGATTCCTCCCCTTTTAGATTAACAGTACCATAACACTCATTTAACAATTAAATATCAAACTAATTACAATTAACACTTTTAACATGCAACATTAGCTGAAAATAGTCTATTCATATATTCAGTCTTTGGGGAGGCTTCCTGATCCTTTCTGGATAGCGCCTTTCCCGAGTGTCTTGCTCTTGGTGCGGAGGCGATTCTGGCCCCCTGTCGTCGGTTGGTTCATCAGCTTCCGATGCTACTGTTTCTGGGGTAGATGCGACCTGTACATCGGGTTCATCACCAGGTACGTATGGGCGAGGCATGGGGTTGACTTGTTCCTGTGACTCTAGGATCTGGTCAGCATGGCGTCTCACGATGCTCTCCCCAACGTCCACTGTGTACATTAGTGGGCCCTGCCGTGTGCATATCGTTCCTGGCTGCCATTTTTCTGTTCGGTAGTTGCGGGCCAAGACTGGTTGCCCTATATTGAAGCTCCTTGTTGGCTTCTCATGGATGTGCTGGAATTGCTTACTCTCAACATCTCTTCGTACGTTTGGTCTGAGCAAATCCAGGTGAGATCTTAACCTTCGGTTAAAGAACATCATGGCTGGGGCCTGGTTGGTGACTGCATGTGTCGCATTCCGGTAGGCGACAGGAAATTGTCCACCTTGTGCTGCAGCGGAAGGTTGTCATTGTACATAGCCTTTATTGCCTTCTTAAAGGTTTGTACGAACCTCTCAGCCAATCCATTTGTGGCTGGATGATACAGGGCGGATGTGTAATGCCTTACCCCATTCTTTTTCAAGAACCTACGGAACTCTTCGGACACAAACTGTGGTCTGTTGTCGGAGCAAATCTGTTCTGGCAAGCCATTCCTGGCAAAAATGGTCCGTAGGACTGCAATAGTTTTCTCCGTGGTGGTGGAGGACATTTTGATGACCTCAGGCCATTTCGAGTGCGCATCCACGGCTATTAAAAACATTGAGTCCATGAATGGACCAGCAAAATCAATATGCACCCGTTGCCATGGAGATGAGGGCCACTCCCATGGGTGTAGAGGGGCATGTGGTGGTGCATTTTGGACTTTCTGGCATCCTGAGCAGCGCTTTGTCAGGTCCTCGATTTGTTTATCGATCCCCGGCCACCACACATAAGCCCTGGCTAGGCTTTTCATTTTTACCCCTCCCAGATGACCCTCATGAAGCTCATTGAGCACTCTATCCCTTAACTTGGGTGGAATTACCACTCGGGATCCACACATCAAGGTACCCGGCACACTGACAGCTGTTCTCTCCTTGTCGAGAATGCTGGCAACAGTGAGTCGCCATGTGCTGGCCATCCCTTCACCGTCAAATCATATACCCGAGACAGTGTCGGGTCATTTCGGGTTTCCTTTTCGATACAAGCGTTAGTTACCGGTAGGTATTCAACTATAGTCGAATGGAATATTTCGACAGGATCCACTGCTGGTGCTTCCTCCGCAGTAGGCAGTGGCAGGCGTGATAGCCCATCAGCATTTCCATGCTGTTTCGTGCCCTTATATTCAATCTCACAGTGGTGTGCCCCTAGAAAAAGTGACCATCTTTGTAGTCGTTGCGCAGTCATCACCGGAACGCCCTTCTTCGGATTAAAAATGGAAACAAGTGGTTGGTGGTCAGTCAGCAAGGTGAACTTCTGCCCGTGCAGATAGTGATTGAACTTTTTCACTCCCCACACTAGGCTGAGGGCCTCCCTGTCAATCTGGGCGTAGTTACGCTCGGCTGAGGTTAGTGATCGTGACGCAAAGGCTATTGGCCTCTCTGAGCCGTCCGAGAATTTGTGCGACAGCACCGCTCCAATGCCGTAGGGTGACGCATCACATGCCAACCAAATTGGTAATGCTGGGTTGTAATGGGCCAATACCTCTTTCGATGTGATTAGTGTTTTGCTCTTCTGGAAAGCTCATCTACATTCGTCACTCCACTTCCATGGCACCCCAGTTTGCAGTAGGGTGTTCAGTGGGTGTAGTATTGTAGACAAATTTGGCAAGAACTTATGGTAGTAGTTTACCAGCCCGAGGAACGACCTCAGTTGTGACACATTTTCCGGTGCTGGAGCCTTGACTACTGCCTCAATCTTCTCTGGGGACTTATGTAACCCCTCTTTATCAATAACGTGGCCACAATACGAGATCTCTTTTCTAAAAAACTCGCATTTGGGGCGGTTAGCTCGGAGCCCATATTCCTGCAATCTAGTGAGCACCTGCTCCAGGTTGGCAAGGTGATCACTGTCATTTTCGCCCGTGACCAGGATGTCGTCCAAATAACACTGGGTCCCTGGGATCCCTTGCAGGACTTGTTCCATTGCCCTCTGCCAAATAGCCGGAGCTGATGCTACCCCGAATACCAGCCGGTTGTATTGGTAGAGACCTTTATGGGTGTTGATTGTGAGGTATTTTTTTGATGCTTCTTCATTTGCAGATACGCCTGGGCCAGATCAATCTTAGTGAAGCGTTTCCCTCCAGATAGCGAGGCGAAAATATCTTCAATCCGCGGAAGTGGATATTGTACGGTGTGAAGGACCGGGTTCACTGTTACCTTAAAGTCCCCACAGATGCGAACCTTCCTTGGTTCCCCAGGCGTGGGTGTAGCCCACTCGCTCCAGTCTACCTTGGACAGTACACCTGAACATTCCAGACTCTCCAGCTCTGCTTCGACGGCTGGGCGGATCGCATAAGGTACCGGTCTGGCCTTAAAAAATTTTGGGCTTGCGTTTTCTTCAATTTTAATCGTCGCTGTCATGCCTTTTAGTGTTCCGAGTCCTTGCTGGAACACTTCTTTCGCGTCAGTTAGGATCTTTGACAGTCGCCCAGGTGTGACGTCGTCATCCTTTTTGTCAGCCACAGTCAGTGCCTGTATGGAATGCCAATCCAGTTGTATTTTCCGGATCCATTCACGTCCCAGTAATGGTGGTCCTCCATCTTGCAATACATACAGGTCTAGTTTTGGTGTTTCCTTACCGTTATACATAACGGTCACCCTTATTTTTCCTTTGGGGTAGACTTTTTGTCCCGTGTACGTCTTCAAAATAATTTTTGTGTCTCTCAAGGGTATGTGTGAGAATAGACGCTCGTAGTCCCATTGGTTTATGACTGTTAGGGCTGATCCTGTGTCCAATTCCATCTTTACCTGGACTCCTGCTATCTTGAGAGTGACCCAAATGGTTCGGTGATCCTCCGTTGTGATCACATTATGTAGTTTCAGACAACTCAGTTCCCTGCTTTCGGAGTCGTTATCACTCTTTTGTTCATCTGAACTATTCTCCGTCATCTTATGTACCTTCTTGTACTTTTCTTTGGTAGGTTTCTTATTGCTGGTTTTCTTTCCTGACCTGCAGACTCGTGCTATGTGTCCTACTTTTCCACACTGTCTGCACACTTTGTCTTTGAACCAGCAATCATTCTGGTCATGTGTTGTTCTGCCGTAGCAATAACACTTCTCTGTTCCATATGACATTTCGTTTGTGCCATATTCTTGCAGTCTCTGTTGTATCTCTGCAGCGCCCCGTGCTGCTGCTTCATATGATACGCTGGAAAAGGCTTTCAGCATTGCAGTAAGGTCCTTTTCAGATAAAAGCCGTTTCTGGGTTCCTTCACTTTGAAGCCCACACACAAACTTGTCCCTTAAGGTATCTGCCAGTCCCGCTCCAAACTGGCAGTGTTTCAATAGTTTGCGCAGTTCTGTTAAATAATCAGCATTGCTTTCATCCTTATGCTGGTTCCGTTTGTGAAACTTGAATCTTTCTGCTATCAGCAGCGGTGTGGGGTTTAAATGTTCCTGTAGTATCGTTACTATGTCTTCAAAACTCTTTTCCATTGGCTTCGTTGGGGTTACTAGATTTTGTAATAAACCATACATCTTTGCACCCATTAAATTTAACAATACCGACGCTTTCTTGTCATCCGACACCTCATTTGCCTTGCAGTACACCTCTATTCGTTCGACATACGTAGTCCAATCTTTGACTTCATTGTCAAATGCGGTGATACTGCCACTCTTCGGCATTTTGGGTATGGTTTAAAATGGCGTCTCCCAATGGCTTAAAATGGCGTCTCCCGCGCTTTCCTTCCTCCCCCGCTCCCGGTGGTTCTCGTGGCAATGGCGGCGCCCTGTAGGTTTCGTGCGCTTCTCCTGCGCTGCTGCCTTAACAGTGGCGATGAGTCCGATTCTTACCCTGCGGCAGTTATTTCCACGGCGGCTTCGTCCACAGACAGGACGTCGAAGAGAGGTTTCCACCCTCATCACCCTACTGGAAGACACGTCGAGCGGCAGGCATCGAGAAACTGGAGTGCAGAAGACATCCTGACCTCGAAGCCTCCATCAGCGACTGTCAGCTTTCTTCTTCTACCTCGGTGGTGGGTAAGCCGGGCAGCGACGCGACAGAAAGTCAACCGCGTTGGCTGTACAGACGGGTCTGGGAAGACGGAGGAATAAGGGCAGGGAGATCGATCGCGACCGGAGATAAGGGCCGGGCCGCTTTCGAGCAAGAGGCGCAGCGCGGGGACATCGATCGCGACCGGAGATAAGGGCCGCATTCGGGCTAAAAGGCGCAGCGTCTGGGGAAACTGAAGGCGCGAGAGCCGCGGTGAAGCGGAGACAGCGTCGGGGGACGGTTGAAGACCGCCAAGCGCGGGAAAACCGCCATTTTGTGGGCGGAGGACGACGACAAGAGCGGGAAGCCGCCATCTTGGATAACATAAAAATACAATAAATTGCAATGATGCCTAAACATGGGAACATTAATACCTTTGATAGTGACATCGAAGATTGTGCCATGTATGTAGAACGCATACAAAATTATTGTAAGGCAAATAAAATTCCTGATGCAGATAAAGCACTAACATTATTAAATTTAATGGGTGCGAAGACATACGGGCAATTGAAACACCCGTTATCACCAGATGAACCGGCGGATAAGACGTTCGATGAGATTGTTACTGTCCTGAAAAATCATCTAAACCCCACGCCGCTGATGCTAGCGGAACGATTTAAATTTTATGACAGAAGGCAGCTGCAGAATGAAAGCAATGCTGAATATTTGATGGAATTACGTAAGCTAGCAAAATATTGTCAGTTTGGAACGGGACTGACAGAGGCACTTCGAGATAGATTTGTGTGTGGTTTATTTAAACAGGATACACAAAAGCGACTGCTCGAGGAGAATGAGCTGACGCTTGAGAAGGCGGTCACTATGGCAGCAGCACACGAAGCCGCAGCGAGAGGCACGGCAGTAAAGCAGCTACGGTCACCGGAACTCGGTACAAACAAATTGGGTTGGAGTTCTGTCAAATGTTATCGTTGTGGAAAGACAACGCACGATCAGAACCAGTGTTGGTTTAAAAACCAAGAATGCAGAACGTGTGGCAGGCTTGGCCACATAGCTAAAGTATGCCGGTCAGGAAAGAAGACCAGCAACAAAAAGTCACCGCAAGGAAAATACGCAAAGGTACACAAGGTGACAAAGAACAGTTTGACCGAACAGAAGTCAGATTCAGACGCTAGCAGTAATGAACTGGATAGATTAAGAGTACACAACGTTGGTAAGGATACAGATCTCCAGACAATTTGGGTCACTCTTCAGATAGCAGGAGTCCAAGTAAAAATGGAATTGGACACTGGATCAGCATTGACGGTCATGAATAAGAAAGATTACAGAAGGTTATTCCAACATATTCCCCTACAGGATACGGAGATTATATTGAAAACATACACGGGGCAAAGAGTGTACCCCATCGGAAAAATAGAGGTAGAAGTGGTCCACAAGGGCGAAGAAAGCCAAGTAATGGACTTATATGTGCTACCTGAAGGAGGTCCACCACTACTAGGATGGGAGTGGATTAGGAAAATGAATATGGACTGGCACTCCTTGAAGGCACTAACGGTAGATTCCGGGGAAACAGATGTCAAACCTAAAGGATTGTCCAGAATATTGGATGATGCTAAAGAGGTGTTCCAGCAGGGTCTGGGAACACTGAGAGGAATTACGGCAAACATCAAGATTGATGAACATGCACAACCAAAATTTTTTAAAGCCAGACCGGTACCCTATGCAATATGACCTACTGTTGAAGCGGAACTGGAAGCACTAGAACGTTCAGGTGTACTGTCTAAGGTAGATTGGAGTGAGTGGGCTACGCCCATTGTTCCCGTTATGAAACGTCCTGCGAGCAACAAGCCAGGAGATCCAGGGAAGGTTCGCATCTGTGGAGATTTCAAAATCACCGTTAATCCGGTGCTTCACACGGTGCAGTATCCGCTTCCACGGATTGAGGATATTTTCGCTTCATTGTCTGGTGGGAAACACTTCACCAAGATAGACCTGGCGCAGGCGTACCTGCAGATGGAGGTTGAGGAAGAGTCACGCCAATACCTCACGATCAACACGCATCAAGGGTTGTACCGGTACAATAGGCTGGTTTTTGGAGTGGCATCGGCTCCAGCAATTTGGCAGAGGGCCATGGAGCAGGTATTACAGGGAATTCCAGGCACACAATGTTACCTGGACGATATTCTGATCACAGGTGATGGTGATGAACAACATCTCGCAAACTTGGAACTGGTGCTCAACAGACTGAAAGAGTATGGACTTAGAGTAAATCGGCAGAAATGTGAGTTCTTCCAGAAGCAGATCTCGTACTGTGGCCATGTCATTGACCGGGAGGGGCTTCATAAGTCTCCTGACAAGATTGAGGCAGTTGTAAAGGCTCCCGCTCCGGAGAATGTCTCTCAGTTGAGGTCGTTTCTAGGATTCATTAACTATTACCATAAATTTCTGCCAAATCTATCCACGGTACTGCACCTGTTAAACGCTCTTTTACAGAAAGGGGTACCATGGGAATGGGGCGAAAACTGTAAGAAGGCATTTCGCAAAAGCAAAGAATTGATCACCTCAGAAGAAGTGTTGGCTCACTTCAACCCGACACTGCCTATTCGGTTGGCTTGTGATGCTTCTCCATATGGTATTGGGGCAGTACTCTCACACAAGTTGCCAAATGGCACGGAAAGGCCAGTCGCGTTTGCATCCAGATCATTGACCTCTGCTGAGCGCAACTATGCGCAGATCGATAGGGAGGCTCTTAGCCTTGTATGGGGAGTGAAGAAGTTTAATCATTACCTGCAGGGCCAAAAATTCACACTTCTGACAGACCATCAACCGTTGGTATCCATTTTTAACCCTAAGAAGGGTGTTTCGGTGATGACAGCGCAGCGTCTCCAGAGATGGTCTCTTTTCCTAGGGGCACATCAATATCAAATAGAATTCAAAGGTACGAAACAGCATGGCAATGCTGATGGGCTGTCACGCCTGCCACTACCTGAAGAAGAAGACACGACGAAAGTTGACCCTGTTGAGTTATTTCATTCGACCATCATCGAGTGTTTACCAGTCACCAATGCAAGTATTGAAAGAGAAACCAGGAACGACCCGACACTGTCCAGAGTCTACGAGGTGACAGTGAAAGGATGGCCAACATGGGGTGATCCTGTGTTACCAGCATTTTCGGCAAGGCAAGACCAGCTGTCCGTCTGCCATGGTACCTTGATGTACGGGACAAGAGTGATTATTCCTCCCAAGTTAAGGGAAAGAGTTTTAAACGAACTGCATGAAGGTCATCTGGGGGGAGTTAAAATGAAAAGTCTTGCTAGGGCTTATGTATGGTGGCCGGGTATTGACCAACAGATTGAGGAGTTAACGAAAAGCTGCGCTGGGTGCCAAAAAGTGCAAAATGCATCTCCGATAGCACCGCTACACCCATGGGAATGGCCTTCAGCCCCATGGCAACGTGTACACATTGACTTTGCTGGTCCATTCATGGACTCCATGTTCCTAATCGCGGTGGACGCACACTCCAAATGGCCGGAAGTCATCAAGATGAATACCACTACTTCAGAAAAGACAATTGCGGTGTTAAGAACAATATTCGCAAGGAACGGATTGCCAGAACAGATCTGTTCGGACAATGGACCACAGTTTGTATCGGAAGAATTCCAAAAATTCTTAAAGAAGAATGAAGTAAAACATTATACCTCTGCCCCATATCATCCGGCGACAAACGGGTTGGCTGAAAGATTTGTCCAGACATTCAAAAAGGCAATTAAGGCCATGAACGATGATCAGATTCCGCTGCAACACAAGGTCGACAAGTTCCTGATGTCATATCGAAACGCCGATCATGCAGTGACTAACCAAAGTCCTGCCATGATGTTTTATAACAGGAGGTTGCGGTCCAAGTTGGACTTGTTAAAACCAAATGTGCGGAGGGAAGTGGAAAACAAACAGTTTCGGCATATTAACAACAAGACCACTCGAACTTTCGACATAGGACAACCAGTGTTGGCAAGGGGCTATGGAAACGAAAAATGGCAGTCTGGAACAATTCGGGCCAGACAAGGACCTCTGATGTACACAGTAGATATTTGTCATAATGTGATAAGGCGTCATGCGGATCAACTGGTAGAGTCGAGAGCAAGGGTCGAACCCATGGTTGTGACAGAGACAACTGTGGAAGACGTTAATGAACCTGAAGCATCTACCTCGGCAGGGAATGTACTTGATGATGATGACACCCAATACATTGGAAACCAAATAGAGGAGGCACCTCAACAACAAGAATCAGAGACTACTGAGAGGCGTTATCTAAGCCGCATCAGAAAGCCTCCTGAGAGACTGAACCTTTGAACTGTTATACCTGAAGTTATATATGTATATATGTTATTATGTTATGTTAAATGGGGATATGACTGTTAAGCTAAAAAGGGAGGATTGTGGTGTATGTAACCTGTTCCACCTTAAGAGAGGTACTACTTTCTCTGGCTGCTGTATACGTAATACCGGTGGTGACCACACCGGTATATAAGCACTGTGTAGTAATATTGTATTCAGTATAGTCCCTGCCTCCAACCAGTAAAGACCTGTTGAATTTACTCTTGTAGTCTGTGTAGTAATTATCACTATAACACACAGACTTAACAAGAACCACAAGGGTAATAATCTCTGGATTACTACCTGAGCCACGAGCAAATTTGACTAGGGTAAATAAAATTAGAGAGTTAAATGCGTGGCTCAAAGACTGGTGTGGGAGAAATGGGTTTTGCTTCCTGGGACACTGGCATCAGTACTGGGACAGGAGAGAGCTGTTCCGTTGGGACGGACTTCACTTGACCAGTGCTGGGACTAGAATCCTGGCGAATCGAATAACTAGGGCTGTAGAGAGGGCTTTAAACTAATTAGTGGGGGGGAGGTTTCAAGAGAGCAAAAAATAAAAATGTCAGCAGAGAAGGCAATAGAGCAAAGTAGCAGTGGGGGAATTAAAAACCAGAGCGTGTCAGGAAGGGACAGAATGTATAATGATAAGGGTAAAGTAGTAAAGGGGGTAAAAGCAGGAATAAATTGTCAGAAAACATATTTAAAAGTTCTTTATCTGAATGCACGCAGCATTCCTAACAAAATAGACGAGTTGACGGTACAAATAACTACACATGGGTATGATCTGGTGGCCATTACAGAAACATGGCTGTGAGGTGACCATGACTGGGAACTAAACATCCAGGGGTATTTGACTATTAGGAAGGACAGACAGGAAGGAAAGGGATGTGGGGTGGCTGTGTTAATAAAGGATGGAATCACTGCAATAGTCAGAAATGATATTGGGTCAAAGGATCAGGATAGTGAAACAGTTTGGGTGGAGATAAGGAATAATAAGGGGAAAAAGTCACTGGTGGGCATAGCCTATAGGCCTCCTAACAGTTGCAACTCTACTGGTCGGAGTATAAATCAGGAAATAGTTGGGGCTTGTAATAAGGGAACAGCTATAATCATGGGAGATTTTAACTTTCATATTGACTGGACAAATCAAATTGGGCAGGGCAGCCTTGAGGAAGAGTTCATAGAGTGCATTAGGGACGGGTTCCTTGAGCAGTATGTTACTGAACCAACCAGGGGGCAGGCAATCTTAGATCTGGTCCTGTGTAATGAGACAGGATTAATAAAAAATGTCCTAGTAAAGGATCCTCTTGGAATGAGTGACCATAACATGGTTGAATTCCAAATTCAGTTGGAGGGTGAGAGAGTTGGATCTCAAACCAGCGTACTAAGCTTAAATAAAGGAGACTATGAAGGTATGAGAGCAGAGTTGACTAAAGTGGACTGGGAAAATAGATTAAGGTGTAAGATGGTACAGGAGCAGTGGTGTACATTCAAGGAGATATTTCACAACTTTCAAGATAAATATATTCCACTGAGGAAAAAGGGGCGTAAAAGAAAAGACAGCCATCCGTGGCTAAGTAATAAAGGATAGTATCCGACTGAAAACAAGGGCATATAAAGTAGCCAAATCTAGTGGGAGGATAGAAGATTGGGAAGCATTTAAAAGCCAGCAAAGAATAACTAAAAGATTAATTAAGAAAGGGAAGATAGATTATGAAAGTAAACTAGCAAAAAATATAAAAACAGATAGCAAGAGTTTCTACAGTTATATAAAAAGAAAAAGGGTGGCTAAAGTGAATGTTGGTCCCTTAGAGGACGAGACCGGGAAATTAGTGGTGAGGAGCATGGAGATGGCAAAAACGCTGAACAAATATTTTGTATCAGTCTTTACAGTAGAGGACACTAAAAAATATCCCAACACTGGACAAACAGGGGGCTATAGTGGGGGAGGAGCTAAACACAATTAAAATCACTAAGGAGATGGTACTCGGTAAGATAATGGGACTTAAGGCGGATAAATCCCCTGGACCTGATGGCTTACATCCTAGGGTCTTGAGAGAAGTAGCGGTAGGGGTTGCGGATGCATTGGTGGTAATTTTCCAAAACTCCCTGGATTCAGGAAAGGTCCCAGCAGATTGGAAAACTGCTAATGTAACACTCTTATTTAAAAAGGGAGGTAGACAAAAGGCTGGAAACTATAGACCAGTTAGCCTAACATCTGTGGTTGGTAAAATGTTGGAGTCCATTATTAAGGAAGCAGTAACAGGACATTTGGATAAGCATAATTTAATCGGACAGAGTCAGCATGGTTTTATGAAGGGGAAATTATGTTTGACAAATTTGCTCAAATTCTTTGAGGACGTAACAAACAGGGTGGATAAAGGGGAACCAGTGGATGTGGTGTATTTGGACTTCCAAAAGGCATTTGACAAGGTGCCACACAAAAGATTACTGCACAAGATAAAAAATCACAGGATTGGGGGTAATATACTGGCATGAGTGGAAGATAGGCAGAGAGTTGGGATAAATGGTTCATTCTCGGGTTGGCAATCAGTAACTAGTGGTGTTCCGCAGGGGTCAGTGCTGGGACCCCAACTCTTTACAATCTATATTAACAATTTGGAGGAAGGGACCGAGTGCAACATATCCAAGTTTGCCGATGATACAAAGATGGGAGGGAAAGCAGTGAGTGAGGAGGACATAAAAAACCTGCAAAAGGACATAGACAAGCTAAGTGAATGGGCAGAAATTTGGCAGATGGAATATAATGTTGGAAAGTGTGAGGTTATGCACTTTGGCAGAAAAAATCAAAGAGCAAGTTATTATCTAAATGGAAAGAAACTGCAAAGTGCTACAGTACAAAAGTGATCTGGGGGTCCTGGTGCATGAAACACAGAAGGTTAGTATGCAGGTACAGCAGATGATCAGGAAGGCCAATGGAATCTTGGCTTTTATTGCAAGGGGGATGGAGTATAAAAGCAGGGAAGTCTTGCTTCAGTTATACAGGGTACTGGTGAGGCCACACCTGGAATACTGCGTACAGTTTTGGTTTCCATATTGAAGTAAAGATATACTTGCTCGAGGCAGTTCAGAGAAGGTTCACTCGGTTGATTCCGGAGATGAGGGGGTTGACTTATGAGGAAAGGTTGAGTTATGAGGAAAGGTTGAGTAGGTTGGGCCTCTACTCATTGGAATTCAGAAGAATGAGAGGCGATCTTATCGAAACATATAAGATTGTGAGGGGGCTTGATCGGGTGGATGCGGTGAGGATGTTTCCACTGATGGGTGAGACTAGAACTAGGGGGCATAATCTTAGAATAAGGGGCTGCACTTTCAAAACTGAGATGAAGAGAAACTTCTTCACTCAGAGGGTAGTAAATCTATGGAATTTGCTAATTCAGAGAGCTGTGGAAGCTGCGACATTAAATAAATTTAAAACGGAGATAGACAGGTTCCTAGCTGATAAGGGAATTAGGGGTTACGGGGAGAGGGCAGGGAAGTGGACGTGAGTCTAGGTTCGGATCAGTCATGATCCTATTGAATGGCGGAGCAGGCCCGAGGGGCCGTATGGCCTACTCCTGCTCCTACTTCTTATGTTCTTATGTTCATTCGACTTGAAATAGATCAAGCTAGAATGGGCCTAGAATCGAGGCCATTAGGTTTCTGCATATTTAATCGGTAACAGCTCACAGTAGCCATCAAGTCAGGATGGGGACAATTAAGCTTCATCCATAACAAACAACCAGGACATCGGGGCCATTAGACCCGGAGACAACCACTCCACAAGTCATTAAAATAAATGGTTGTAATCATTGAAACAAGCCCGCCAAAAGTTAGACAATGGACTGACCTGATTTGGCGCGCAGATAAGGAGTTGAAGAATGGGTATAATTGTAGGCCCATCAGTGGCAATCGCTCTCTTGGCTCGACTCTTGCCTGTGGCCTTGGCCTGCTGCCTCTCGTTCTCGTGCCCTGGCCTCGTGGTGGGCTCTCTTCTCGCTCCCCGCGCCGCTCAACAACTAAGGACGCCCATTACACCAGGGCCAAACGCGGGAGGAGAACGAGATCCAAGTTCAAAACCACACAGGACACACAGGCCACAAACGGGCAGACGAGACGAGACGAGACGAAGGTAAACCGGTAAAGGCAGAGAAGGGCAGCAGAAAGACGCATTTGGGGACAAACGCCCAGTTATAAGCTGGTGTTTGGTGAATAAGTTGGCGTTACAGTAAAACCCCATTTTAAGAATATGCTGGCATTCGAAGGATGGGTAGCAAAATCGAGACAAACGGCCTAGTTATAAGCTGGCGTTTGTCACATGGACAGTAATAGCCCGGTTAAAGACTAAACTGGTGTTCGAAGCATGGATAGTGAAATCATTTAAACGGTAAAGACCGCCAATCGACCCCCGACCATAACATTACCGCCGACGACCGCCCGAGGGAGAAGAAGAAGAAAACCCATCGCGACTCGACAACGACGGTAGCTGAGGAAAAGGAGGGTGCTTTGCATCAACAACTTCAGCGCCGCGCCCTGAGACCACGTGGCGACGGGATGAGCAGGAATGGGAGCCCAGGCTGATTTTCCACTCCTTAACCCAGATGCTGAGACTAACTGTTGCCCCTCCCCCTCCTGCAATCAGCTAACTGGGAATTAAAACACTGAACTTAAAAACATAAAATGCTGGAAACATGCATCAGCTGCAGCAGTGTCTGTAAACAAAGATTGATCAACAGATCCGGTGTGGGCCCTTCATCAGAAGACATCCCACACACTAACAACATTTTCTGTTTTTATTTCAAATTTCCAGCATCTGCAGCATTTTTTCTTTGTCTTTAAACCACTGAACTTGCTTACCTCAGACAGGCCATGAGACCATAGTTCTCAGGTCAGGTCCCACTGTCTGTAGAGTGAGTGGATCGCACCATAGTTCTCAGGTCAGACCCCACTGTCTGTAGTGAGTGGATCGCACCATAGTTCTCAGGTCAGACCCCACTGTCTGTAGAGTTAGTGGATCGCACCATAGTTCTCAGGTCAGACCCCACTGTCTGTAGAGTGAGTGGATCGCACCATAGTTCTCAGGTCAGATCCCACTGTCTGTAGAGTTAGTGGATCGCACCATAGTTCTCAGGTCAGGTCCCACTGTCTGTAGAGTGAGTGGATCGCACCATAGTTCTCAGGTCAGACCCCACTGTCTGTAGAGTTAGTGGATCGCACCATAGTTCTCAGGTCAGATCCCACTGTCTGTAGAGTTAGTGGATCGCACCATAGTTCTCAGGTCAGATCCCACTGTCTGTAGAGTTAGTGGATCGCACCATAGTTCTCAGGTCAGATCCCACTGTCTGTAGAGTTAGTGGATCGCACCATAGTTCTCAGGTCAGACCCCACTGTTTGTTGAGTTAGTGGATCGCACCATAGTTCTCAGGTCAGATCCCACTGTCTGTTGAGTTAGTGGATCGCACCATAAGTTGTTAAACTTGGCTCAACACCAACAGCAAACGAAGGGAAAAATCAGTCGCCTCTGCTGCAAAGTGTAACGGTGCAGATTACGAGCGACTGGACTCGCCGCAGTTTGCTGGCAGTGTGTCTCAGCTCACAGCTAGAGAATGACCACTTGGGCGACATACTGGAGGGTGAGTGGGGCCCATGGACTTGTATCCCACCAAAAGTCAGTATCCCCCAAACGAGGGCAGCAAGCAGCAGGAGAAACCTAATTCTGTCAGAGTGACGCCAAGCATCCCACAGGAAAGGGTCCGCCCACCCAACAGGGCACACAGTGTAGAATAGAATGGGAAACTCCCATCATTGTGTTACAGGTAGAACACTTCCATCACTGTATAGTGTTACACGGTTTAACACTCACGATTATATAGTGTTACATGGTATAACACACACATCATTATATGGTACACAGTATAAAACTATAGTGATTATATTGTGTAACACAGTAAAACACTCCCATCATTGTCTCGCTTGAAGAATCAAGATCCCCAACCTGGTGTATCTGGGATCCATCGTTCAATCTGCAGATACACATTCCGAGCAAAAATAGGTCTCATCAGTCACTAAAGAATTCATTGCAAAAAAGTGAGATGACATTCTGGCTGTCTTCGATATTAAAGGATAAATTATGACACTGTCGGAACGGAGGTTCCTAACGAAAAGACTGAGTTTGACTCAGGCAATCAAAATAATGAACTTTAATGGAACAACACAGGTTTTAACTGGAAACTGCTGGAATACATCGAATACAGGTCTATTCTCCTTGAAGGCTCCACGAGGACTGATCCTCTGGTCTGAAAGCTGACGTCATGATGTCATCACGTTCTTCCCACCATTGGGGAATCACGTGACTAACGGCATGACGTCATCACGTTGAAACCGCGCTGTAAAGGTAACTAGACATCGTACAGTTAAACAGTGTAATTAAAGGTACAGACACAGGCTATAACTACATTGCTGTTAAAGGAATTATGTACAACCGCTCGGAGTCCTTTGGTGGCTCCGCCACAACACAGTATAAGGCTCCCGTGACTTAGAGTATTCTGTAGTACAACACTCCCATCATTGCATATAGTGTTACACAATATAATGCTGAGTGTTTTATGGTGTAACAACAATAACAATTTGCATTTATATAGCACCTTTAACATGACAGCGTCTTAAAGGAGGTTAGGTGTAGAGAGGCAGAGTGGTTTAGGGAGGGAATTCCAGAGCTTTGGGCCAAGGTAGCTGAAGATACTGGCGTCAATGGTGGAGCGATTAAAATCGGGGATGCGCAAGAGGCCAGAATTGGAGTAGTGCAGAGATCTCGGGGGTTGTGGGGCTGGAGGAGATTACAGAGATAGGGAGGGGGCGAGGCCATGGAGGGATTTGAAAACAAGGTTGAGAATTTTAAAGGAAAATGCAACAGTCTAGTGTTTGTATATGTTACACAGTATAAAACTCGCATCATATCATGTCCATTGTGTTCTTCCCTAGACCAGGTCCTAACCTATGTTCCCTGTAATTTCTTTTGGCCCTGCGCGGCACCTTTTAAGGGGCTGCATGGGCCATTTAAAATACTGGGCATGCGCGAGTTTTACATTGAAATGCCGGCTGCGCGGGTCCCTGTTGCAGTGCGCAGCTGCATACAGGGAACACTGGTAGTAACTCGAGCATCACAAGATTTTTGAGCCACATACTAGGGAAGAGTAGTGGAGGTGGTTCCCCATTGCATTCCTCACACTTTTTTTCATCTTTGGAGTACCTTCTCCGAAGACCAATATCCTTGCGGGCAGGTTAACTAGCGCTGTGGGGGAGGGTTTAAACTAATTCAGCAGGGGGTTGGACACCAAGATGTAGTATTAAAAAGTAGAAACAAGGTGTACAGAGGACTGGGAGAGACAGTTAGAAATAATACAGAATTAGGTGGGATCATAGAAAATACAGAGGTTTAAGTGAGGGCATGTGTGTAAATGCACTAGGTGTGGTTAATAAGTTTGGTGAGCTGCAGGAGCAAATCGTCACATGGGAACATGGTGTAGTGGCGATAACGGAGACCATTCTCAAAAAGGGAGGATTGGATGCTTAATATTCCTGGGTACATGTATTCAGGAAAACAAAAAAGGAAGAGGGGTAGCAGTTTTGATTAAGGAAAATATTAAAGTGCTTGTCCTTGAAGGATCAAAGACAGAATCTAATTGGTTGGAGTTAAGAATCAATGGCGGAGCTATTACGTTACTTGGTGTCTTTTATAGGCCACCAAATAGTGGGAAGGAGATAGAGGAGCAGATTTGCAGGGAAATTACTGAGAGGTGAATGAACTATAGAGTAGTGATAATGGGAGACTTTAACTACCCCAATATTGAGAGATATGTTGGGAGAGCTGTCACACAGACTATTCAAGCAACAGCCTCACAGTTATACTCACAGAATCATACCTTTCAGCCAATGTCCCAGACTCATCCATCACCATTCCTGGGTATGTCCTTCCCACCAACAGGACAGGCCCACCAGAGGAGGTGGCACAGTGGTATACAATCTGGTGAGGCCACAGCTGGAGTACTGTGTGCAGTTCTGGTCGCCTCACTATAGGAAGGATGTGATTGCTTTGGAGAGGGTGCAGAGAAGATTCACCAGGATGTTACCTGGGATGGAGCGCCTCAGCTATGAAGAGAGACTGGACAGGCTGGGGTTGTTTTCCTTGGAGCAAAGAAGGCTGAGGGGGGACCTGATTGAGGTGTACAAAATGATGAGGGGCATAGATAGGGTAGATAAAGAGGAACTTTTCCCCTTAGTAGGGGGGTCAATAACAAGGGGGCACAGATTCAGGGTAAGGGGCAGGAGATTTAGGGGGGATTTGAGGAGGAACTTTTTCACCCAGAGGGTGGTTGGAAGCTGGAACTCACTGCCTGAAAGGGTGGTAGAGGCAGGAACCCTCACAACATTCAAGAAGCATTTGGATGAGCACTTGAAATGCCATTGCATACAAGGCTATGGACCAAATGCTGGAAAATGGGATTAGACTGGACAGGGAGGGATGGGTGGTGCAGACACGATGGGCCGAAGGGCCTCTTTCTGTGCTGTAAAACTCTATGACTCTATGACAATCGGGAGGGAGTGGCCCTGGGAGTTCTTAACATCGACTCCGGACTCCATGAAGTCTCATGGCTTCAGGCCAAGCATGGGCAAGGAAACCTCCTGCTGATTACCACCTACCGCCCTCCCTCAGCTGATGAATCAGTACTCCTCCATGTTGAACACCACTTGGAAGAAGCACTGAGGGTAGCGAGGACACAGAATGTACTCTGGGTGGGGGACTTCAATGTCCATCACCAAGAGTGGCTCGGTAGCACCACAACTGACCGAGCTGGCCGAGTCCTGAAGGACATAACTGCCAGTCTGGGCCTGAGGCAGGTGGTGAGAGAACCAACACGTGGGAAAAACCTACTTGACCTTTTCCTCACTAATCTACCTGTTGCAGATGCATCTGTCCATGACAGTATTGGTAGCAGTGACCACTGCACAGTCCTTGTGGAGACGAAGACCCGTCTTCACACTGAGGACACCCTCCATCGTGTTGTGTAGCACTGCAAGCGTGATAAATGGGATAGATTCCGAACAGATCTAGCAGCTCAAAACTGGGCAGCCATGAGGCGCTGTGGGCCATCAGCAGCAGTAGAATTGTATTGCACCACAATCTGTAACCTCATGGCCCGGCATATCCCTCACTCTACCATTACCATCAAGCCAGGTGATCAACCCTGGTTCAGTGAGGAGTATAGAAGAGCATGCCAGGAGCAGCACCAGGCAAACCTAAAAATGAGGTGCCAACCTGGGGAAGCTGCAACACAGGACTACATGCATGCTAAACAGCAAAAGAAGCATGCTATAGACAGAGCTAAGCGATCCCACAACTAACGGATCAGATCAAAGCTCTGCAGTCCTGCCCCATCCAGTCGTGAATGGTGGTGGACCATTAAACAACTAACGGGAGGAGGAGGCTCCAAGAATATCCCCATCCTCAATGATGGTGGAGCCCAGCACGAGTGCAAAAGACAAGGCTGAAGTGTTTGCAACCATCTTTAGCCAGAGGTGCCAAGTGGATGATCCATATCGACCTACTCCCAAAGTCCCCACCATCACAGAAGCCAGTCTTCAGCCAATTCGATTCACTCCACGTGATAGCAAGAAACGGCTGAGCGCACTGGATACAGCAAAGGCCATGGGCCCCGACAACATCCCGGCTATCGTGCTGAAGACCTGTGCTCCAGAACTTGCCGCACCTCTAGCCAAGCTGTTCCAGTACAGCTACAACACTGGCATCTACCCGACAATGTGGAAAACTGCCCAGGTATGTCCTGTCCACAAAAAACCAGGACAAATCCAATCTGGCCAATTTCCACCCCGTCAGTCTACTCTCAATCATCAGCAAAGTAAAGGAAAGTGTCATCGACAGAACTATCAAGCAGCACTTACAAACCAATATCCTCCTTACCAATAGAACAGAAAATGCTGGAAAAACTCAGCAGGCCAGGCAACATCCGTGGAGAGAGAAAATAGAGTCAACGTTTCGGGTCGAAACCCTTCGTCAGGACTGAGAGAAAAGGCAGGAAATGAAACAAAAGGCAGTTGGGGGCTGGGAAATGGGGGAGGGGATGAAAGAAGAGACATTAGGAGATATTCAAGGTGAGGCGAGATTGTAATAGGACAGGTAAAGAAACAGACAATGGCTCGGAGTGGGAATCACCGTCCGCGGCCTCTTGCATTGTTCCACGGAAGCTCAGCGTAAACTCGAGGAACAGCACCTCATCTTCCGATTAGGCACTTTACAGCCTTCCGGACTCAACATCGAGTTCAACAATTTCAGACCATAACCTCGGCCTCGATTATATTTTTATATTTTTTATCCACACCTTTGGTTTGTGCCTTTTCTCTCTCTCCCACAAGGCAGCGGTCTCTCACTCTGCCAGCGCATTTCACACTTCATCTCGAGCCATTGTCTGTTTTTTTACCGATTGTGACGGAGACCACATAGGGACAATAGCAGAATGTATAGCCAATGTTGTTATATGTACGTACTTGGTTGGGTTATCGGGGCAGGGTCCCTTTAAGAGCGTCGGTAGCATGATGTCATGCGTCGGTAGCGTGATGACGTCATAGCCCTGCAACGAGGCTGAGACCCTCAGTCCTCATGGAGTGTGAATAAAGTAACACGCGTTTTGCCTTTGCTGCAAAAGTCTCAGAGCCTGTTGATTTCTAGCGACTCCAACATTGGTGACCCCGCTGCTCTTTTGGATGATTCCAAAGACCTCATCTGAAATGGCGACGAACGCCGTTTCCATCAAATTACCCGAGTTTTGGGAACGACAGGCTGCCGCTTGGTTCGCCCAGGCCGAGGCTCAATTTGCACTCCGGGACATCACCGCAGACGACACGAGGTACGACTACGTCGTCTCTGCTCTTGGCAGCTCCATCATGGCCAGAGTCGTGAGCCTGCTCGAGAACCCCCCCGGAGCTCAACAAATTCGAAACGCTGAAAACGCACCTCTTAGAACCTTTTGGACTCACCGAAGCCGAGCGCGCACGCCGGCTTCTCTCTCTACCCGGGCTTGGCGACTCCAAGCCCTCGGAGCTGATGGACCACATGCTGGCCCTCCTGGGCACACACAGGCCGTGCTTCCTCTTCAAGGAACTGTACCTTCAACAGCTGCCAGGTCAGGTACGGTCGGCTTTAGCCAACTCTTCCACTACCGATTTCCGCGGCCTGGCCAAGGAGGCCGACAAATTTTTCTCCACCAGGCAACAGTACTGCGCGGCCACGCGGAGCCCTGCCCCCACCGATATAGCCCAACGGTGGCAGCCCCCAAGCCTCTGCTTCTACCACGTGCAGTTCGGCCCCCAAAGCCAGGAAGTGCCGGCCCCCGTGCAGTTTTCCCGCGTCGAAACAAACGAAAGACCACTCGTCAGCTGCTATGGCCGTCGGCCATTCAGGCAGTTTGTTATTTATTACGGACACCGACTCCAGACGTCGTTTTCTTTGTGACACGGGTGCCCAGGTGAGCGTCCTACCCGTGTCAACCATAGACATGCAAGGGGGGAACCACGGCCCCGTCCTCAAAGCCGCCAACGGCAGTTCCATCCGCACCTTCGGGAAACGGAGCGTGGCGCTGTGTTTTGGCGGGCAGCGGTTCACCTGGGACTTTGTCACAACAAAAGTGTCCACCCCCCTTCTCGGCGCTGACTTCCTCTGCGCCAATGGCCTTTTGGTGGACGTCAAGAACCAACGTCTCATCAACGCTGAGACTTTCAGCTCGCTCCCATGTTCCCTCAGCGGGTCCAGCACAACGAAGTTGTCCAGCGCACTCTCGGCCTCCGACGCATTTTCCCGCCTCCTCGCTGAGCTCCCGGACCTCACGAAGCCCATGTTCTCGTCCACCGCCACCAAACACGGGGTAGAACACCACATCTCGACCACCGGTCCGCCCGTCTACGCCCGCGCTCGGTGCCTCGACCCGGGGAAACTTGCCATCGCTAAAGTCGAGTTAGACACCATGGAGCGCCTCCGCATCATCCGCCGATCGAACAGTCCGTGGGCCTCGCCCCTCCACATCGCTCCGAAACCAGGCGGCGGGTGGCGCCCGTGAGGCGATTACCGGCGACTCAACGAGGCTACAACCCCCGACCGCTACCCGATTCCACACATCCAGGACTTTTCCGTCCGCCTGGCCGGGAAAGTGGTATTCTCAAAAGTGGACCTCATCCGGGGTTACCACCAGGTCCCTGTCCAGCCGCATGACATCCCGAAAACCGCGGTGATCACCCCGTTCGGGCTGTTCGAATTCCTCCGCATGCCATTCGGCCTCAAAAACGCCGCCCAGGCTTTTCAACGCCTAATGGACACCATGTTACGGGACCTGACATTCCTGTTCGTATAGCTGGACGACATCCTCATTGCCAGCGCCTCCAGGACTGAGCATGTGTCGCACCTTCGGACTCTCTTCCAACACCTCAGCCAGCACGGCCTAATCGTCAACCCAGCCAAGTGCCAGTTCGGGCTGTCCTCAATCGACTTTCTCGGGCACCGCATCACGAAGGACGGGGCGGTGCCACTGCCATCGAAAGTGGAGGCCGTGATGGACTTCCCGCGACCCCTCACCGTGAAGGCCCTGCAGGAGCTTTTGGGCATGGTGAACTTTTACCATCGCTTCGTCCCCCGAGCAGCCCAGCTTATGCGGCCCCTTTACGAGGCCCTCAAAGGCAAGCCCGACAAGCTCGCCGTCGACTGGTCCGAGGAGATGGCCACTTCTTTCACGGACACGAAAAGGGCCCTGGCTAACGCGACCATGCTGGCGCATCCGTTACCTGATGCGTCGATCACTCTCACCACCGACGCCTCGGACTATGCGGTCGGTGCCGTACATGAACAGTGGGTCAACGGCACCTGGCAGCCGCTCGCTTTCAGCCAGCAGCTCCGCCCCAACGAGCGGAAGTACAGCACCTTCGATCGCGAGCTTCTCGGCCTCTACCTCGCCGTCCGACACTTCCGTTTCCTACTGGAGGCTCACCCATTCACAGCGTTCGTGGACCACAAACCATTGACCTTCGCCATGGCCAAAGCTTCCGAGCCGTGGTTGGCCAGTCAGCAACGCCAGCTGGCCTTCATCTCAGAGTTCACAACGGACATCCAGCATGTGGCTGGGAAAGACAACCCCGTCGCCGACTGTCTCTCCCGAGCCGTCGCCAGCGCCGTACACCTCGGCATCGACTACACCCGCATGGCGGCCAACCAGGCCTACAGGATGGCGGTCACGGGCCTTCAACTAGCGGACGTCGCGTTCGACGATGCCGGCACCACACTCCTGTGCGACGTCTCCATTGGGCAGCCACGTCCCGTCGTGCCCGACGGGTGGAGATGGCAAGTTTTCGACGCCGTCCATAATCTTTCCCACCCGGGCAGGAAGCAGTCACAGAAGCTGGTGGCGGCTAAGTTTGTCTGGCGCGGGCTCAGGAAATACGTTTGCGACTGGGCTAGCACCTGCGTGGTATGCCAACGCTCGAAAGTGCATCGCCATACTAAGGCTCCGTTGGCGCCTTTCGCGGTGCCCGAGAGGCGGTTCGATCATGTTAACGTGGACCTGGTGGGGCCCCTGCCGCCCTCCCGCGGGTTCACCCACCTCCTCACAATGGTCGACAGAACCACCCGATGGTCGGAAGCCGTCCCGCTGTCTTCAACGACGTCCGCCGATGTGGCTCCGGCATTCATCAGCACTTGGGTCGCCCGGTTCGGCGCCCCATCTGACATTTCCTCCGACCGGGGGCCCCAGTTCACGTCGGAGCTCTGGAACGCTGTCACCCGAGGCCTCGGGTTGAGACTCTGCCACACCACAGCATACCACCCTCAGGCTAACGGGCTGTGCGAACAGTTTCATCGCTCCATGAAGGCCACGCTCCGGGCCAGCCTCCAGGATGACAGTTGGATCGACAGAGTCCAGTGGGTCATGCTGGGACTCAGGACCGCCCCCCAAGGAGAACCTCCAGTCCTCGTCCGCCGAGCTCGTCTACGGACAGCCGCTGCGGGTTCCCGGGGATTTCGTCCCCAACGCAATGGAACCTTGGTCCGCAGCCCGTCAGCGGTCCGACCTTCTGGACAACACCAAGGTTTTCCTGCCGGTGCCCACGGCGCAGCATGGTCTCCCGCAGTCCCATGTTCTGCTCGACCTTCGTGCGGCGGAGTACGTTTTCGGCTGCCACGACGCCCACCGGGGACCTCTTCAGCCACCCTACGATGGACCATTCCGCGTCCTGGAAACCGGGGACAAGACCTTTGTAGTGGATGTTGGCGGTAAGCCGGGCTGCATTTCCGTGGACCGTCTTAAGCCGGCCCACCTGGATCTGGACCGACCCGTTGAGTTGGCACAGCCCCCGAGGTGGGGCCGACCTCCGGTTTCTGCACCCTCAGTCCACCACTGAGCGCCCGAGGTCCCTCCGACGAACCCCCCGGTCCCCGCCCCGGAATTGAGGAGCCGTTCCGACCGTGTGATCCGGCCCCCCCAACGACTGACATTGCCAGTGCTAGTGAATTCTGGGGGGGGGATGTATGTGGCGGAGGCCATAGGGACAATAACAATGTATAGCCAATGTTGTTATGTGTACCTAAACACAATTCACTATGTGTAGCCAATGTTGTTATATGTACGTACTTGGTTGGGTTATTGGGGCAGGGTCCCTTTAAGAGCATTGGTAGCGTGAGGACGTCATGCGTCGGTAGCGTGATGACGTCATAGCCCTGCAACGAGGCCGAGAACCTCAGTCCTCATGGAGAGTGAATAAAGTAACACACGTTTTGCCTTTGCTGCAACAAAAGTCTCAGAGCCTGTTGATTTCTAGCGACTCCAACACTATCCTCTTACTATCTCGTCTCACCTTGAATATCTCCTAATGGCCCAGAAATTCCAGAACGGGGCTTGCAGCGCGTGCAAGCCCCGTATTTGCACTTACCCCGCGCTCGTGCCGATCAGCTTCTGGGACGCCTGAACTTGCAGAAATAGAAAGCACATTCCCGGGCAGCGTATGATGTCACGCCGCCCAGGAGTGCAGCCAGCGCGAAGCCAGGAGCGTGCAGTGTAAGTGAGACACGCCCCGAGGTCTCAGTTTCACTGGACACGCCCCCAATGTTTCTGTCAAGCTGCTAAGGATTTTTACATGCAAAGCAGCAGTTTAAATAGGTTTTTGGAAGTTTTTTGAAGATTTTGGTAACTTTTATAAACTTTTTTAAATGTTTAAAACTACTTCAGATTACTCAAAATAATGTAAAGAGAATTAAAGCAATTTAAAGACTTTTAAAAGCCCTAAAAGAATTTTTTTAATTCCATTTATTTATTTAGCAATGTCGTCGTCATACGTGTCTTCACACTGTTCCCTTTGGGGAACTGTATGAAGTGGTGGAAGGATTTATGGCCATGATTAACGCTCATTCCGTGACCGTAACCATCTTTGAACCAGCCATTAGGGCGGTTAGTCCTATGGCGGGAGGGTTTTACGGGCTCCCACAAGCTATACAAGGAGGGGGGACCACCCACACCCACGGACGCAAATATCCCACTGGATGTCAACCCAGAATTTAGAGCCGGAGCTCCGACTCCACTTGCCGGGACTGTCTGGAGCGGGGTTCGAAACCCTACCCTGATCTGGCCCAGCGGCGGGGATCCTACCGCTATGACAAAGGCCCAATCCAATTAGCAACGTGAAATGGCAGCATAGGGCTCCAGTCACGGGGAGGGAAAAGGCGCAGGAAACGTATGGGTGTCACCTTTTGTGCGGAGTGGGCCTTTTGCGTAGCAGTAAGCATCCCCGCCGCTGGGCCAGAAGGAGTAGGGTTTTGAACCCCACTCCAGACAGTCCCGGCAAGTGGAGTCGGAGCTCCAACTTTAAATTCTGGGTGGACATCCAGCGGGATACTTGCGTCCGCGGGTGTTGGTGGCCCCCTCCCCCTCAGATGGGTTGTGGGAGCCCGTAAAACCCGCCCGCCATAGGACTAACCACCCTAATGGCTGGTTCAAAGATGGTTACGGTCACGGAATGAGCGTTAATCACGGCCATAAATCCTTCCACCACTTCATACAGTTCCCCAAAGGGAACAGTGTGAGGATACGTACGATGATGACCTCTTGCGCAATGCACCTCCTTGGGCCCTCAGTCGCAGAAGCGAGGGGGCAAGTCGTGCAACTGTTAAATTTTTTATTTTATTGACATGTAAAATGTTGGCCCAGTAATTCCCTTCCAAATGCGCTAGTACGGTCGGGGTACTTACGCATCTGGCCGGATGAAATGCCGGTTTTCAGCATGCACAGTGCATGTGGGGAAAACCGGCATTTCCTGTCCTCTGAACGAAGGGGTTCAGAGGCAGAACGCATGCGACTGCACAGGCAGCGTGTGCGCAGTATAATCCGCCGCTTTCATTAATGCTTTCAGTGAGGTCCAGTCATTACAACTTACACATGAAAAAAGCATGGGTACAGTTGCTCCACAGGCTGCGGAGGAAGATATTTCTTATCGTGGAGCTTCTGAAAGTATGTATGTCTGTATATATTCCTTTGCGTGTTATGTATATATTCCTTTATTTATGTGTATGAATGTATTATTTAATTATGACTTTCAGAGAAAGTAACTTATTGGAAAATCATAATTAAAAACATACATTCATACACATTAGTAAAGGAATATAAAACATACATACATATACGTAAAGGAATATATGTGGACATACATACATAACTCATTCTCACATTCCATTCACACAGCCACAATTGCTCCTTCTACCTACCGTTCTGAAAACCCTTTTAAAAAAAAAAATTTAAACTTTGAAACTTACTTAAAATTTCTTAAAATAACTTCCCTCCCTTTCCCAAACAAAAATATTGCATTTCAAAAGCTGCACGATAAAATATATCTTCCTCCGCAGCCAATGAACAACTTTACACTTGCTTTTTTCAAGTGTAACTTCTAAGGACTTACCCTCACGGAATCCACGAAGTTCACTGCGCAAGCGCTGCCTGTGCAGTCGCACGCGCTCGAGGTCTGGAAATGCCGGCGTTCCCCGCATGCGCTGTTCATGCTGAACGCCGGCATTTCCAACGGCCAGAAGCGTGAGTAAGCCGACCGTACTCACGCTTCTGGCCTGGAATTTCTGGCCCAATGTCTCTTCTTTCATCCCCTCCCCCATTTCCCAGCCTTTTGTTTCATTTCCTGCCTTTTCTCTCAGTTCTGTAGAAGGGTTTCGACCCGAAACATTGACTATTTCTCTCTCCACGGATGTTGCCTGGCCTGCTGAGTTTTTCCAGCGTTTTCTGTTGTTTCGGATTTCCAGCATCCGCAGTATTTTGCTATCGTATTAGTGTTTGGTTCACTGCCACCTCTCTTCAAGGAATGCCCACCTTGAAGAAGTTCTGCCCTTCTCTTAGACGGGATCTCCGTTTGGCTCTTCAACCTTGTTCATCTTCAAACACGAGAAGGGAAACTGAAAGCAATGATCAGGTATCTGCCAGGACTCGGTTTCACAGCCACATCTCTTTCCTCAGCAACTGTCTCCAGTTCCGACTTATTCCACGTGGATTCCAACTGAACTTCCACCCTTCGTGTTTCAGATCCACCCAGGATTATAAATAGCTCCAAAATATTCATCGTTCCTCGAACTACTGCTCTCGCCGCATCTTGAGATCCACGCTCAACGCCATGCGGCGCCACATGAACACTCTCGACCTCTCTCTTCAGCAGCACCGATGCACTCTATCTCAAAGCTGTCCGGGTCCACAGTCCCATTTCATCCTTCGACTCATCCGATGCTTCAACAAAAAACTGTTTTTCTTCCTTTCCGATGTCAAGCTTCATCAACTCTTGAACACCAACGCCCCTCCGGAACCTTCTTCCCCTTCACTTTCCTCTGACCCCCCGTCCCCCAATCTCACCCCCTGCCGCATTTTCACTATCCCCTCTGACCCCGAACGACCAGTCCTCAGCAAAGGCCTGAGCTTCATCCCCCTTACGCCCCCACCTCAATGAATTTCGAGCTCGGCACGATGTTGAGCTCTTTTTCCGCCGCCTTCGTCTCCGTGCCCACTTCTTTGGCCAGGAGTCTCCCCCCGCATGGCTGACCCTTTCTCCCGCTTTCAGAATTCTCGTTCTACCTGGACCCCTCCCCCTGGCCTCTTACCCTCTCCAGATCTTTTCATTGCAAACTGCCGCCGTGACATCGGCCGTCTCCATTTCTCTGCTCCCCTCACTCACTCCAACCTACCTCCCTCTGAACTTGCAGCCCTCCATTCTCTCAGATCCAACCCCGGCATTGTCATTAAACCTGCTGACAAGGGTGGTGCTGTTGTTGTTTGGCGTACTGACCTCTACCTAGCGGAAGCTGAACGCCAACTCTCCGACACCTCCTCCTACCTCCACCTGGACCATGAACCCACTACCGAACACCAAACCACCGTTTCCAAGACTGTCACTGACCTCATCTCCTCTGGAGATCTTCCCCCCATGGCCACCAACCTCACAGCCCGTGTCTACCTCCTTCCTAAGATCCACAAACAGGACTGCCCTGGTAGACCCATCGTTTCAGCCTGTTCTTGCCCCACGGAACTTATCTCTTCCTATCTTGACTCTATCTTTTCTCCCCTTGTCCAGTCTCTTCCCACCTACATCCGCGACTCTTCGGACACCCTCCGCCACTTTAACAGTTTCCAGTTTCCTGGCCCCAACCGCCTCCTTTTCACCGTGGACGTACAATCCCTCTACACCTCCATCCCCCACCCGGATGGCCTGAGGGCACTCCGCTTCTTCCTTGAAGAGAGGCCCCACCAGTCCCCATCCACCACGACCCTCCTCCGCCTGGCTGAACTTGTTCTCACATTGAACAACTTCTCCTTTGACTCCACTCATTTCCTCCAAATCAAAGGTGTTGCTATGGGAACCCGCATGGGTCCTAGCTATGCCTGCCTTTTCGTGGGATATGTGGAACATTCTTTGTTCCAGTCCTACTCGGGTCCCCTCCCTCACCTCTTTTTCCGGTACATTGATGACTGTATCAGTGCCGTTTCCTGCTCTCGCCCTGAACTAGACAATTTCATTCACTTTGCCTCCAATTTCCACCCTTCCCTCACTTTCACATGGTCCATCTCTGACTCTTCCCTTCCTCGACTTCTCCGTCTCCATCTCTGGGGATAGGTTATTGACCAACATTCACTACAAGCCCACTGACTCTCTCAGCTACCTGGACTACACTTCCACCCCGCCTCCTGTAAGGACTCTATTCCATTTTCCCAGTTTCTCCGTCTCTGCCGCATCTGCTCCGACGATGCCACCTTCCATACTAGTGCTTCCGATATGTCTTCCTTTTTCCTCAACCGAGGATTCCCCTCTACTGTGGTTGACACGGCCCTCGACCGTGTCCGTTCTATCTCCCGCACTTCTGCCCTCACCCCTGCCCCTCCCTCCCGGAACCACGATAGGGTTCCCCTTATCCTCACCTTTCACCCCACCAGCCTCCACATTCAACGGATCTTCCTCCGCCATTTCCAACGTGATCCCACCACCAAACACATCTTCCCCTCACCTCCCCTTTCAGCATTCCATAGGGACCGCTTCCTCTGCGACACCCTAGTCCACTCCTCTATCACCCCCAGCACCCCTTCCCCTAGCACCTTCCCGTGCAAGCGCAGGAGATGCAACACCTGCCCTTATACCTCTCCCCTTCCCACTGCCCAGGGCCCCAAACACCCCTTCCAGGTGAAACAGTGATTTACTTGTACTTCTTGCAATCTAGTATACTGTATTCGCTGCTCACGATGTGGTCTCCTCTACATTGGGGAGACCAAACACAGATTGGGTGACCGCTTTGCGGAACACCTCCGTTCAGTCCGTATGGGTGACCCTGAGCTTCCGGTCGCCTGTCACTTTAATTCTCCGCTTCACTCCCACTCTGATCTCTCTGTCCTCGGCCTATTGCATTGTTCCAATGACGCTCACCGTAAACTCGAGGAACAGCACCTCATCTTCTGATTAGGCACTTTACAGCCTTCCGGACTCAATATCGAGTTCAACAACTTCAGATCATAACCTCGGCCCCCATTATATTTTTATATTTTTTATCCACACCTTTGGTTTGTGCCTTTTCCTCTCTCTCTCCCACACGGCAGCTGTCTCTCACTCTGCCAGCGCATTTCACACTTCATCGAGAGCCATTGTCTGTTTCTTTACCTGTCCTATTACCATCTCGTCTCACCTTGAATATCTCTCAATGTCTCTTCTTTCATCCCCTCCCCCATTTCCCAGCCCCCAAACTGCCTTTTGTTTCATTTCCTGCCTTTTCTCTCAGTTCTGTAGAAGGGTTTCGACCCGAAACGTTGACTCTATTTCTCTCTCCACGAATGTTGCCTGGCCTGCTGAGTTTTTCCAGCATTTTCTGTTGTTATTTTGGATTTCCAGCATCCACAGTATTTTGCTATCCTCCTTACCAATGCTCAGTTTGGGTTCCGCCAAGACCACTCGGCTCCCGACCTCATTACAGCCTTGCTCCAAACATGGAGAAAGGAGCTGAATTCCAGAGGTGAGATGAGAGACTGCCCTTGACATCAAGGCAGCATTTGACCGAATGTGGCATCAAGGAGCCCTAGTAAAATTGAAGTCAATGGGAATCAGGGGGAAAACTCTCCACTGGCTGGAGTCATACGTAGCACAATGGAAGATGGTTGTGGTTGTTGGAGGTCAATCATCTCAGCCCCAGGACATTGCTGCAGGAGTTCCTCAGGGCAGTGTCTTAGCCCCAACCATCTTCAGCTGCTTCATCAATGACCTTCCCTCCATCATAAGGTCAGAAGTGGGGATGTTCGCTGATGATTGCACAGTGTTCAGTTCCATTCGTAACTCCCCAGATAATGAAGCAGTCCATGCCCACATGCAGCAAGTCCTGGACAACATTCAGGCTTGGGCTGATAAGTGGCAAGTGACATTCACGCCACACAAGTGCCAGGCAATGACTATCTCCATCAAGAGAGAATCTAACCACTGCCCCTTGACATTCAACGGCATTACTATCGCCGAATCCCCCAGCATCAAATCCTGGAGATCACCATTGACCAGAAACTTAACTGGACCAGCCACATAAATACTGTGGCTACAAGAGCAGGGCAGAGAGTGGGTATTCTGCAGCGAGTGTCTCACCTCCTGACTCTCCAAAGCCTTTCCACCATCTACAAGGCACAAGTAAGGAGTGTGATGGAATACTCTCCACTTGCCTGGATGAGTGCAGCTCCAACAACACTCAAGAAGTTCAACACCATCCAGGGCAAAACAACCTGCTTGATTGGCACCCCATCCACCACCTTAAACATTCACTCCCTCCACCACCAGCACACCGTGGCTGCAGTGTGTACCATCTACAAGATGCATTGCAGCAACTCACCAAGCCTTCTTCGACAGCACCTCCCAAACCCCGACCTCTACCACCTCGAAGGACAAGGGCAGCAGGCACATGGGAACACCACCACCTGCAAGTCCCCCTCCAAGTTACACACCATCCTGACTTAGAAGTATATTGCCATTCCTTCATCATCGCTGGGTCAAAATCCTGGAACTCCCTACCTAACAGCACTGTGGGAGCACCTTCACCACACGGACTGCAGCAGTTCAAGGCGGCGGCTCACCACCACCTTCTCAAGGGCAATTATGGATGGGCAATAAATGCTGACCTTGCCTGTGACATCCATATCGCAGGAATGAATAATTTAAAAAAAATTGAATGTGACAGTGTTGGGGGCAGAGAGGGGGAGGAATTTATGAAGTGTGTTTCTTGCCCAACGCAGGAGGAGGTATTGTTGGATCTAGTCCTGGGAAACGAAGTGTGTCACATGGAGATTGTCACGGTGGGGGAAGCACCTCGGGAATAGTGATCATAGTATCGCAAGGTTTAGATTAGTTATGGAGAAGGACAAGGAACAATCTAGAATATAAATATTTAGCTGGAGAAGGATAATTTCAGCAAATTGAGGAGGGATCTGTTTGAGTTAAAGACTGGAAGGCAGAAATGTAATGGGCAGCCTTTAAAGAGATGGTTTGAGTAGAGTCTGGGTACACTCCTACAAGGGGGAAAGGATGGACAACCAAAGCCAGAGCTCCCTGGATGACAAAGGAGTTAGAAAGACTTGCATTTATATAGTACCTTTCACGACCACCGGACGTCTCAAAGCACTTTACAGCCAATGAAGTACTATTTTGAAGTGAAGTCACTGTTGTAATGTAGGAAACGCAGCAATTTGCACACAGCAAGCTCCCACAAACAGCAATGTGAGAATGAACAGATAATCTGTTTTTTAGTGATGTTGATTGAGGGGTAAATATTGGCCAGGACATCAGGGAGAACTCCCCTGCTCTTCTTCGATTAGTGCCATGGGATCTTTTACATCCACCTGAGAGAGCAGACGGGGCCTCGGTTTAACGTCTCATCTGAAAGACGGCACCTCCGACAGTGCGGCGCTCCCTCAGTACTGCACTGGAGTGTCAGCCGAGATTTTTGTGCTCAAGCCTCTGGAGTGGGACTTGAACCCACGACCTACCCACTGAGCCACAACTGACACTGTGATAGGGGGATGAAGCAGAAAAAGGATGGCAGATGTCAGCTTGATAAAGGGAGAAACATACTGAATATAAAAAGTACAGAGAAGTGAAAAAGGAAATAAGAGGAGCAAAGAGACAGTAGGAGATAAGATTGGCAGCAAACATAAAAGGGAATCCAAAGGTCTTCCACAGGCATATTAACAGTAAGAGTTGTCAGAGGAGTGGCGAGGCCGATTAGGGACCAAAATGGAGATCTATTAGAATCATAGAAGTTTACAGCACAGAGGAGGCCATTCGGCTCATCGTGTCTTTGCCGGTCAAAAAAAGTTATCCAACCTAATCCACTTTCCAGCTCTTGGTCCGTAGCCCTGTAGGTTACGGCACTTCACCTGCATATCAAGTACTTTTTAAATGTGATGTGATGAGGGTTTCTGCCTCTATCACCCTTTCAGGCAGTGAGTTCCAGAACCCTACCACCCTCTGGGTGAAATCCTTGGGGAGGAGCGATCATAATATGATCGAATTCTTCATTAAGATGGAGAGTGAAGTAGTTGACTCAGAGACTAGGGACTGGAATTTAAATAAAGGAAACTATGATGGTATGAGGCGCGAGTTGGCTAGGATGGATTGGGGAATGTTACTTAAATGGTTGATGGTGGATAGGCAATGGCAAACATTTAAAGATCGCATGGATGAACTACAGAATTTGTTCATCCCTGTTTGGCATAAAAATAAAACAAAAAAGGTGACTCAACCGTGGCTAACAAGGGAAATTAGGGAAGCATAAGATCCAAGGAGAGGACATATAAATTGGCCAGAAAAAGCAGCAAACCTGAGGATTGGGAGCAGTTTAGGATTCAGCAAAGGATGACAAAGGGATTAATTAAGAGGGGGAAAATAGAATATGAGAGTAAGCTTTCAGGGAACATAAAAACTGACTCTAAAAGTTTCTATAGATATGTGAAGAGAAAAAGATTGGTGAAGTCAAGTGTAGGTTCCTTGCAGTCAGAATCAGGGGAATTTATAATGGGGAACGAAGAAATGGCTGACCAATTAAATACATACTTTGGTTCTGTCTTCACAAAGGAGGACACAAATAACCTCCCAGAGATTTCGGGGAACATAGGGTCTAATGAGAGGGAGGAATTGAATGAAATCAATATTTGTAGGGAAATGGTGTTCGGGAAATTGACGGGATTGAAGGCAGATAAATCCCCAGGGCCTGATGGTCTACATCCTAGGGTACTTAAGGAAGTGGCCCTAGAAATAGTAGATGCATTGCTGGTCATCTTCCAAAATTCTATAGACTCTGGAACAGTTCCCATGGACTGGAGAGTAGCTAATGTAACCTCACTATTTAAAAAAAGGTGGTAGAAAGAAAATGGGGAATTATAGACCAGTAAGCCTGACATCGGTAGTGGGAAAAATGCTAGAGTCCATTATAAAAGATGTAATAGCAGAGCACTTGGAAAACAGTGACAGGATCGGACAAAGTCAACATGGATTTACAAAAGGTAAATCATGCTTGACTAATCTACTGGAAATTTTTGAGGATGTAACTGGTAGAATAGATAAGGGAGAACCAGTGGATGTGGTGTATTTGGACTTTCAGAAGGCTTTCGATAAGGTCCCGCTAAGAGATTGGCATGCAAAATTAAAACACATGGGATTGGGGGTAAGGTACTGACTTGGATAGAGAACCGGTTGGCAGACAGGAAGCAAAGAGTTGGAATAAACGGGTCCTTTTCCGAGTGGCAGGCAGTGACTAGTGGGGTACCGCAGGGATCGGTGCTAGGACCCCAGCTATTCACAATATATATTAATGATCTGGACAAGGGAACTAGATTAAATATCGCCAAGTTTGCAGACGACACAAAGCTGGGTGGGCATGTGTGCTGTGAGGAGGATGCCGAGAAACTCTAGTATGATTGGGACAGGTTGGGTGATTGGGCAGATGCAGTATAATGTGGATAAATGCGAGGTTATCCACTTTGGTGGCAAAAACAGGAAGGCAGATTATCTGAATGGCTATAGATTGGGAAAAGGGGAAGTGCAACGAGACCTGGGTGTCCTTATGCACCAGTCGCTGAAGGTAAGCATGCAGGTGCAGCAGGCGGTTAAGGCGGCAAATGGTATGTTGGCCTTCATAGCGAGAGGATTCGAGTACAGGAGCAAGGAAGTCTTGCTGCAGCTGTACAGGGCCTTGGTGAGACCACACCTTGAGTATTGTGTGCAGTTTTGGTCGCCTTATCTGAGGAAGGATGTTCTTGCCATGGAGGGAGTGCAGCAAAGATTCACCAGACTGATACCTGGGATGGCAGGAATGACGTATGAAGAGAGACTGAGTCGATTAGGCTTATATTCACTAGAGTTTAGAAGAATGAGAGGGGATCTCATTGAAACTTATAAAATTCTAACAGGACTAGACAGACTAGATGCAGGAAGGATGTTCCCAATGGTCGGGGAGTCCAGAACCAGGGGTCACAGTCTAAGGATAAGGGGTAAGCCATTTAGGACAGAGATGAGGAGGAATTTCTTCACCCAGAGAGTGGTGAACCTGTGGAATTCTCTACCACAGAAGGCAGTTGAGGCCAATTCATTAAATATATTCAAGAAGGAGTTGGATATATTTCTTAAGGCTAAAGGGATCAAGGGATATGAGGAGAAAGCAGGGACAGGGTACTGAATTTGGATGATCAGCCATGATCTCATTAAATAGCGGAGCAGGCTCGAGGGGCCGAATGGCTTACTCCTGCTCCTATCTTCTATGTTTCTATGTTACTCCCCTCTAATCCGTCTACCAATCACTTTAAATTGATGGAGGCAGAAGGCATGGCTGAGGTATTAAATGAGTACTTTACAATCGGTGTTTTCCAAGGAAGAGGACTTTGCCAAAGGTACGGTAAATGAGGTGGTTGTCAGGAGACTAGACAAAATAAAAAGGAGGGACTAGAAAGACTGGCAGTACTTAAAGTAGATAAGTCACCCGGTCCAGATGAGATGCATCCTAGGTTGTTGAGGGAAGTAAGGGTAGAAATTGTAGAAACATAGAAGATAGGAGCAGGAGTCGGCCATTTGGCCCCTCGAGCCTGCTCCGCCATTCAATGAGATCATGGCTGATCATCCAAATTCAGTACCCTGTCCCTGCCTTCTCCCCATATCCCTTGATCCCTTTAGCCTTAAGAAATATATCCAACTCCTTCTTGAATATATTTTTTAAAATGGCCTCAACTGCCTTCTGTAGTAGAGAATTCCACAGGTTCACCGCTCTCTGGGTGAAGAAATTCCTTCTCATCTCAGTCCTAAATGGCTTACCCCTTATGATCTGGAATGCACAGCCTGCAAGGGTGGTAGAAGCAGATTAAATGATAACTTTCAAAAAGGAATTGGATAAATACTTGACAAGAAAAAATTGCAAGGCTATGGGGAAAGAGCAGGAGAGTGGGACTAACTGGAGAGCTCATTCGAAGAGCCGGCACAGGCACGATGGGCTGAATGGCCTCCACCTGTGCTGTATGATTCTATAATTCTATCTTTAGACTGTGACCCCTGGTTCTGGACTCCTCCGCCATCGGGAACATCCTTCCTGCATCTAGTCTGTCCAGTCCTGTTAGAATTTTATAAGTTTCAAATGAGATCCCCTCTCTTCTAAACTCCAGTGAGTATAAGCCCAATCGACCCAATCTCTCCTCAGACATCATTCCTGCCATCCCAGGTATCAGCCTGGTGAATCTTCGCTGCACTCCCTCCATGGCAGGAACATCCTTCCTAAGATAAGGCGACCAAAACTGCACACAATACTCAAGGTGTGGTCTCACCAAGGCCCTGTACAACTGTAGCAAGACATCCTTGTTCCTGTACTCGAATACTCCCGCTATGAAGGCCAACATACCATTTGCCTTCTTAATCGCCTGCTGCACCTGCATGCTTACCTTCAGCGACTGGTGCACAAGGACACCCAGGTCTCGTTGCGCTTCCCCTTCTCCCAATCTATTGCCGTTCAGATAATAATCTGCCTTCCTGTTTTTGCCACCAAAGTGGATAACCTCGCATTTATCCACATTATACTGCATCTGCCACATCACCCAACCTGTTCAAATTATACTGGAGTTTCTCAGCATCCTCCTCACAGCACACACGCCCACCCAGCTTTGTGTCATCTGCAAACTTGGAGATATTACATCTAGTTCCCTCGTCTACATCATTAATATATATTGTGAATAGCTGGGGTCCTAGCACCGATCCCTGCGGTACCCCACTAGATACTGCCTGCCACTTGGAAAAAGACCCGTTTATTCCAACTCTTTGCTTCCTGTCTGCCAACCAGTTCTCTATCCAAGTCAGTACCTTACCCCCAATCCCATGTGTTTTAACTTTACATGCTAATCTCTTATGTGGGACCTTATCAAAAGCCTTCTGTAAATTCAAATACACCACATCCACTGGTTCGCCCTTATCTATTCTACCAGTTACATCCTCAAAAAATTCCAGTAGATTAGTCAAGCACGATTTACCTTTTGTAATCCATGTTGACTTTGTCCAATCCTGTCACTGTTTTCCAAGTGCTCTGCTATTACATCTTTTATAATGGACTCTAGCATTTTCCCCACTACCAATGTCAGGCTTACCGGTCTATCATTCCCCGTTTTCTCTCTACCACCTTTTTTGAATAGTGGGGTTACATTAGCTACCCTCCAATCCATGGGAACAGTTCCAGAGTCTAGCAAATTTTGGAAGATAACCAGCAATGCATCTACTATTTCTAGGACCACTTCCTTAAGTACCCTAGGATGTAGATCATCAGGCCCTGGGGATTTATCGGCCTTCAATCCCGTCAATTTCCCTATCATCATTTTCCTACAAATACTGATTTCATTCCGTTCCTCCCTCTCATTAGACCCTATGTTCCCCGACATCTCTGGGAGGTTATTTGTGTCCTCCTTTGTGAAGACAGAACCAAAGTATGTATTGATTTGGTCTGCCATTTCTTTGTTCCCCATTATAAATTCCCCTGATTCTGACTGCAAGGGACCTACGCTTGACTTCACCAATCTTTTTCTCTTCACATATCTATAGAAGCTTTTACAGTCAGTTTTTATGTTCCCTGAAAGCTTACTCTCAATCTCTATTTTCACCTTCTTAATTAATTCCTTTGTCCTCCTTTGCAGAATCCTAAACTGCTCCCAGTCCTCAGGTTTGCTGCTTTTTCTGGCCAATTTATATGTCCTCTCCTTGGATCTTATGCTATCCTTAATTTCCCTCGTTAGCCATGGTTGAGTCACCTTTTTTGTTTTATTTTTATGCCAAACAGGGATGAACAAATTCTGTAGTTCATCCATGCGATCTCTAAATGTTTGCCATTGCCTATCCACCGTCAACCCTTTAAGTAACATTTCCCCAATCCATCCTACCCAACTCGCGCCTCATACCATCGTAGATTCCTTTACTTAAATTCAGGACCCTAGTCTCTGAATCAAATACTTCACTCTCCATCTTAATGAACAATTCTATCATATTATGATCGCTCCGCCCCAAGGGGCCTCACACAACAAGATTGCGAATTAATCCTTTCTCATTACATAATACCCAGTCTAAGATGGCCTGATCTCTAGTTGGTTCCTCGACATATTGGTCCAGGAAACCATCCCGTACACTCCAAGAATTCCTCCTCCACAGTATTGTTACGAATTTGGTTAGCCCAATCTATATGTAGATTAAAGTCACCCATGATAACTGCTGTGCCCTTATTGCACACGTCTCTAATTTCCCATTTAATGCCATCCCCAACCTCAGCATTACTGTTTGGGGGTCTGTATACAATGCCCACTAATGTTTTCTGCCCCTTGGTATTTCTCAGCTCTGCCCATACAGATTCCACATCATCAGAGCTAATATCCTTCCTTACTATTGTGTTAATCTCCTCTTTAACCAGCAATGCTACCCCACCTCCTGTTCCTTTTTGCCTGTCTTTCCTGAATATTGAGTTCCCAGCCTTGGTCACCCTGGAGCCATGTTGCCGTAATCCCAATCATATATCCATTTACATCTAATCCCAATCATATATCCATTTACATCTATTTGCGCAGCTAATTCATCCACCTTATTACAAATGCTCCTCGCATTAAGGCACAAATCCTTCGGGCTTGTTTTTTTTTTTTTAAACACTCAAGACTTTTTAGAATTATTATTTACTGTGGCCATGTTTGATTTAAACCCTTGATTTCTCTGACTGCCACTTTTGCTTTTCTCCTTCCTGTCTTTTGCTTCTATCCTTGTTTCCCTTTCCTCTGTCTCCCTGCACAGGTTCCCAACCCCCTGCCATTTTAGTTTAAACCCTCCCCAACAGTACTGGCTGTGGAGGTGCTTGCCACAATCTTCCAATCCTCCTTAGATACAGGACTGCAGGATTGCAAATGTTACACCATTCTTCAAAAAAAGGGGGAGAAGGATAAACCTGGCATTACAGGCCAGCGGTGGGGAAGCTTTTAGAAACAATAATCCAGGAGAAAATTAACAGCCACTTGGACAAGCATTGACTAATAACCTGTGCAGAGATGGAACTGATGTTCTCGGGGTAATTTTTGATAAAGCAGTTCGGGAGCATTTAAACTAGTATGGCAGGGGGCTAGAAACCTATGTAGTGAAATAGAGGAAAGTGAAAGGCAGACAGAAATAAATGATAAAAGGGTGAGGAACAAAAAACAAAGGGCCAAACTAATTCATAAAAAATGTGAGCATAAAAAAAGCCTGAGGGTTTTATACCTTAATGCGAGAAGCATCAGGAACAAGGTAGATGAATTAGCTGTGGAAATAGAGGTTAATAATTATGATCTAATTGGGATTACGGAAACATGGTTGCAGGGTGAGCAGGGCTGGGAGCTTAACATACAGGGGTATTCAGTATTTAGGAAGGATCGACAAAAAAGAAAGGGAGGAGGGGTAGCATTGCTAGTAAAAGAGGGGATAAATGCAATTGAAAGGAAGGATATTAACTCAGTTAATACAGAATCTATATGGGTGGAGCTAAGAAATAGCGAGGGGCGAAAAACATTAATAGGAGTGGTATATAGGCCTCCAAATAGTAAAATAGAGGTTAGGGAGGGCATCACGAGGGAAATTAGAGAAGCGTGCAATAAGAGCACAGCTGTCATCATAGGTGACTTTAACTTACATATAGATTGGACTAGCCTAATCAGTAAAAATAATGAGGAGGAGGAATTCCTTGAGTGTTTGAGGGATGGTTATCTGGATCAATATGTCGAGGAACCAACTCGGGAACAGGCTATATTGGACTGGGTACTGTGCAATGAGAAGGGACTAATCAGTAATCTTGTTGTACGGGGACCCTTGGGTCAGAGCGATCATAACATGATCGATTTCTCACTCGAAATGGAGAGCGAAGAAATTGACTCAGAGACTAAGGTCCTGAATTTAAACAAGGGGAATTATGATGCCATGAGACGGGAACTGAGTAGGTCTGAGTGGACAACGTTCCTGGGAGGACTGGAGGTAGATAAACAATGGCAAACATTTAAAGATAGAATGACAAAATTGCAAAAATTGTTTATACCAATCTGGCATAAAAGGAAATCTAAAAAGGTGACTCAACCGTGGATAACAGGGGAAATTAGAGACAGCATAAAATCCAAAGATAGGGCGTATAAAATAGCCAAAAAAAGCGCCAGAGCGGAAGATTGGGAACAGTTTAAGATAGAGCAAAGGAGGGCAAAGGGCATAATCAAGAGGGGCAAAATAGCTTACGAAAACAAGCTGGCGGAAAATATAAAAACTAACTCCAAAAGCTTTTATAAGTATATCAAAAGGAAAAGACTGGTGAAAACCAAAGTTGGTCCATTGCAGTCAGATACGGGGGAATATATAATGGGAAATAAGGAAATGGCAGATCAACTAAATGCATACTTTGGGTCAGTCTTTACGAAGGAAGACACAAAAAACCTCCCTGGGATATCGGGAAAAATAGGGACATTGGCAAAGGAGGAACTGACGCAAATCAATATCTCTAAGGATATGGTGTTAAGGAAGCTAAAGGGATTGAAGGTGGACAAATCCCCAGGGCCTGATAACATGCATCCTAGGGTACTGAAGGAGGTGGCCCTAGAGATAGCGGATGCACTAAGGATGATTTTTCAGAATTCATTAGACTCGGGAACAGTACCGATGGATTGGAGGGTAGCTAACGTTACCCCACTATTCAAAAAGGGGGGTAGGGAAAAAGCAGGTAATTACAGACCTGTAAGCCTTACATCAGTTGTGGGCAAAATGCTGGAGTCCATCATTAAGGATGAAATAGCGGAGCACTTAGCAAATGGGGACAGGATAGGACAGAGTCAACATGGATTTACAAAGGGTAAATCGTGCTTGACTAATCTATTGGAATTTTTTGAGGGAGTAACTGGTAGAATAGATGGGGGAAGAGCCAGTAGATGTGGTGTACCTGGACTTCCAAAAGGCCTTCGATAAGGTCCCACATAAAAGATTAGCATGGAAAATTGAGGCTCATGGGATAAAGGGGAAAGTTTTGGCGTGGATAGGGAACTGGCTGTCAGATAGAAAACAGAGAGTTGGAATAAACGGCTCATTTTCTGAATGGCAGGCAGTAACAAGTGGGGTACCACAGGGATCTGTCCTGGGCCCCCAGCTGTTCACAATTTACATTAATGACCTGGATCAGGGAGTCGGATGCAGCATTTCCAAATTTGCAGACGACACTAAACTAGGAGGTGGGGTGGGCTCAGAGGAAGAGACCAGGAAGCTCCAGAGCGATTTGGACAGACTGGGCGATTGGGCGGATAAATGGCAGATGCACTATAATGTGGACAAGTGCGAAGTTATCCACCTTGGGTGCAGGAACGGGAGGGCAAATTATTATTTAAATGGCAATAGATTGGGAGAGGGGGAAGTACAGAGAGACCTGGGTGTTCTTGTACACCAGTCACTGAAGGCGAGCATGCAGGTGCAACAGGCGGTCAAGAAGGCAAACGGTATGCTGGCCTTCATAGCAAAAGGGTTAGAATACAGGAACAGGGATACCTTGCTGCAGCTGTACAGGGCACTGGTGAGACCACACCTCGAGTACTGTGTACAGTTTTGGTCGCCTCATCTGAGGAAGGATGTTCTTGCCATGGAGGGGGTGCAGCGGCGATTCACCAGGCTGATACCAGGAATGGCGGGAATGACCTATGAGGAGAGACTATGTAGTTTAGGGATGTACACACTGGAGTTTAGAAGATTGAGAGGGGACCTCATAGAAGTGTATAAAATTCTGACAGGTCTAGACAGACTGGATGCAGAAGGAATGTTTCCCTTGGCGGGTGAGAACAGAACTAGAGGACATAATTTAAGGATAAGGGCTAAACCATTTAGGACAGAGATGAGGGGGAATTTCTTCACTCAGAGAGTGGTGAACCTGTGGAACTCATTGCCACAGAGGGCAGTGTACGCCAGCTCATTAAATATATTTAAGAGGGAATTAGATATATTTCTACGGGCAAAAGGGGTTAAGGGTTACGGAGAGAAGGCGGGGACGGGATACTGAATTAAAGGATCAGCCATGATCTCATCGAATGGCGGAGCAGGCACGAAGGGCCGAATGGCCTACTCCTGCTCCTATCTTCTAAAAGGAGAACCAGCACGGATTTGTTAAGGGAAAATCGTGTTTGACTAACTTGATTTGAGTTTTTTGATGAGGTAACAGAGAGGGTGGTTGAGGGCAGTGCAGCTGATGTTGTGTATATGGACTTTCAGAAGACATTTGATAAAGTGCCACATAATAAGCTTGTTAGCAAAATTGAAGTCCATGAGATAAAATGGGCAGCAGCAGCATGGATACAAAGCAGTTAACAAAGCATATGGGATCCTGGGCTTTTTAAATAGAAGCAGAGAGTACAAAAGCCAGGAAGTTATGCTAAACCTTCATAAAACACAAGTTCAGCCCCAGCTGGAGTATTGTGTCCAATTCTGGGCACCACATTTTAGGAAGGACATGAAGGCTTTGGAGAGGGTTCAGAAGAGATTTACTAGAATGGTTCCAGGGATGAGTCATAGTCATGGAGTCATAACGGCACAGAAGGAGGCCATTCAGGCTCTCTGTAGGGCAATCCAGTCAGTCCCATTCCCCCGCTCTATCCCCGTAGCCCTGCAAGTTTATTTCCCTCCAGTGCCTATCCAGTCTCCCCCTGAAAACAGAGTGTCTCCGCTTCCACCACTTCCGTCGGCAGCGAGTTCCAGATCCTCACCACTCACTGTGTAAAAAAGTTTTCCCTCACGTCTCCCCTGTATCTCTTGCCCAAAACCTTAAATCTGTGTCCCCTAGTCCTTGTACCATCAATTAGTGGGAACATTTTTACCCCGTCTAGCTTATCGAAACCCGTCATAATCTTGTACACCTCTATCAAATCACCCCTCAACCTCCTTTGCTCTAATGAAAACAAATCCAGCTTCTCCAACTTGTCCTTGTAGCTAAGATCCCCCATCCCTGGAACCATTCTGGTAAATCTCTGCACCCTCCCAAGGGCCTTCACATCCTTCCTAAAGTGTGGTGACCAGAACTGGACGCAATACTCCAGTTGTGGCCTAACCAGCACTTTATAAAGGTTCAGCATAACTTCTCTACTTTTGTACTCAATACCTCTTTTTATGAAGCCTAAGATCCCATATGCTTTGCTAACCACTCTCTCAATATATCCCACCACCTTCAGGGACCTATGCATATTAACTCCCAGGTCCCTCTGTCCCTGCACACTCTTTAAACCGTGCATATTGCCTCTCCCTGTTCCTTCTGCCAAAATGCATCACCTCACACTTCTCTCTATTAAACTCCATCTGCCACTTGTCTGCCCATTCTGTTACTCTTTCTATGTCCTGTTGCAGTTGACTGGTATCATCCTCACTGTATGCCACACCCCCAAGTTTGGTATCATCGGCAAATTTGGAAATTCTACTCTGTATTCCAAGATCCAGGTAATTTATATATACCAAAAAAAGCAGTGGCCCCAGCACTGACCCTTGGGGAACATCACAGTCTACCATCCTCCAGTCTGAAAAACAGCCATTTCCCACAACTCGCTGTTTTCTGTCCTTAAGCCAATTCCTTATCCAAACTGCCACTGACCCACCTATTCAATGAGCCTCAATTTTGTTAACCAGCCTTCTATGTGGTACTTTGTCAAACACCTTCCAAAAATCCATGTAGACAACATCCATTGCATTCCCTTCATCAATCCACTGTTATTTCATCAAAAAATTCAATTAGTCAAACACGATCTGCCTTTTACAAATCCATGTTGGCTCTCCTTAATTAGCTTAAACCTCTCAAGTGCCTGTTCATTTTTTCCTTGATTATTGCTTCTAAAATTTTACCCACCACTGTTGTTAAACTGACCAGCCTGTAGTCACTAGGATTGTCCGTACTCTCTTTCTTGAACAACGGTGTCACATTTGCCAATTTCCAATCCTCAGGCACCTCCCCCGCATCCAGGGAAGAGTGGAAAATTATGGCAAGCCCTTCCGCTATCTCCTCCCTGAATTCCCTTAGCAACCTGGGATGCAAGCCATCTGGACCAGGCGACTTATCCACTCTAAGCATACCCAGCCTTTCCAGTACATTCTATCAATTTCACCCCTTCCATTGCTTCTACCTTTTCCACTTCCACTGATATTTTGTCAGCATCCACCTCCTTAGTAAACACAGATACAAAGTACTCATTGAGTATTCTAGCCTTGCCCTGCGCCTCTAAGTATATCACATTATTTGTCCCCAATAGGCCCCACCCCTCCTCTTACTACCCGCTTACTGTTTACATTCTGGTAGAAGATTTTTGGGTTCCCTTTTATGTTAACCACCATTCTACTCTCATATTCTCTCTTTGCCAATCTTATTTTCATCTTCACATCCCCTCTCAACTTATTGTATTTGGTCTGGTTCTCCCTTGAAGAATTCACCTGACATGCATCATACACCCTCTTTTTTGTTTCATCATCTTCTCTTTCTCCCTCATCATCAAGGAGCCCTTGCTTTGGTTCCCTTACCCTTCCCTCTTGTCGGAACGTACCTAGCCTGTACTTGGGACATTTCCTCCTTAAAGATCACCCATTGTTCTGTTACAGTTTTTCCTGTCAGTCTTTGGTTCCATTTTACCCTGGCTAGATCCTTTCACATCCCATTGAAGTTAGCCCGATTCCAGTTTAGAAGTTCCATTCTAGATTGTTCCTTGCTCCTCTCCATTGCTAATCTAAATCACGTGTTCTCCCACAGACACTTGGTCGACCTGGCCCACCTCATTCCCCAGCACCAGATCCAGCAATGCCTCCTTCCTAGTTGGGCCAACATCATACTGGTCAAGGAAATTCTCCTGAACACATTTCAGAAATTCCTCCCCCTCCTTTCCCCTAGCATTATCCCAATCAATATTTGGGTAATTAAAGTCCCCCAATATCACCACTCTATAGCTCTTGCATATCTCTGCGATTTCCCTGCATATTTGCTCCTCTACCTCCCTCACTATTGGAGTCCTGTAGAATAGCCCCATAACATGATCATACCCTTTTTGCTCAACTCTAACCAAATGGATTCTGTCCTTGTCCCCTCAAGAACATCCTCCCTTTGCAACACTACAATGTCTTCCTTTTTTCCTTCCCTATCTTTTCTGAACAGCTTGTACCTTGAATATTAAGTGCCCAGTCCTCAGTTTTTAAGCCACATTTCCATTATTGCCACACGGCTAATTGTGCTTGCAGCTCACCAACCTTATTCACCACACTTTGTGCATTTATGTACATGCATGCATTCTAAACCCATTTTTGAATTTTTCATAGTCTTTCTTAGTCTGCTCCTACTTCTGCCTCCAGCACTACCTTCCCCTCCAGTACCATCCAACACACTCACTCTTCCATGCACCCCATTCCTCCCCTCCACTCCTACATGCTGCTGCCCATCCCCCTGCCAAGCTAGTTTAAACCCTCCCCACCAGCACTAGCAAACCTCCCTGTGAGAATATTGGTCCCGGCTCTGTTGAGGTGCAAGAGGTGCCACCTTCTCCAGAAATAGTCCCAATGCCTCAGGAATCCAAAGCCCTCCCTTCTGCACCATCTCTCCAATCACGCATTCATCGGTTCTATCCTCCTATTCCTGTACTCCCTAGCACATGGCACCGGGAGTAATCTGGAGATTACTACCTTTGAGGTCCTGCTTTTTAATCTCTCTCCTAGCTCCCTAAACTCTCCCTCATCCCTCTTTCTGCCTATGTTGTTGCCACCGATGTGGACCACGACCTCTGGCTGTTTATCCTCCCCCCTCAGAGTGTCCTGCAGCCGCTCAGTGACATCCTTCACCCTGGCACCAGGGAGGCAACATACCATCCTGGAGTCATGTCTGCATCCACAGAAACACCTATCTGTTCCCCTAACTAATGAATCCCCGATCATTATTGCTTTTCCACTCCTCTTCCTCCCCCCCATGCAGCCGAGCCACCCGTGGTGCCGTGGCCTTGGCTGCTCTCCCCAGAGGAGCCATCACCCCCACCAGTTTCCAGAACTGTGAACTGGTTAGTGAGCGAGATGCACTCTGGGGATTCCTGCCCTACCTCCATTCCCTCTGCCTGCACATTGAGGCTGCGGGGTGACCACTTCTAGAAACGTGCTTTCCAAATATTTCTCAGCCTCGCGGATGCACTGTAGTGACTCCAGCTGCTGCTCAAGCTCCGAAACCCGGAGCTCGAGTTGCTGCAGTTGGCGACACTTCCTGCACATGTGGTCGTCCAGGCCGCAAGAAGCATCTTGGATTTCCCACATGGCACAGGATGTGCAAATCACCGGAGTGAGCTGCCCTGCCTGCCTCTGTTTACCAGACTACGGAGATAATTTAGCAAAAATAAACTTAAACACTCAACATCTACCCACCAATCAGCACCTCTTTCTATTATATAGGCTGTGAACTACTTAGCAGAAATATACTGAAACCAGAAAAAAATCTTACCAAATACTCACCTCTCAGCTCCCTTGTGCCAGCGACACCTTTGAATTCTGATGTCACTCCTTTGTTGTGTCTTGCTGTCTCCCTCGCAGGTAGTCCGCTTGCTCAGACTCCCAGGTCTCTGCTCCAAGCTGCCTTTATCCTCGGTCTCCGACTCCGTTCCTCCCGCAGGTAGTCTGCTCACTCAGACTCTGGACATGAGGGATTAGTTATTTGGATAGACTGGAAAATCTGGGGTTGTTTTCCTTAGAGCAGAGAAGGCGAAGAGGAGATTTGATAGAGGTGTTTAAAATCATGATGGGTTTAGATAGAGTAAATAAAGAGAAACTGTTTCCAGTGGCTGAAGGGTTGATAACCAGAGGGCACAGATTTAAGGTGATTAGCAAAAGAACCAGAGGCGACAGGAGGAAAAACTTAACACAACGAGTGGTTAGGATTTGTAAGTCACTGCCTGATAGGGTGGTGGAAACAGATTCAATAGTAGTTTTCAAAAGGGAATTGGATAAATACATGAAGGAGAAAAAATTGCAGTGATATGGGGAAAGAGTGGTGGAGTGGGACTGACTGGATTGCTGTTTGAAAGAGCCGGCGCTCTCAATAGGACGAATGGCCTCCTTCGGTGCTGTATTATTCGATGATTCTAGGTGGGCTGCAACCAAGGCTAAGAGCCGCACCTACTCTTTACCATGGGAGGGAGTCACCCACACCTATTGGACACAAGTCACCCCACTGGATGTCAATTCAGAACCGGCGCTCTGGTCTCCGCTCACGGTGGGTGCAGGCCTGAACCCAACTCTCTGATTCAGAGGCGGGAATACTACAGGAAACTTTGGTTTATCTGGAGGTTAACTGTCTGGAATGCTCGAGCCACCGGCAAAAATCAGGAGCCGTTTCGTTCGTTTTTTTTTTCTTTTCGTTGCTTTTTTTTTCACCAGTCAGGCTCTGCATGGTCTCGCTGAAGCTGTTGCTAAGCTACAGAGACGCTTGCAAGGTACAGCCGACTGTTTAGAAGCTGTTAAGCAACAGGGTTTGATGTAAGAAAAAGGAGACTTACCATCAAGTAACTTTAAAGTAAGCTTTAAGTAACTTATAAACACACTATATACACGAGAGGTCTTTACCATGCCTCTGGTAGAAGCCTCTTACAATACTGAACAGACCAGTATTTATACCAGTCCAACAGGAAGTGACATATGACAGGAAGTGAGGTATGTACACAGTTCATAGTTCACAGGAAGTGATGACATAACTTCCCGGAAGTTATCATTTTTATCACAGGGTTTGTTGCCAGATACGGAGCTCAAAATCTCCGTATGTTTCAACATTAACGCTGGTTTGTCCGGCAGTTTTGATGGGACAGCAACAGCTCGGTCCCGTCGGTGCCGGATAGCACAAAGTTTCCTGTACTCCTGATCCAGTGGCCATTACATCATGTCACACAGTATAACACCCCAGTCATTGAATCGAGTATTATGCAATACAACACTTCCATCATTATATATTTTGTTGCAAGGTAAAATCGACCAGTCATTGTATATATTGTGCTTTACTCCTGTGATTGTATATTGTCTTACACCGATTCTTATGTATTGCAGGTTTCATTGTACAATGCTGCTATCATTATAATGTAGCATATCTCCACTGAATCATTGTGAACAGCACTATTGCAGCTTAAAGAAAGACCTGTAAGATTGAGACTGAACGACTGTCAGGACTCAGTATTTTATACATTCATTTGACTTCTTTTGGACATGTTTAACACAGTCTAGATAGTATAACTGAGTAAGAGACTTTTAAAAATTAATTCTCAAGAGGTGAGCATCAATGGCAGGGTCAGCATTTATTGCCCATCCTTAGTTGACCTCGATACAACTGATTGAAGTGACCGAGCAAGTCAAAGGGCAATAAGAGTCAACCACATTAGTGTGGGACTGGAGCAATATGTGGGACTCAGCCAGACTGGGTAAGGATGGCAGGTTTCCTTCCCTGAAGGACTCAGTGAATCAGACAGCTTCATGGTCACTTTTACTGAGACCAGCTTATCATTTCCAGGCTTGTTCTCTTAACAGAATTCAAATTCTCAAACTCCCATGGTGGGATCAGAACTCATGCTCTCTGGATTACTAGTACAGTAACTTAGCTGCTATACTGTACAGTTATTACAGATTAGTTAAACGTACATGGCCTCATGGCACAGTACAATATACCACTTTATTCTCTCATTAGAGAATTAAATTATAAACATTAAACCAAAATGTTCCAGGGTGGTTCCTCACTCTTTGCGGAGTTAGGTGATCAAGATAGTGCAGGCATGGCCAATAAGTTGGTCTCAATATCTCTGGGCCGGGGAAGGGAATAATCAGCCAGGTTTCACCACTCCTGATCACTATCCAGTACCACCTGCTGAAAACTGACAGAAACAGCTTGCATTTCTCAAGGGCCTTTCAAGTCCTCAGGCCATCCCAAAATGCTTTACAGCCAAAACATGAGGCAACACCTTCAGGAAGGGTGAACTAGGAGTAAAGACAGGAACTAAAATGAACTAAAAGCCGTTCAGTGTTTGAGCTGGTGCAGCGCAGGTAACAGTTTCTGCTCCTGCACATGGTTTTGAATACACTGCAACACAGCGCGAGCCAACACAGCATGTAGTGTTTAATCCACGACATCCCCATATTGATTTTTCTTTCCCTCAGTGTCAGTGTTCTCCGCAGAGTCAGTCTTCGGATCCTCTGTAACTGAAAATAGAATAGAATTATAGAATCGTACAGCACAGGAGGCCATTCAGCCCATCGTGCCTGTGCCGGCTCTTCGAAAGAGCTCTCCAGTTAGTCCCACTCTCCCGCTCTTTCCCCAGAGCCCTGCAATTTTTCTCTTGTCAAGTATTTATCCAATTCCTTTTTGAAAGTTATCATTTAATCTGCTTCTACCGCCCTTGCAGGCTGTGTATTCCAGATCATAACAGGCTATGTAATAAAAATTCTCATCTCCCCTCTGGTTCTTTTGCCAATTACCTTAAATATGAACAAAAATAAAATGATACCCTGTCCGTGGGCCCTTGGATGGTTATTAATGGCGTTTTACAGAACAGGAGTTGCTGCACAGGAATGAACTTGCAATGGTGAACCAGCTCGACAGTGCCCTTGCTGCAGACTGTGAACCTGGAAGTGTCTGAGGCAGGAAGGGGTTATGATCTGGTGCTGCATTTGGTTGCAATGCTGCGTTGCACTCAGCACCCGCCCGCCCCCTTTGAGAGAATGCATCTTGTGAGCTGAAGAAATTCAAAGCAGCCTGGATTAGTCCATTAAACAAGTTCACAATCTGCTTACTCAATTTCCACAAGCATTGTGAAATTGCCAGAAGAACTGAATTACACCTAATTGGACCTTTAGGCCAAAAAAGATATCCCAATAAACTTTCTGACAAGCAACAACGCCGAGCCCTGCCCGCAGTTATTTTTCACCTCACCGGCCAGTTGTTTTTCTTTTCGCTGAACTGCTTTTTCTGCTACTCATGTTGAAGGATGTTATTGCTGGGAATGGAATACTTTTCCAGAACCCACTGTCCCATCAAACACTCCCAGGGCAAGTACAGCACGGGTTAGATACAGAGTAAAGCTCCCTCTACACTGTCCCATCAAACACTCCCAGGGCAGGTACAGCATGGGTTAGAGCAGAGTAAAGCTCCCTCTACACTGTCCCATCAAACACTCCCGGGGCAGGTACAGCACAGGGTTAGATACAGAGTAAACCTCCCTCTACACTATCCCATCAAACACTCCCAGGGCAGGTACAGCACGGGTTAGATACAGAGTAAAGCTCCCTCTACACTGTCCCATCAAACACTCCCAGGGCAGGTACAGCACAGGTTAGATACAGAGTAAAGCTCCCTCTACACTGTCCTTCAGCCCCTCGAGCCTGTTCCGCCATTCAATTAGATTATAGCTGGTCCCTCTCCAAGGCCAATAGATCCTTCCTGAGGTCCGGGGCCCAGAACTGAACCCAGTGTCCAGATGGGGTCTGACCAGAGCTCTGAACAGCTGGAACATCACTTCACCCCGTTGTACTCCAGCCACCTTGAGATAATGGCCAACTTTCGTTAACCTTTTTGATTATTTTTTGAACATGTGAACCATCTTTTAGTGATGTGTGTACCTCTTTGCTCCTCCAAGTTTCTAGTCTCTTGCCACTTAGAAAATATTCTGATTCATCTTTCTTGGATCCAAACTGGATGACCTCACTTCCCAACGTTGAACTCCATCTGCCGTGGTCTTGCCTACTCACAATCTGTCTCGGTCCCTCAGTAACTTCCTGCTCCGGTCGACACAACTTACTGTTCCTCCTAAATTAGCGTCATCTGCAAACTTGGATATCCATCAATCTATTCCTTCATCCAAGTCTTTGATATATATGGTGAAGCGTTGAAGCCCCGGTACAGATCCCTGGGAAACGCCACTTGTCACATTCCGATCAGGGTATCCCTTTATCCCTACTCTGTCTCTTACCTCCCAACCAATTTTCAACCCATATCCTACTGTTACCTCCTATTTCAGTGCACTTTCATTTTTGATAATCTCTTGTGTGGATCCTTATCAAATGTCTTCTGAAAGTCCATATAGATAACATCCATAGACCCTCCCTTATCTACTTATATTGTGACCTCAAAAAATTCCACTAGATTAGTCAGACAGGATCTGCCCTTCACAGATCAATGCCGACTCTCTGATGAGTTCATACTTGTCCAAGTGCTCAGTCATTCTGTCCCCGATAACAGATTCCAGTAATTTCCCCACAACAGACATTAAACTGACAGGTATGTAGTTTCCTGGTTTCTCTCTCCCTCCTGTCTCAAACACAGGTCATAGAGATGAAAAGCCAGTGTCTAACTAACTCACTGCATCACCCAGTCTCTTTCAAGTTCATCTTTGTTTGAAACCAATTTTTAAAAATTCTGTGACCAATCTGAACCAAAAGTATCTCTCCGCTCCCCCTCTCCACAGGGATTTTGCACAGCTTTCCCACACTCCTGCAGTTTCAAAGACACAGCACCTTTTTGTTCACATGCTTTCCTTCCTGGTATCCTCCTCACCTTTATCAGAGCTGTGTGGCATCGCTCCAGTCTCAAGGTAAATCCATAGGTTTGAGCACTTCTGTGTCTCCACACGTGTCACTGCGTAACTCGCCAGCGACCCCGTCACTGTATCAGAGGGAACAACCGTTTGTTAAAGTACTAAATAATGTCTCAATTGTGAGCAAAGCTCAGCCTAGTGCTGAAGGAACTGGGCGTAGCCAATCAGCGGGGTAACTGGGACTCGAAGGTGCAGCTACCACTTTAAACGTTGCTCAACCAGCTCCAGGTTAAAGTCCATCCCTGCTGACCAAACCTTTCCCATCAGCTAATTGGTCAATCATCCCCTGGGTCCCACTGCTGCAAACTATTGGGTTTGGTGACTTCGGTTCGGATTGGCTGGATGGTTGATATGCAACTTTCATGAGCAGCTGATGGCTTTGCACTCTTGCTGTACACGTCCTAAATGTCAGCCATGACCCAATGCTAGCACTCTCACTTCCAAGTCAAATGGTTTGGGCTCAAGCCACATTCCAGACACTGCACCACATAATCGAAGCTCCAACGCAGTACCGAGGGAGATCCCGTCTTTCGGATGAGATTTTAAAACGAGGTCTCATCTGCCCTCACAAGTGAATGTAAAAGCCATGTGGCACTTTTCATCAAATGTACAGCACAGGATCAGGCCATTCGGCCCAACTGGTCCATGTTGGCCTTTATGCTCCACACGAGCCTCCTCCGCCCCATCAGCATATTCTTCTAGTCCTTTCCTCATATGCTTATCTAGCTTCCCGTTAAATGCAACTATGCTATTCACCTCAGCCACTCAATGAGGGAAGGAGCCCCAACTGCAGCCCTGAAGAGCAGGAGTTCTCTCCAGGGGTCTTGCAGCAAGCAATTTGAAAGGTGCCACAAACAGTGAGATAAATGACCAAATGATCTGTTTTTAGGATGTTGGTTGAGGGATAACGGAGGGCTGCCATTTTCCTGCATAACAAGTGAGTACAGTTTAAATGTGATTTATTGGCTGTGAAGTGCTTTGGGACATCCTGAGGATGTGAATCCTGCTATAAAAATTCAAATTCTTTCTTTGATTAACACTAAAGGGACTGAAGGTTGTCACAAACCACTGCAAATCACCTCTCCGGTAACTATGAATAGCCACAGCACCTTGAGAAGGGCCAAGGAAAGGAACTATATCGCAGAGAATATCCCAGGCAAAATGTCAGGTTCAGATAACAAATCCATGCCCCCCCCACCCCCCTTGTGTCTTGAAGGCACTAAACATTGCTGGGGTATGGTTTCATAGCCTGTTACCCACCCAAGTGGCCAATCTTCAAATGCACAAGTTGGCAGATTATTTGCCCCTATCTGGCTTTAGTAACACAGCAACAGTTTCAGGCAGGAGAAGACCTTTGGTACATCTAGACCACCTATCCACAGTGTCCCTTTTGTGTATGTCCAATAAAAAGAACTTGCATTTCTATAGCGCCTTTCACGAACGTATGACGTCCCAAAGTGATTCACAGCCAATGAAATACTTCTGAAGTGTAGTCACGGTTGTAATGTAGGAAATGCAGCAGCCAATTTTCACACAGCAAGATCCAACATATCAATGAGATAATCAGTTTGAGTGATGTTGGTTGAGGGAGAAGTGTTGGCTGGGACACCGGGGAGAACTCCCCTGCTCTTCTTTGACTAGTGCCATGGGATAATATACATTCACTTGAGAAGGCAGACAGGGCCTCGGCTTAACTTCTCATCTGAAAGATGGCACCTCCTACAGTGTGGCACCTCCTACAGTGCAGCACTCCCTCAGTTCTGAACTGAAGGTAACCCCAACTCCCATTTGTTGACAAGAACCTGTCTAGTTCCTTCTTGAAACCCATTAAGGTTTCTTTCGACATGATTATGTAGGGTTAGGTCACAAATTACACCTCTTCCATAAGAACATAAGAAATAGGAGCAGGAGTTGGCCATTTGGCCCTTTGAGTCTGCTCCGCCATTCAATAAGATCATGGCTGATCTTCGACCTCAACTCCACTGTCCTGCCCGATTCCCAATATCCCTCGATTCCCCGAGTATCCAAAAATCTATCGATCTCGGTCTTGAATATACTGAAAGATTGAGCAAACACAGCTTTCTGGGAGTAGGGAACTCCAAAGATTTACAATCCTTTGTGAAGAAATTTCTCCTCATCTCAGTCCTAAATGGCCTAGTGACTGAGTTAAATCCAAAACTGGGGTCTTAAATCTAAACAAAGCAAACTACGTTGGTATGAGGGATGAGCTGGCTAAGGTAGATTGGGAAACTATATTAAAAGGTATGACAGTAGATGAGCAATGGCTAGCATTTAAAGAATTAATACTTAATTTACAACAAATATACGTTCTTTGAAGGTACAAAAACCCCACAAGAAAAGTGTTCCTACCGTGGCTAACAAGAAGTTAAAGATAGCATTAGATCAAAGGAAGAGGTTTATAATGTTGGCAAAAAGAGTAGCAAGCCTGAGGATTGGGAGGATTTTAGAATTCAGCAAAGGAGGACCAAGAAACTGATAAAGGGAAAATAGAATGAGAGTAAACTAGCGAGAGACATAAAAACCAGACTGTAAAAGCTTCTATAGATATGTAAAAAGGAAAAGATTACCGAAAGTAAATGTGGGTCCCTTACAGGCTGAGACAGGAGAAATTATAATGGGGAACATGGAAATGGCAGAGAAATTAAACAAATACCGTGTGTCTGTCTTCACGGAAGACAACTTCCCAGAAATAGTGGAGAACCAAGGGTCTAGCAACAATGAGGAACTGAAAGATATTAGTATTAGTAAAAAAGTAGTACTGGAGAAATTAATGGGACTGAAAGCCGATAAATCCCCTGGACCTGATGGCCTACATCCTAGGGTTTTGAAAGAGTTGGCTATAGAGATAGTTGTCATTTGGTTGTCATTTTCCAAAATTCCATAGATTCTAGAACGGTTCCCATGGATTGGAAGGTAGCAAATGTAACCCCACTATTTAAGAAAGGAGGGAGAGAGAAAACAGGGAACTGCAGACCAGTTAGCCTGACATCAGTAGTAGGGAAAATGCTAGAATCTATTATTAAAGATGTGGTAACAGGGCACTTAGAAAATAATAATCGGATTGGGCCGAGTCAACACGGATTTATGAAAGGGAAATCGTGTTTGACAAACCTGTTAGAGTTTTTTGAGGGTGTAACTAGCAGAATAGATAAGGGGGAACCAGTAGATGTGGTGTATTTGGATTTTCAGAAGGCATTCGATAAGGTGCCAAACGAGAGGTTATTAAACAAAATTAGGGCTCATGGGATTATGGGTAATATACTAGCATGGATTGAGGATTGGTTAACAGGCAGAGAGCAAGAATAAATTGCTGTAACTAGTGGGGTACCGCAAGGATCAGTGCTTGAGCCTCAGCTATTCACACTCTACATCAATGATTTGGATGAGGGGACCAATTGTAATATACCCATGTTTGCTGAGGATACAAAGCTGGGTGGGAATGTAAGTTGTGAGGAGGATGCAAAGAGGCTTCAAGGGGATTTAAACAGGCTAAGTGAATGGGCAAGAACATGGCAAATGGAATATGTGGAGAAATGTGAAGTTATCCACTTTGGTAGGAAAAACAGAAAGCAGAGTATTTAAATGGTGAGAGATTGGGAAATGTTGGTGTTCAGAGGGACCTGGGTGTCCTTGTACAAGAATCAATTGTAAGGGGAATAGATAGGCGTTTCTGCAGCCACAAACGAGACTCCAGGATGGTGTGTTGCCTCCCTGGTGCAAGGGTCAAGGATGTCTCTGAGCGACTCCAGTACATCTTGGAAGGGGAGGGTGAACAGCCAGTTGTCGTGGTGCATATAGGCACCAACGATATAGGTAAAAAACAGGATGAGGTCCTAAAAGCAGAATATAGGGAGTTAGGAGATAAATTAAAAAACAGGACCTCAAAAAGGTAGTAATCTCAGGTTTGCTACCAGTGCCACATGCTAGTCAGAGTAGAAATAGAAGGATACTTCAGATGAATACGTGGCTAGAGGAATGGTGCCAGGGGGAGGGATTCAAGTTCCTGGGACATTGGAACCGGTTCTGGGGGAGGTGGGACCAGTTCAAACCGGACGGTTTGCACCTGGGCAGGGCTGGAACCAATGTCCTAGGGGGAGTGTTTGCTAGTGCCGTGGGGGAGGGTTTAAACTAAAATGGCAGGGGGTTGGGAACCTGAGCAGGGAGACAGAGGAAAGGGAAACAAGGATAAAAGCAAAAGATAGGAAGGAGAAAAACAAAAGTGGCAGTCAGAGAAATCAACGGTTTAAATCAAACATGGCCACAGTAAATAATAATTCTAATAGGTCGAAGAGCGTTAAAAAACAAGCCTGAAGGCTTTGTGTCTTAATGCGAGGAGCATTTGTAATAAGGTGGATGAATTGGCTGCGCAAATAGAGGTAAACGAATACGATTTGGTTGGGATTACGGAAACGTGGCTCAAGGAAGGCCAGGACTGGGAACTCAACATCCAGGGGTATTCGATATTCAGGAAAGATAGGCAAAAAGGAAAGGGAGGTGGGGTAGCATTACTGGTTAAAGAAGGGATTAACACAATTGTAATGAAGGATATTAGCTCTGATGAGGTGGAATCTGTATGGGTAGAATTGAGAAATACTAAGGGGAAAAAAATGTTAGTGGGAGTGGTTTATAGACCTCCAAACAGTAAGGCGGAGGTTGGGGATGGCATTAAAAGAGAAATTAAAGAAGCATGCAATAAGGGCACAGCAGTCATCATGGGTGACTTTAATCTACATATAGATTGGGCCAACCAAATGAGTAACAATACTGTGGAGGAGGAATTCCTGGAGTGTTTACGGGATGGTTTCCTGGACCAATATGTCGAGGAACCAACCAGAGATCAGGCCATCTTAGACTGGGTATTATGTAACGAGAAAGGATTAATTAGCAATCTTGTTGTAAGAGGCCCCTTGGGTCGGAGCGATCATAATATGATCGAATTCTTCATTAAGATGGAGAATGAAGTAGTTGACTCGGAGACTAGGGTCCTCAATTTAAATAAAGGAAACTATGATGGTCTGAGGAGCGAGTTGGGTAGGATTGATTGGGGAATGGCACTCAAAGGGTTGACGGTGGATAGGCAATGGCAAACATTCAAAGACCGCATGGATGAACTACAGAATTTGTTCATCCCAGTTTGGCATAAAAATAAAACAAAAAAGGTGACCCAACCGTGGCTAACAAGGGAAATTAGGGATAGCATAAGGTCCAAGGAGAGGGCATATAAATTGGCCAGAAAAAGCAATAATCCTGAGGATTGGGAGCAGTTTAGGATTCAACAAAGGAGGACAAAGGGATTAATTAAGAAAGGGAAAATAGAATATGAGAGTAAGCTTGCAGAGAACATAAAAACTGACTGTAAAAGCTTTTATAGATATGTGAAGAGAAAAAGATTGGTGAAGTCAAGCGTAGGTCCCTTGCAGTCAGAATCGGGGGAATTTATAATGGGGAACAAAGAAATGGCAGACCAACTAAATACATATTTTGGTTCTGTCTTCACAAAGGTGGACACAAATAACCTCCCAGAGATGCCGGGGAACATAGGGTCTGATGAAAGGGTGGAACTGAAAGAAATCAGTATTTGTAGGGAAATGGTGTTAGGAAAATTGATGGGACTGAAGGTCGATAAATCCCCAGGGCCTGATAATCTACATCCCAGGGTACTTAAGGAAGTGGCCCTAGAAATAGTAGATGCATTGCTGGTCATCTTCCAGAACTCGATAGACTCTGGAACAGTACCCATGGATTGGCGGGTAGCTAATGTTACCCCACTATTCAAAAAAGGTGGTAGAGAAAAGGCGGGGAATTATAGACCGGTAAGCTTGACATCGGTAGTGGGGAAAATGCTAGAGTCCATTATAAAAGATGTAATAGCAGAGCACTTGGAAAACAGTGACCGGATCGGACAAAGTCAACATGGATTTACAAAAGGTAAATCATGCTTGACTAATCTACTGGAATTTTTTGAGGATGTAACTGGTAAAATAGATAAGGGAGAACCAGTGGATGTGGTGTATTTGGACTTTCAGAAGGCTTTCGATAAGGTCCCGCATAAGAGATTAGCGTGCAAAATGAAGGCACATGGGATTGGGGGCAAGGTATTGACTTGGATAGAGAACTGGTTGGCGGACAGAAAGCAAAGAGTTGGAATAAACGGGTCGTTTTCCGAGTGGCAGGCAGTGACTAGTGGGGTACTGCAAGGATCGGTCCTAGGACCCCAGCTGTTCACAATATATATTAATGATCTGGACGAGGGAATTGGATGTAATATCTCCAAATTTGCAGAAGACACAAAGCTAGGTGGGAGGGTATGCTGTGAGGAGGATGTCGTGAAACTCCAGCACGATTTGGACAGGTTGGGTGATTGGGCAGAAACATGGCAAATGCACTATAATGTGGATAAATGTGAGGTTATCCACTTTGGTGGCAAAAACAGGAAGGCAGATTATTATTTGAATGGTAATAGATTGGGAGAAGGGGAAGTGCAGAGAGACCTGGGTGTTCTTGTACACCAGTCGCTGAAGGTAAGCATGCAGGTGCAGCAGGCGGTTAAGAAGGCAAATGGTATGTTGGCCTTCGTAGCAAGAGGGTTCGAGTACAAGAACAAGGATGTCTTGCTGCAGTTGTACAGGGCCTTGGTGAGACCACACCTTGAGTATTGTGTGCAGTTTTGGTCGCCTTACCTGAGGAAGGACGTTCTTGCCATGGAAGGAGTGCAGCCAAGATTCACCAGGCTGATACCTGGGATGGCAGGAATGACGTACGAGGAGAGATTGTGTCGATTGGGCTTATACTCACTGGAGTTTAGAAGATTGAGAGGGGATCTCATCGAAACCTATAAAATTCTGTCAGGCCTGGACAGACTAGATGCAGGAAGGATGTTTCTGATGGCCGGAGTCCAGAACCAGGGGTCATAGTCTAAGGATAAGGGGTAAGCCATTTAGGACTGAAATGAGGAGGAATTTCTTCACCCAGAGTGGTGAACCTGTGGAATTCTCTGCCACAGAGGGCGGTGGAGGCCAGTTCATTAAGTATATTCAAGAAAGAGTTGGATATATTTCTTAAGGCTAAAGGGATCAAGGGATATGGGGAGAAGGCAGGGACCGGGTACTGAATTTGGATGATCAGCCATGATCTTTGAATGGCGGAGCAGGCTCGAAGGGCCGAATGGCCTGCTCCTGCTCCTATCTTCTATGTTTCTATCACTGAAAGTTAACATGCAGGTACAGCAAGCAATTAGGAAAGCAAATGGTATGTTGGCCTTTATTACAAGAGGATTTGAGTATAAGAGTAAAGACGTCTTACTGCAATTATATAGGGCCCTGGTGAGACCACAGCTGGAGTATTGTGGACAGTTTTGGTCTCCTTACCTAAGGAAGGATATACTTGCCATAGAGGGACTGCAACAAAGGTTCACCAGACTGGTTCCTGGGATGGGGGATTGTCCTATGAGGAGAGGTTGAGTAGACTAGGCCTATATTCTCTAGAGTTTAAAAGAATGAGAGGTGATCTCATTGAAACATACAAAATTCTTACAGGGCTTGACAGGGTAGATGCAGGGAGAATGTTTCCCCTGGCTGGGGAGTCTAGAACCAGGGGTCACAGTCTCAGAATAAGGGGTCGGCCATTTAGGACTGAGATGAGGAGAAATTTCTTCACTCAGAGGGTGGCGAATCTTTGGAATTCTCTACCCCAGAGGGCTGTGGAGGCTCAGTCATTGAGTATATTCAAGACAGAGATCGATAGATTTTTGAATATTAAGGGAGTCAAGGGATATGGGGATAGTTCAGGAAAGTGGAGATGAGGTAGAAGGGCTAAATGGCCTACTCCTGCTCCTATATCTTATGTCCCCTTATTCTGAGACTGTGACCCCCTAGTTTGATATATTTTAAATATATTCAAGAAGGAGTTAGATATATTTCTTAAGGCTAAAGGGATCGCGGGATATGGGGAGAAGGCAGGGACCGGGTACTGAATTTGGATGATCAGCCATGATCTTTGAATGGCGGAGCAGGCACGAGGGGCCGAATGGCCTACTCCTGCTCCTATCGTCTATGTTTCTAGACTTCCCAGCCAGGGGAAACATCCTCCCAGCATCTGCCCTGTCAAGCCCTGTGAGAATTTTATATGTTTCAATGAGATCACCTCTCGTTCTTCTACACTCCAGAGTGTATCGGCCTAGTCTACTCACTCTCTCCTCATTGGTTCCTGGGATGGGGGGATTGCCAACCTTTGTTGCACTCCCTCTATGGCAAGTATATCCTTCCTTAGGTAAGGAGACCAAAACTGTACACAATACTGCAAGTGCGGTCTCACCAAGGCCCTATATAATTGTAGTAAGACTTCTTCACTCTTATTCTCCAATCCCTTTGTAATAAAGACTAACATACCATTTGATTTCCTAATTGCTTGCTGCACCTGCCATGTTAACTTTCTGCGATTTGTGTATAAGGACACCTAGGTTCCTCGGAATACCAACCTTTTCCAGTCTCTCACCATTTAAAAAATATTCTGCTTTTCTATTTTTCCTACCAAAGTGGATAACTTCACACTTCTCCACATTATATTCCATCTGCCATGTTCTTGCCCACTTACCACTTGTCCACCTGTCTATATCCCTTTGCAGCCTCTTTGCATTCTCCTCACAACTTACTTTCCCACCTAGCTTTGTATTGTCAGCAAACTTGGATACATTGCACTCGGTTCCCTCATCCAAGTCATTGATATAGATTGTTGATTATATTCATGTAGGAGTGACGAGAGGAAGATTGAGTCTTTGCACTGTTGCACAATGGAGCAAGAGGTACTAATTAAGTTGCAAACTTGTGCAATACAGCTGAACATCGCGGAGTAGAATAGTGACAATTGTTAATATACTGACCTACTGACAGCAACACGTTCCACTGTGCTGGGACAGGGAGCTTCTTATTCAGCAACCTCTGCATAACAAAAGCAGCACTGGTACCTATACAGGGTTTTTTTTAAAGAAAAGTTGCAAACACCATTAAATGGGAGCCCAAAGACCAGATGCAAGCTTTCAACTGTCTAAAATGCACAATTACCTAATACAAATGTGCCAATGCCCTTCATAAATGCATGCGACTGGCAAGCAGCATACTCCTGGAGACCCTGCAGGGCAAAGAAAGGACAGATGATGGGTCATTGTGGCTATCTGAGCAACTCCACCCTGCCAGCGACAGGTCCTTGATTGGACATTGCACTGCGCGGGGCAGGGAGCAGAACATAACAGCCTCAGGTCACAAAAACAAACCACAGATTTACAACAGAAACAGAAGGTGTCGGAAATATACAGGTCAGGCAGCATTCTTACAACAGAACAGGTTAACATTCAGGCAGAACCCAAAGAGTGATCCTGTAGCTCACTCTCCATGGGGCTTAGTACAGGGCCCGGGGCTCTCGCTCACTCTCCATGGGGCTCAGGCCCGCGGTTACCGGGTGTTTCGCGGCCACCGACTCCTCCACTCGCCTCAGTCCCAGATTCACCATCGCGCCTCAGCGGGAGCGCGCGGGACCCGGAAATAGGGCACCGGGAGCGCGCCCCCGGGGAAAGCCCCGCCCCCATTGCCAACAGCCCGCCCCGCCCCCCGGGCCGGCGCCATTCTCTATTTGTGGCCCTTTCACTGGTTTCTCTCAGCACAAGTGCTTTCATTTACCTCAGCGTTCTTACCAACATGGCTCCTCCGGGTTTCAGACGGTGCCCCGGCCCTGTGACTGCCTGGGGTGTGGTGTATGCCTCAGCTTTTCCACAGAACAGAAGGAGTGAACCCACTGCTCGGGGTAACTGTTGGTGAGGGTGGCCCTCACTGGATGTACACAACTCCCAGCCGGTACAAGCCCACCTGGTACCCACCGGACAGCCACTGGGCACCCACCTGTACCCACCAGGCACCAACCTGTACCCACCGGGCACCCACCTGTACCCACCGGGCACCCACCGGTACCCACCGGGCACCCACCTGTACCCACCGGGCACCCACCTGTACCCACCGGGCACCCACCTGTACCCACCGGGCACCAACCTGTACCCACTGGGCACCCACCTGTACCCACCGGGCACCCACCTGTACCCACTGGGCACCCACCTGTACCCACCAGGCACCAACCTGTACCCACCTGTACCCACTGGGCACCCACCTGTACCCACTGGGCACCCACCGGTACCCACCTGTACCCACCGGACACCCACCTGTACCCACCGGACACCCACCTGTACCCACCGGGCACCCACCTGGTAACCACCGGGCACCCACCTGTACCCACCGGGCACCCACCTGTAACCCACCGGGCACCCACCAGCATCGTGCTCTCAGTACCCAGCACCGTTCACGCCCCCACACCTTGCATCCCATGGCTTAAGTTAACTGGCTAAAATAAACAGATTCCAAAATCTGGCAGTTTTAAAAACAAGGAATGAAGAGGCTCTACTTCACCTTCCGAACACGGACATCGATGGCTGGAATTGTCTTCAATATTTACTTTCTTGCCTTTAACAACAGTCCTGCTTCCAATCCCATCATTGACGTCAATCCCATTCTTCCCTCGGATCCCACCCTCCACCCCCAACTTGCTCAGCAATTCCAGTTCTCCAATTCCAGCCATGTCTACGGTTCTGGTTCCATCCTCAATTTCAGTCTCATCGGCATTTCTGGCCCTACCCCATGTCCAACTGTTTCTGCACCTGCCCCACTGCCAGGTCATCTTCAGTACTGTCCCAAACAGGAGTCTGTAATAAGAACAGAAAATGCTGGACATACACAGAAGCTCAGTCAGCAACTGTAAAGAGAAAAGAGAGACTATAACATTTCCAGTGTGAACCCTTTATCAGAACTGAAAAAGAAGCTGCTGGCATTTTAGTAAGTTTGGAAGAAATAGAACAAAACAGAGAGGACTATTTTGAACGACCATTGGAGTGGCACTCCACCAGAACAAAACTATCACTATAAGTGCCCCCTCAGGAGGAGAGTATCATTAATAAATGACTAGTACAAATGGGGAGTCCAAATTGGAATATGTACAAAATAAAAAATAAAACAAAATCATACTGACACGGATTGAAAATTGGTTAACAGACAGGAAGCAGAGAGTAGAAATAAATGGGTCTTTTTCGGGGTGGCAGGCGGTGACTAATGGGGTACCGCAGGGATCAGTGCTTGGGCCCCAGCTATTCACAATATATATCAATGATTTGGATGAGGGAACCAAATGTAATATTTCCAAGTTTGCTGACGACACAAAACTAGGTGGGATTGTGAGTTGTGAGGAGGTTGCAAAGAGGCTTCAAGGCGATTTAGACAAGTTGAGTGAGTGGGCAAATACATGGCAGATGCAGTATAATGTGGATAAATGTGAAGTTATCCACTTCTGTAGGAAAAACAGAAAGGTAGAGTATTATTTAAATGGTGATAGATTGGGAAATGCTGATGTACAAAGGGACCGGGGTGTCCTTGTACACCAGTCACTGAAAGCAAACATGCAGGTGCAGCAAGCAGTTAGGAAGGCAACTGGTATGTTGGCCTTCATTGCGAGAGGATTTGAGTACAGGAGCAAGGATGTCTTACTACAGTTATACAGGGCCTTGGTGAGACCACACCTGGAGTACTGTGTGCAGTTTTGGTCTCCTTACCTAAGAAAAGATATACTTGCCATAGAGGGAGTGCAGCGAAGGTTCACCAGACTGATTCCTGGGATGGCAGGACTGTCGTATGAGGAGAGATTGGGTCAACTAGGCCTGTATACTAGAGTTTAGAAGAATGAGAGGGGATCTCATTGAAACGTTTAAAATTCTGAAAGGCTAGACAGACTGGATGCAGAGAAGATGTTTCCTATAGATTGGGAAAAGCAGACTAGCACCTGTCAGAAAGATAGTGAATTTCTTGAGTGTGTCCTGGATAGTTTTGTACAACAATATGTCCTAGAGACAACAAGCGAGCATGCAATATTAGTTGTAGTAATGAGTAATGAGCCAGATTTAGTTAACAGCCTAACTGTGCGTGAACATTTATCAAATAGTGATTGTAACATGATGGAGTTCAATGTAGCGTTTGAAAGGGAGAAACGCAAAACAGCTATTAAGATTCTAGATTTAGGTAAAGCTGACTTCAACGGGACGAGGCAGAGACTGTCCACAGTAAACTGGGCTAATCTGTTGATGGGTAAAACAACAGAAGATCAGTGGGAGATGTTCAAAAAAGAATGTAAGGTGATACAGAACCAGTTTATACCTTTGAGGGGCAAGAGCTCTACTTGACAAAAAAAAGCCATGGATGACTAAAGAGATGAGGGACAGCATAAAACTAAAGGAAAGGGCATACAAACATGCAAAAACTAGCACAGATCCTGGCGAATGGGAAAGATACAAAGAACAGCAAAGGGTCACAGAACAGATAGTAAGAGCTACAAAAAGGGAGTATGAAAAGAAACTTGCAAGGGATATCTTGCCTGAGAAACCTGATGGAATTTTTTGAAGAGGCGACTAAAGTAGTGGACAAGGGAATGTCTATGGCTGTTATTTATATGGACTTCCAGAAGGCATTTGATAACGTTCCACATAAGAGACTGTTATCTAAGGTAGAAGCCTAAGGAATTGAGGACAAATTATTGGCCTGGTTCAGAAATAGGCTGAGCGGCAGGAGAGAGAGAGATTAGGGATAATGGGTAGGTACTCAAACTGGCAGGATGTGACTAGTGCTTCAACTATTCACAATATTTATTAACGACTTAGATGATAGCGTAGAAAACCATATATCCAAATTTGCCGATGACACAAAGATAGACGGCATTCAAGGCAGCATAAATGAAAGCATAAAATTACAAAGGGATGTTGATAGAATAAGTGAATGGGCAAAAATGTGGCAAATGGATTTCAATGTAAGCAAATGTGAAAGAAAGACTTGGATTTATATAGCGCCTTTCACGACACCAGATATCTCAAAGCGCTTTTACAGCCAATGAAGTACTTTTGGAGTGTAGTCACTGTTGTAATGTAGGAAACGCAGCAGCCAATTTGCACACAGCAAGCTCCCACGAACAGTAATGTGATAATGACCAGATAATCTGTTTTTGTTATGTTGATTGAGGGATAAATATTGGTCAGGACACCAGGGATAACTCCCCTGCTCTTCTTCGAAATAGTGCCATGGGATCTTTTACGCCCACTTGAGAGAGCAGATAGGGCCTCAGTTTAACATCTCATCCGAAAGACGGCACCTCCGACAATGCAGCACTCCCTCAGCACTGCACTGGAGTGTCGGCTTAGATTTTTGTGCTCAAGTCCCTGGAGTGGGACTTGAACACACAACCTTCTGACTCAGAGGCGAGCCACAGCTGACACTTTGGACCTAAAAAGGATAGAACAGGGAACTTTCTAAATGGTGAAAGGCTAAAAACAGTAGCTGTCCAAAGAGGGGGTTCAGGTACATCGATCATTAAAATGTCATGAACAGGTACAGAAAATAATCAAAAAGGCTACTGGAATGCTGGCCTTTATATCTGGAGGACTAGAGTACAAGGGGGTAGAAGTTATGCTACAGCTGTACAAAACCCTGGTTAGACCACACCTGGAGCACTGTGAGCAGTTCTGGGCATCACACCTCAGGGAGGATATATTGGCCTTGGAGGGAGTGCAGGGTACATTTACCAGAATGATACCTGGACTTTAAGGGTTAAGTTACGAGGAGAGATTACACAAATTAGGGTTGTACTCTCTGGATCTGATCGAAGTTTTCAGGATATTAAGGGGAACAGATAGGGTAGAGAGAGAGAAACTATTTCCGCTGGTTGGGGATTCTAGGACATGGGGACATAATCTAAAAATTAGAGCCAGACCTATTATGTCCGTGTGTAATTGAGACACGGACTGCAGGAGTTGGTTACAACAGGTCTTTACTGAGTGGAGACAAACTGGAACTACTATGCAAAGTTACTACACAGGCTTATATACAGGGGTGGTCACTACTGGTACTGCAGTATACAGGGGCTGCAGAATATAGTTCCTTCTGCAAAGTACATACACTACAATTCCTCCCCTTTTAGCTAAACGGTACATAACATTCGATTAATAATTAAATAACATATTTACAATTACAGTTGCTAGATACATTAGCTGAAGTTAAGCAATTATAAGTTCAGTCATTGAGGAGGCTTCCTGATTCTGTCTGGATAACGCCTCTTTGGGTTATCAGGTTCTTCTGGCAAAGTTGATTCGGGATCAACGTCGTTGTTTGGTTCATCTGCTTCCAATATCACCGATTCTGAGGTAGATGCAATTGGTACTTCGGTTTCATCACCAGGTGTATCGGATCGTGGTGTGGAATTGACGTTTTCCAGTGACTCTAGAATCTGGTCAGCATGGCGTCTTACAATGCTCTCTCCAACATCCACGGTATACATTAGGGGTCCTTGCCGTGTGCAGATCGTTCCTGGCTGCCATTTCTCTGTGCGGTAGTCCCGGGCCAAAACTGGTTGACCTATCTTAAAACTCCTGGTCGGCCTTTCATTCATATTCTGAAACTGCCTGTTCTCCGCATCTCTTCTGATGTTTGGCTTAACCAAATCCAAGCGGCATCGTAGTCTTCGATTGAAGAACATCATAGCTGGAGTTTGGTTGGTAACCGCATGTGTCGCATTCCGGTAGGCAAACAAGAAGTTATCCACCTTGTGTTGTAGGGGTATGTCTTCATTACACATTGCCTTGATAGCCTTCTTGAATGTTTGAACGAACCTCTCAGCCAATCCATTGGTGGCTGGATGATATGGGACGGATGTGTAATGCTTAACACCATTGTTCTTTAAGAACCTCCGGAACTCTTCAGACACAAACTGTGGTCCATTGTCGGAGCAAATCTGTTCAGGCAGCCCATTTCTGGCGAATATGGTTCGTAAGACTGTGATAGTTTTTTCTGTGGTGGTTGAGGACATTTTTATTACCTCTGGCCACTTTGAATGTGCATCCACCGCAATTAAAAACATCGAGTCCATAAATGGACCAGCAAAATCAATTTGCACCCTTTGCCATGGAGATGAGGGCCACTCCCATGGATGTAGAGGGGCTTGTGGTGGGGCGTTTTGGACCTTCTGGCATCCTGTACAGCTCTTGGTCATCTCTTCGATTTCTCTATCGATTCCCGGCCACCACACAAATGCTCTTGCTAAGTTCTTCATTTTTACCCCTCCCAGATGACCCTCATGAAGCTCATTGAGCACTCTATCCTTCAATTTGGGTGGAATTACTACTCTGGATCCACACATCAAGGTTCCTCTGCACACTGACAGCTGCTCTTTTCTCGACGAGAATGCTGGCAACAGTGGTTCGCCATGTGCTGGCCATCCCTTCACCGTTAAATCATAGACCCAGGAGAGTGTCGGGTCATTTCGTGTTTCCTTTTCTATGTTTGCATTCGTCACAGGTAGACATTCGACTATGGTCGAGTGGAATATCTCCACAGGATCCACTGCAGGTGCTTCTTCCACCGTCGGCAACGGTAGGCGCGACAATCCATCAGCATTCCCATGCTGTTTAGTTCTTTTGTACTCGATGTCATATTGGTGTGCCCCTAGGAAAAGGGACCACCTCTGTAGCTGTTGTGCTGTCATTATCGGGACGCCCTTCTGAGTGTTGAAAATGGAGACAAGAGGTTGATGATCAGTTAGTGTTGAGTCTGTTTGTCCCAGTTAGGTTTAGGATCAATCACTGGACACAGACAACAAGAATAACTTTTAACAGGTCTTTACTATTCGAAGGTCAGGGCTGAACTGCCCAGCAAATCCTTGCACAACACTTATATACCGGTGTGGTCACCACCGGTATTACAGTATTACAGTATACAGCAGCCAAGAGAAAGTAGTACATCTCTTAAGGTAGTTCTCTTTAAGGTGGAACAGGTTACATACACCACAATCCTCCCTTTTTAGCTTAACAGTTATATCCCCATTTAACATAACATAATAACATATATATATACAACTTCATGCAAAACAGTTCAAAGATTCAGTCTCTGAGGAGGCCTCCTGATTCGAGTTGGATAACGCCTTTCAGGGGTCTCTGATTCTCGTTGCTGGGGTGACTCATCTAGTTGGTCTCTTATGGATTGGACATCATCATCAGGTACATTCACTTCTGAGGTAGATGCTTCAGGTTCACTAACTTCTTCCACGGTTGTCTCTGCCGTAACCATGGGTTCGACCCTTGTTCTCGATTCTACCAGTTGGTCAGCATGACGCCGTATTACATTTTCACCAATATCTACCGTGTACATCAGGGGTCCTTGTCTGGCCCGAATTGTTCCAGATTGCCATTTCTCGTTTTTATAGTCCCGGGCTAACACTGGTTGTCCTATTTCGAAACTCCGAGTGGTCTTGTTATTTATATGCTGGAACTGTTTGTTTTCAACTTCCCTCCGCACATTTGGTTTTAACAAGTCCAACCTGGACCGCAACCTCCTGTTGTAGAACATCATGGCAGGACTTTGGTTTGTCACTGCATGAGTGGCGTTTCGATATGCCAGTAGGAATTTGTCCACCTTGTGTTGTAGTGGAATCTGATCTTCGCTCATGGCCTTTATTGCTTTTTTAAACGTTTGTACAAATCTCTCGGCCAACCCGTTTGTAGCCGGATGATATGGGGCAGAGGTATAATGTTTCACCCCATTCTTCTTCATAAATCTCTGGAATTCTTCTGACACGAACTGCGGTCCGTTGTCTGAACATATTTGTTCTGGCAATCCATTTCTCGCAAATATCGTTCTTAACACCGCGATCGTCTTTTCCTAAGTAGTGGTAGTCATCTTAATCACTTCTGGCCATTTAGAATGTGTGTCCACCGCAATTAAAAACATGGAGTCCATGAAAGGACCAGCAAAGTGTGGTAAACCACTGTTGTTGTTGTTGTTGTTGTTACACACTGTTGTACCTATGCATGCCTCAACATGTCTCGGCTGGCTCCACCCACACAGGCCCAGGTATAAAGGTGATTGACCTGCAGCCCCCTGCCTTCTTGGAACCCAGTCAACCACGAGAGGCATGCTCTGTTCTTTGCTAATAAAAGCCTTTAGTTACTCTCTTAACTCTCAGTCTATTATGAGTAATTGATAGCGCATCAATTTTATTAGCAAAAACAAAATGTCAACAAACGCTGAACAGCAGGCTGCTGCACCAAACGCTGAACAGCAGGCTGCTGCACCAAACGCTGAGCAACAGGAGCTGCTGCGAGCCCTCAGACCAACATGCCTGGACCTAGACCCCCAAGAAGCGGGTTCGGCTACCAAATTCGCGCATTGGCTGCGTTGCTTCGAGGCCTACCTGCAAGCCTCAACTGTGACCCTGGACGACAACAAGTTGGAAATCCTGGCTTCAAAGGTGAGCCACCAAGTTTATACAATAATCCAGGACGCGACGACCTACGCGGCGGCTATCGGTCTGCTAAAAGGGCAATACGCACGCCCGGTAAATACGGTCTATGCCCGGCACCTCTTAAGATCCCGCAGACAGCAGCCCGGGGAATCGGTGGAGGCCTTCCTACGGGCACTACGGATACTCGGCCGAGACTGCGATTGCAAAGAAGCATCAGCCGCAGCACACACGGAGGGACTGATCCAAGATGCTTTTGTTGCGGGTCTAAGGTCCGACTACTCCCGGCAGAGACTGTTGGAAAAGGGAGAAATGGACCTGAGAAAGGCAGTGTCCCTCGCGCTCTCGCTCGACGCGGCCCACAGGAATATGGACGCCTTCTCCCCTAACCGCTCCGCAACGTGGACGCCACAACCTTGGGTCATGGGACCGCCACCTTCAACTGCGGCTGCGATGTCCAAGGCACAGAAATGTTATTTTTGTGGCCAGGCAAAACACCCCAGAGCACGCTGCCCGGTGAGAAACGCTACCTGCTCCGGCTGCGGGAAGAAAGGACACTATGTCAGCGCCTGCAAAGGTAAAACCGCTAATGCCAGCAGCGCCGCGTGCGAACCGTGGGGGCAGCCATCTTGTCCGCCATCTTGGGCTCCCCCAGCCGCGTGGGGATCGGGACCATGGGCGCCGCCATTTTGTCCGCCATCTCGGACGTCTCCAACTTCAACCACGGGGGACCCGGACTCAACCACCGCCTCATCTGACGACCACATCGACTCGCTCGACCATACGCTGGCCTCCGTGACGCTGGACCAATCTCTCCCTCATCAACTGTCCAGGTCCATGATGGACATTACGGTAAACGGCCGCGCCACTACCTGCCTTTTTGACAGCGGGAGCACGGAAAGCTTTATCCACCCCGACACGGTGCGCAGTTACTCTCTCCCGGTCCTGCCGACGCGACATCGGATCTCTTTGGCTTCCAAAGCCCAGTCAGCGGACGTCGGTGGCTACTGTGTAGTGACCCTCTCAGTAAGGGGCACAGAATACAAAAATTTTAAACTCCTGGTCCTGCCCCATCTTTGCGCTGCCGTTCTACTGAGGTTGGATTTTCAGTGCAACCTTAAGAGTGTCACATTAGCGTACGACGGACCCCTCCCCCCACTCACAGTCTGCAGCCAGCAGCTTTTAAATCGCCCGCCGCGCACCATTTGCAGCCTCTCCACCCTTAAAGTCCCCCCCCCTCCTTGTTCGCTAACCTCACCCGCGACTGTAAGCCCATCGCTACCAAAAGCAGGCGTTACAGTGCTGGGGATAGGAGCTTCATTAAATCCGAGGTAGCAAGACTCCTGAAGGAAGGGATTATTGAAAGTAGCACCAGCCCATGACGAGCACAAGTGGTGGTAGTGAAGACTGGCGAAAAACAGCGCCTAGTTATTGACTACAGCCAGACGATCAATCGCTACACCCAGCTAGATGCATACCCACTCCCCCGCATATCTGACATGGTCAATCAGATAGCACAATACCGGGTGTTCTCGACGATTGATCTGAAGTCGGCATACCACCAGCTCCCCATCAGGGCTGAGGACCGCCAGTACACAGCTTTTGAAGCTGACGGTCGTCTCTACCACTTCCTCAGAGTTCCCTTCGGCGTCACCAACAGGGCTTCAGTCTTCCAACGGGAGATGGACCGGATGGTCGACCAGAACGCGCTCCAGGCCACTTTCCCCTATCTAGACAACGTCACCATCTGCGGCCGCGACCAGCAGGACCATGATGTTAATCTAGAAAAATTCCTCCGTACGGCCCAGCGGCTGAACCTAACATACAACAAGGACAAATGTATGTTTCGTACCAAGCGCCTTGCCATTCTTGGCTGTGTAGTGGAGAACGGAGTCATCGGCCCCGACCCCGACAGGATGCGCCCCCTTATGGAGCTCCCCCTCCCCCACTGCCAAAAAGCACTGAAGAGATGCCTAGGGTTTTTCTCGTACTATGCTCAGTGGGTGCCCAACTATGCGGACAAAGCCAGACCCCTCATCAAGTCCACCTCCTTCCCCCTGACAGCAGAGGCCTGTGCAGCCTTCACTCTCATAAAAGGAGATATTGCGAAGGCCACAATGCATGCAGTGGATGAGTCCATCCCTTTCCAAGTGGAGAGCGACGCATCTGACTTTGCCCTAGCTGCAACCCTTAACCAGGCGGGGAGACCCGTGGCCTTTTTCTCAAGGACCCTCCAGGGCCCCGAGATTCGACACTCCTCTGTCGAAAAGGAGGCCCAGGCCATTGTGGAAGCTGTGCGACATTGGAGGCATTACCTGGCCGGAAAACGATTTACCCTGCTCACTGACCAGCGTTCAGTAGCTTTTATGTTTAATAATAAGCAGAGGGGCAAAATCAAGAACGACAAGATCTTGAGGTGGAGAATCGAACTCTCCACCTACAATTACGATATCTTGTACCGGCCCGGGAAACTCAATGAGCCCCCAGATGCCCTATCACGTGGTACATGCGCCAACGCGCAGGTCGATAGACTGAAGACCCTCCACAATGACCTCTGCCACCCGGGGGTCACCAGGTTTTTTCACTTCATCAAATCCCGTAACCTGCCCTACTCCATCGAGGAGGTCAGGACCATGACCAGGAACTGCCAAATCTGTGCCGAGTGCAAACTGCATTTTTATAGGCCAGACAGAGCAAGCCTGATCAAAGCCACGCACCCCTTTGAACGGCTGAGCGTCGATTTTAAAGGGCCCCTCCCCTCCTCCGACCGCAATGTGTACTTCCTCAACATAATTGATGAGTACTCCCGTTTCCCGTTTGCCATCCCTTGCTCAGACATGACCAGTACCACGGTCATTAAATGTCTGAATGACCTCTTCGCCTTGTTCGGTTTCCCTAGCTATATTCATAGCGACAGGGGCTCATCCTTTATGAGCGACGAACTCCGGCAGTACCTGCTCTCGAGAGGTATCGCTACAAGCAGGACCACCAGCTACAACCCCCGGGGGAATGGCCAGGTGGAAAGGGAGAATGCGACGGTCTGGAAGGCAGTCCTTTTAAACTTGAAATCTAAGGGCCTTCCGACCTCTCGCTGGCAGGAAGTCCTCCCTGCGGCGCTCCATTCCATTCGGTCACTGCTCTGTACACCCACCAATGCCACTCCTCACGAGAGAATGTTCTCCTTCCCCAGGAAGTCCACGTCGGGGATCTCGTTACCGACATGGCTGACTTCTCCAGGACCCGTCCTACTGCGGAAGCACGTGAGGTCCCATAAGACGGACCCCCTGGTCGAGAGGGTGAGCCTCCTCCATGCCAACCCTCAGTATGCTTACGTGGTGTACCCGGACGGGCGGGAGGACACAGTCTCCATACGAGACCTCGCACCTTCGGGTGCTCCCGAAACACCCCCCTCGCCATCCACCACTACCCACGCCTACCCCCAGTACGCTTACGTAGTGTACCCGGACGGGCGGGAGGACACAGCCCCCACACGAGATCTCGCACTTTTGGGTGCCCCTGAAACACTACCATTGCCATCCACCACTACCCACAACCCAACCCCGCTAGACGGCATGCCGCAGCCCCAGGACCCGTCATTGACCACCCAACCACTCAATGAGACGCCAGACTCAACATTGGATGCTGCACCATCACCGCCGCCACCACGATGATCAGGACGGCATACAAGGCCACCTGATAGACTTACTTACACGAACCTTTAGTACACTTCACCCCGCCGGACTCAATTTTAAACAAGGGGTGAATGTGGTAAACCACTGTTGTTGTTGTTGTTGTTGTTATTACACACTGTTGTACCTATGCATGCCTCAACATGTCTCATCTGGCTCCACCCACACAGGCCCAGGTATAAAGGTGATTGACCTGCAGCCCCCTGCCTTCTTGGAACCCAGTCAACCACGAGAGGCATGCGCTGTTCTTTGCTAATAAAAGCCTTTAGTTACTCTCTTAACTCTCAGTCTATTATGAGTAATTGATAGCGCATCACAAAGTCAATATGTACACATTGCCATGGGGTTGAAGGCCATTCCCATGGATGCAGTGGTGCAATCGGAGGTGCATTTTGCACTTTTTGGCACCCTGAGCAGATTTTCGTCAGCTCCTCTATCTGTTGGTTGATACCCGGCCACCACACATAAGCCCTAGCAAGGCTTTTCATCTTGACTCCCCCCAGATGACCTTCATGCAGTTCCTTTAGAACTCTCTCTCTTAACTTAGGAGGAATAATCACCCTTGTTCCATACATCAATGTTCCTTGACAGACGGACAGCTGTTCTCGTCTTGCTGAGAATGCCGGTAACAGTGGATCACCATGTGCTGGCCATCCCTTCACTGTCACTTCGTAGACCCTGGACAGTGTCGGGTCATTCCTGGTTTCTCTTTCAATACTTGCATTGGTGACTGGTAAACATTCGATGATGGTCGAGTGAAATAACTCAACAGGGTCAACCGTCGGTGCCTCCTCCTCTGTAGGTAGTGGCAGGCGTGACAGCCCATCAGCATTACCATGCTGCTTTGTACCTTTGAATTCTATCTGATATTGATGTGCCCCTAGGAAAAGGGACCATCTCTGGAGTTTCTGTGCTGTCATCACCGAAACACCCTTCTTAGGGTTAAAAATGGATACCAACGGCTGGTGGTCTGTCAGAAGCGTAAACTTTTGGCCCTGCAGGTAATGATTAAACTTCTTTACTCCCCACACAAGGCTGAGAGCCTCCCTATCTATCTGAGCATAGTTGCGCTCAGCGGAGGTCAATGATCTGGATGCGAACGCAACTGGCCTCTCCTGGCCATTTGGCAATTTGTGTGAGAGTACTGCCCCAATACCATATGGAGAAGCATCACAAGCCAAACGAATAGGCAGCGTTGGGTTGAAGTGAGCCAACACTTCCTCTGAGGTGATCAATGCCTTGCTTTCGCGAAAGGCCCTCTTACAGTCCTCGCTCCACTTCCATGGTACTCCCTTCTGCAAAAGAGCGTTCAGCAGGTGCAGCACCGTGGATAAATTTGGCAGAAACTTATGGTAATAGTTAATCAACGCTAGAAACGACCTCAATTGGGATACATTATCCGGAGCGGGAGCCTTCACAACAGCTTCGATCTTGTCAGGAGACTTATGAAGCCCCTCCTGGTCAATGACATGACCACAGTACGAGATCCGCTTCTGAAAGAATTCACATTTCTGGCGATTAACTCGAAGACCATATTCTTTCAATCTGGTGAGCACCAGTTCCAAGTTTGCAAGGTGTTCCTCGTCATCATCTCCTGTAATCAGAATATCGTCCAGATAACATTGTGTACCTGGAATTCCCTGTAATACCTGCTCCATGGCCCTCTGCCAAATTGCTGGAGCCGATGCCACTCCAAAAACCAGTCTATTACACCGGTACAAGCCTCTATGCGTGTTGATCGTGAGATACTGGCGTGACTCTTCCTCAACTTCCATCTGTAAGTACGCCTGCGCCAGGTCTATCTTGGTGAAGTGTTTCCTGCCAGACAACGAAGCGAAGGTATCCTCAATCCGTGGAAGCGGATACTGCACCGTGTGAAGCACCGGATTAACAGTGATCTTGAAATCACCACAGATGCGAACCTTCCCCGGTTCCCCCGGCTTGTTGCTCGATGAACGCTTCATGACGGGGACAATGGGCATGGCCCACTCACTCCAGTCTACCTTAGACAGTACTCCTGAACGTTCTAGCCCTTCCAGCTCAGCTTCCACAACAGGTCGTATTGCATAAGGTACCGGTCTGGCTTTGAAAAATTTCGGGTTTGCATGTTCTTCAACCTTGATGTTTGCCGTAATTCCTCTCAGTGTTCCCAGTCCTTGTTGGAACACCTCTTTAGCATTGTCCAATATTCTGGACAATCGTTTAGGTTTGACATCTTTTGTACCGGAATCTCCTGTTAGTGCTTTTAAGGAATGCCAGTCCATATTTATTTTCCTAATCCACTCCCGTCCCAGTAGTGGTGGACCTCCCTCAGGTAGCACATATAAGTCCATTCCTCGGCTTTCTTTGCCCTTGTGGACCACCTTTACCTCTATCTTCCCGATGGGGTATACTCTTTGCCCCGTGTATGTTTTCAATACAATCTCCGTATCCCGTAGGGGAATATGTGGGAATAACCTTTTGTAATCTTTCTTATTCATGACCGTCAATGCCGACCCAGTGTCCAATTCCATCTTCACTTGGACTCCTGCTATCTGAAGTGTGACCCAAATTGTTTGGAGGTCTGCTTCCTTCCCAACATTGTGTACTCTTAGACTACCCAGTTCATTACTGCTGGCGTCTGAATCTGACTTCTGTTCGTTCGAACTGTTCTCTGTCACCTTGTGTACCTTTTTGTACTTTTCCTGTGGTGACTTTTTGTTGCTGGTCTTCTTTCCTGACCGGCATACTTTAGCTATGTGACCAAGCCTGCCACATTTTCTGCATTCCTGATTTTTGAACCAGCACTGGTTCTGATCGTGTGTTGTCTTTCCACAACGATAACATTTTACTGTACTCAAGACCATTTGATTGGTACAGAGTTCCGGTGACCGTAGCTGCATTTCCGCAGTGCCTCTTGCTGCGGCTTCTTGCGATGCTGCAATAGTGACAGCTTTGTCAAGCGTAAGATCATTCTCTTCAAGCAGTCACTTTTGTGTTCCCTTCTTTAACAATCCACACACAAATCTATCTCTCAGCGCATCTGCTAGCCCTGTCCCAAACTGACAGTACTTTGATAGCTTACGTAGTTGAATTAAAAATTCAGCGTTGCTTTCGTCTTTCAACTGCGTTCTTCTGTAAAATTTAAATCGTTCCCCTATCATCAGCAGCGTGGGGTTTAAATGATTTTTCAGGACAGTAACAATATTCGCGAAGGTCTGATCCGCCGGTTTATTTGGTGATAGAAGGTGCTTCAATAGCCCGTATGTCTTCGCCCCCATTGAGCTTAATAAGGTTAATGCTTTCTCATCATCTGGTACCTTATTTGCTTTACAATAAACTTCCAGGTGTTCTACATACGTGGTCCAATCTTCGACATCACTATCAAAGGTATTAATGCTCCCAAGTTTAGGCATCCTTGCAAGTTTTTAAAATTTTAAAAGTTTTTTTTAAAATGGCGGCTTCCCGCGCTTGTCTTCTTCCCCCGCCTACTAAAATGGCGGCTTCCCGCGCTTGGCGGTCTTTCCCACGCTCGTCTTCTTCCCCCGCCGACTACAATGGTGGATTCCCGCGTTTGCCTTCTTCCCCCGCTGGCTGCAATGGCGATTGCGTTGCTGCTGCCGTTCTCGCCTCCCCAGCGGTTCTCACTCCCCGACGCTGCTTTGCCTTGCAGCCCCGCTTGCAGCCCGGTCCTTTACACCGGCTGCGTTTGAATTCTCCGCGGCTCTCGTGCCTTAAGCTTCTCAACTCCCCGACGCTGCTTTGCCTCGCAGCCCCGCTCACAGCCCGATCCTGTACACCGGCTGCGTTTGAGTTCTGCGCGGCTCTCGAGCCTTAGGCTGCCCCAGTCGCTGCGCCTCTTGGCCTCGATTGCAGCCCGGCCCTTTCTACCGGCCGTGGTCGAGCTCTCCGCCCTTATTCCTCCGTTTTCCCTCCCCTACTCCACAGTCAACGCGGCCGACTTTCTGCTCGTGTCGCTGATCGGCTTACCCACCACCGTGGTAGAAGGGATGATCACTGCCTGTCACTGATGGAGGGCTTCGTGGTCAGAATTCTTTTTCTTTTTAACCCAGGTTCTCGATGCCTCCCGTGCGATGGTGCTCAGCAGGATGATGAGGGCGGATGCCTCTTCTCGACGCCCGTTTTGAAGACGAAGCTGCCTTGGATGTAAATTTGCTGCAGGGTAAGATCGGACTCGTCGCCACTGTTGAGTCTGTATGTCCCAGTTAGGTTTAGGATCAATCACTGGACACAGACAACAAGAATAACTTTTAACAGGTCTTTACTATTCGAAGGTCAGGGCTGAACTGCCCAGCAAATCCTTGCACAACACTTATATACCGGTGTGGTCACCACCGGTATTACAGTATTACAGTATACAGCAGCCAAGAGAAAGTAGTACATCTCTTAAGGTAGTTCTCTTTAAGGTGGAACAGGTTACATACACCACAGTTAGTAGAGTAAATTTCTGACCGTGCCGGTAGTGATTCAACTTCTTCACCCCCCACACCAGGCTGAGGGCCTCTCTGTCAATCTGGGCATAGTTACGCTCGGCTGAAGTTAACGAGCATGACGCAAAAGCTATCGGCCTCTCTGAACCATCAAGGAATTTATGTGACAGTACCGCTCCAATGCCGTAGGGAGACGCATCACACGCCAGTCTTATCGGTAGTGATGGGTTGTAGTGAGCCAATACTTCTCTTGAAGTGATTAGGTCTTTACTCTTCTGAAAGGCCTGCTTACATTCATCGCTCCATTTCCATGCTACTCCAGTTTGTAGTAGGGCGTTCAGTGGGTGCAGAATTGTGGACAAATTCGGCAAAAAGTTATGGTAGTAATTCGCCAATCCAAGGAATGACCTCAGTTGCGACACATTTTCAGGCGCTGGAGCCTTAACCACCGCTTCAATTTTGTCAGGGGACTTATGTAACCCCTCTTCATCAATCACGTGGCCACAATACGATATCTGTTTCTTAAAAAACTCGCACTTGGGGCGATTGGCTCGTAGCCCATGTTCTCTTAGTCTAGTGAGCACCTGCTCTAGGTTGGCAAGGTGTTCACTGTCATCTTCACCTGTCACTAGGATGTCGTCCAAGTAACACTGAGTCCCCGGAATCCCTTGCAGGACTTGTTCCATCGCTTTTTGCCATATCGCCGGAGCTAATGCTACTCCGAATACCAGTCGATTATACTGGTAAAGACCTTTGTGAGTGTTTATCGTGAGATACTTCCTAGAGGATTCTTCAACCTCCATCTGCAAATATGCTTGTGCTAGGTCAATTTTTGTAAAACGCTTCCCTCCAGATAGTGAGGCGAAAATATCTTCTATCCTCGGAAGAGGATATTGTACTGTGTGAAGGACTGGGTTCACCGTCACCTTGAAGTCCCCACAGATGCGAACCTTCCTTGGCTCCTCAGACTTATTGTTTAACGTTTTCTTCATGACAGGAATGATGGGTGTCGCCCACTCGCTCCAGTCTACCTTAGATAACACGCCTGCATTCTCCAGATTCTCCAGCTCTGCCTCGACGGCTGGGCGAATTGCATACAGTACTGGTCTTGCTTTGAAAAACTTGGGAATTGCATTCTCTTCTATTTTTATCGAGGCAGTTACGCCTTTAAGAGTTCCCAGTTCTTGTTGAAATACCTCTTTGGCGTTAGCTAAGATTTTTGACAATCGTCCAGGTGTGACGTCGTCATCCTTTTTACCAGCCACCGTCAGTGCCTGAATGGAGTGCCAGTCTAAACTTATCTTTCTGATCCATTTACGTCCCAATAACGGTGGTCCACCATCTTGCAGTATGTACAGATACAATTTCTGTATTTCCTTGCCGTTGTATTCGACAGGCACTCTTATTTTCCCTCTGGGGTATACTTTCTGTCCCGTATACGTCTTCAAGACAATGGATGTCTCTTTCAAGGGTATGTGTGAGAATAGCCGCTCGTAGTCTCGTCGATTCATGACAGTCAGGGCTGATCCTGTATCCAATTCCATTTTGACTTGGGACCCTGCTATCGTGAGGGTGACCCACATGGTTCGGTGATCCTCTTTTGCGATTACATTGTGAAGTTTGAGACAGCTTAGTCTCTTGTTCCCGGATTCACTATTGCTCTTCTGGTCTTCGGAACTACTGTCCGTCATCTTTTGTACTTTCCTGTACTGTTCCTTTGTAGCCTTTTTGTTGTCGTTAGTCTTCTTCCCAGACCTGCAAACTCGTGCAATGTGTCCCATCTTTCTGCATTGCCTGCATATTTTGTCCTTGGACCAGCAGTCCTTCTGGTCATGGGTTGTTCTGCCACAGCGATAACATTTTTCAAATCCCCGTGTCATTTTGTGGGTGCCGTATTCCTGTGGCTTTTGCTATATTTCCGCAGCTCCCCTTGCTGCTGCTTCATACAATACTGCCACGCCGAAAGCCTTATCTAGCGTCAGCTCTTTCTCTGAGAGTAACCTCTTCTGGGTTCCTTCACTCAGGAGTCCACAGACAAATTTGTCCCGTAGAGTATCTGTCAGTCCTGCTCCGAACTGGCGGTGCTTTGATAGCTTGCGTAGTTCCGTAAGGTAATCAGCATTGCTCTCATCTTTATGCTGATTTCTCCTGTGGAATTTAAATCTTTCTGCTATCAGCAGCGGTGTAGGATTTAGGTGTTCCTGTAGGATATCAACAATTTCGTTAAAACTCTTCGCCATCGGTTTGGCCGAAGTGATCAGGTTCCGCAATAGGCCGTACGTTCTTGCACCCATTAAGTTTAGTAGTACCGATGCCTTTTTCTCATCGGCTACTTCGTTTGCCTTGCAATATACTTCGACTCTTTCCACATACGTGGTCCAGTCTTCTATTGCATTATCGAAGGCAGTGATATTGCCAGTCTTTGGCATCTTGGAAATCTAAGATGGCGCCTCCCGCGCTTTGCCTTCTTCCCCGATTTAACAAAATGGCGCCTCCCGCACTTTGCCTTCTTCCCCGCTGGATTAAGATGGCGCCTCCCGCGCTTTCCGTCTTCTCCGCTGCTGCTAGCACTGTTGCTGGCGTTTTATGCCTTGATGGCGACGCCCTATGGTCTTCGCGCACTTCCCCCCCCGCGCTGCTGCAAACTGTGGCAAACTGCAGCTCCTCGCGGCTTTCTACGCTTCTAATTTCTTTTATTTTCCCGTCGTCAGAGCAACCCTATGGGACACTTTCCTCCCTCTTCTCGGGTCTGTACGCTGCCTGGCTTCGTAGCACCGGCCGCGCCCTGTGTGCTCCACCCTCTCTCTCTCTCTCCTCTTCCTGACAACGCTGCTTGGCCCCGTTGAAAAGCCACCCGATCGAGCTCTAGCCCGCTGCAGCCCAGGAAGGATCAGTGAACTACCTGCCACCAGCCCGATTAGCTGGAACACCATAGACAGGATAACCAAGCCCTGCTCTCGACAGCCTCTCCTGCAAATCTTAAACTCCGATGAATCAGAGGCGGTAGCCCACGGTCGACGCCCGTTTCTTCTGTTTGTTTTTTTTTTCTTTCTTCCTTCTGGCCTCGACCTCTAACAACTTCGCTTCAGGGATGGATCCCCATGAGGTGGTGCAGAACTGTAGGTAAGTTCGGATCTGCTTGTCGCCAGTATTATGTCCGTGTGTAATTGAGACACGGACTGCAAGAGTTGGTTACAACAGGTCTTTACTGAGTGGAGACAAACTGGAACTACTATGCAAAGTTACTACACAGGCTTATATACAGGGGTGGTCACTACTGGTACTGCAGTATACAGGGGCTGCAGAATATAGTTCCTTCTGCAAAGTACATATACTACAAGACCTTTCAGGCGTGAGATTAGGAAACACTTCTACACACAAAGGGTGGTAGAAGTTTGGAACTCTCTTCCGCAAACAGCAATTGATGCTGGATCAATTGTTAATTTTAAATCGGAGATTGATAGCTTTTTGTTAACCAAAGGTATTAAGGGATATGGGCCAAAGGCAGGTATATGGAGTTAGATCGCAGATCAGCCATGATCTCAGTGAATGGCAGAACAGGCTCGAGGGGCTGAATGGCCTACTCCTGTTCCTATATTCCTATGCACTGCAGCAACTCGCCAAGGCTTCTTCGATAGCACCTCCCAAACCCACAAACAAATTGCAACCTGTAGTTAGTACACAGTGCAGCCATGGTGTGCCAGTGGTGGAGGGAGTAGATGTTTAAGATAGTGGATGGGTTGTCGATCAAGTGGGCTGCTTTGTCCTAGATGGTGTCGAACTATTATTGTTGTTGGAGCTGCACGCATCCAGGCAAGTGGAGAGCACTCCATCACATTCCTGACTTGTGCCTTGTAGGTAGGTGGTGGAGAGGCTTTAGGGAGTCAGGAGATGAGCCACTTGCCGCAGAATACCCAGCACCTACTCTTGTAGCCACAGTATTTATGTGGCTGGTCCAGTTAAGTTTCTGGTCAATGGTGACCCCCAGGATATTGATGGGGAATTTGACAATGGTAATGTCATTGAATGCCAAGGGAAGGTGGTTAGATTTTCTCTTGTTCGAGATGGTCTTTGCCTGGCACTTGTGTGGCACGATTGTTACTAGTCACTTATCAGCCCCAGCCTAAATGTTGTCCAGGTCTTGCTGCATGCGGGCACAGACTGCTTCATTATCTGAGGAATTTAACACTGCAATCATCACGAACATCCCCACTTCTGACCTTATAATAGAGAGAAGTTCATTGATAAAGCAGCTGAAGATGGTTGGGCCTAGGATGCTGAGCTGAGGAACTCCTGCAGAGATGTCCTGGGTCTGAGATGATTGGCCTGCAACAGATACAACCATCTTCCTTTGTACCAGGTATGACTCCAGCCACTGGAGAGTTTTCCCCCGGATTCCCATTGTCTTCAGTTTTGCTAGGGCTCCTTGGTACCACTTGATTGAATGCTGCCTTGATGTCAAGGGCAGTCAGTCTCACCTCACCTCTGGAATTTACCTCTTTTGTCCATGTTTAGACTGAGGATATAATGAGGTCTGGAGCCGAATGGCCTTGGCGGAACCCAAACTGAGCATTAGTGAGCAGGTTATTGGTGAGTAAGTGACGCTTGGTAGCTCTGTCGATGACTCTTTCCATTCGTTTGCTGATGATGGATTGGGAGATTGGATTATTGGCTAGTCTCCATAATGGAGTGGATTATACATGGTTAGCGGAAGAATTGAGCATGATGGGCTGAATTCTTTTTCTATTTCAATACACCCATATGTTTTTATGATGCAACTTGAAAATCAGTTGTGGATTGCACAGATTGGAATCTCTAAAATGTGGACAACAAAGATATTAACTTCACCCATGCCCGCAGGAGGAGGCTAAGAGTTTATACAAAGGAGGGAGGAAATAACACAGGGATAGTTACCCAGCCCCAGCCCACTCTCCTGCACCTCCTAATAAGCACATACAGAGGTCTGGGAGAGGGTCCCTGACCACACTATCAGCTGCAAAATGGTGGAGTGGGGACCAAATGATGAAGATATAGGGGATAAATATAAAAGGATGGGGCACAGGAGAGCCCATGATAGCTTTTAGTATTCTGCTCCTTAGTAGACGATCACGTGATTATAAAAATAGAAATTGCTGGAAATACACAGCAGGCCAGTCAGCATCTGTGACAAGACAGGTGAATGTTTAGGATGTAAACACATCATCAGGCATGGTGATCAAGGCTGGATCAGGATTCTGTCCTATGGAACTGCTGTGCCCTTGGGTAGAGAGACCTTCCAACAATCCCTCGTTTCAAAGATGACACACTCGCCATTGAATAATCCCTGCCTTGTTTAATATAAGGACACATCTCAGGATTGCTACCAGTGCCATGTGCTAGTCAGAGTAGAAATAGAAGGATATTTCAGATGAATACGTGGCTAGAGGAATGGTGCAAGGGGGAGGGATTCAAATTCCTGGGACATTGGAACCGGTTCTGGGGGAGGTGGGACCAGTACAAACCGGACGGTTTCCACCTGGGCAGGACCGGGACCGATGTCCTAGGGGGAGTGTTTGCCAGTGCTCTGGGGGAGGGTTTAAACTAAAATGGCAGGGGGTTGGGAACCTGAGCAGGGAGACAGAGGAAAGGGAAACAAGGATAGAAGCAAAAGACAGGAAGGAGAAAAACAAAGGTGGCAGTCAGAAAAATCAAGGGTTTAAATCAAACATGGCCACAGTAAATAATAATTCTAAAAGGTCTAAGAGCGTTAAAAAAACAAGCCTGAAGGCTTTGTGTCTTAATGCGAGGAGCATTCGTAATAAGGTGGAAGAATTAGCTGTGCAAATAGAGGTAAACGAATATGATATGATTGGGATTACGGAAACATGACTCCAGGGTGGCCAAGGCTGGGAACTCAACATCCAGGGGTATTCAATATTCAGGAAAGATAGGCAAAAAGGAAAAGGAGGTGGGGTAGCATTGCTGGTTAAAGAAGGGATTAACACAATTGTAAGGAAGGATATTAGCTCTGATGATGTGGAATCTGTATGGGTAGAACTGAGAACTACCAAGGGGCAGAAAACGTTAGTGGGAGTGGTATATAGACCTCCAAACAGTAACGCGGAGGTCGGGGATGGCATTAAAAGGGAAATTAGAGAAGCGTGCAATAAGGGCACAGCAGTTATCATGGGTGACTTTAATCTACATATAGATTGGGCTAACCAAATTAGTAACAATACTGTGGAAGAGGAATTCCTGGAGTGTATACAAGATGGTTTCCTGGACCAATATGTCGAGGAACCAACTAGAGATCAGGCCATCTTAGACTGGGTATTATGTAATGAGAAAGGATTAATTAGCAATCTTGTTGTGCGAGGCCCCTTGGGTCGGAGCGATCATAATATGATAGAATTCTTCATTAAGATGGAGAGTGAAGTAGTTGACTCAGAGACCAGGGTCCTGAATTTAAATAAAGGAAACTACGATGGTATGAGGCGCGAGTTGGGTAGGATTGATTGGGGAATGTCACTCAAAGGGTTGACGGTGGATAGGCAATGGCAAACATTCAAAGATTGCATGGATGAACTACAGAATTTGTTCATCCCAGTTTGGCATAAAAATAAAACAAAAAAGATGACTCAACCGTGGCTAACAAGGGAAATTAGGGATAGCATAAGATCCAAGGAGAGGACATATAAATTGGCCAGAAAAAGCAGTAAACCTGAGGATTGGGAGCTGTTTAGGATTCAACAAAGGAGGACAAAAGGATTAATTAAGAAGGGTAAAATAGAGTATGAGAGTAAGCTTGCAGGGAACATAAAAACTGACTGTAAAGAGAAAAAGATTGGTGAAGTCAAGCGTAGGTCCCTTGCAGTCAGAATCAGGGGAATTTATAATGGGGAACAAAGAAATGGCAGTCCTACAAGAGAGGGGGCGGTATTGGACCTAATTCTAGGGAATGTGGCCGGGCAAGTGGCAGTAGTGTTAGTAGGTGAGCACTTTGGTGACAGTGACCATAATTCGGTGAGATTTAAGGTAGTCATGGAAAAGGACAAGGATGGACCGGAAATAAAGGTTCTAAATTGGGGGAAGGCCGATTTTAATATGATAAGGCAGGATCTGGCCAATGTGGACTGGGATCAGCTACTTGAAGGAAAATCCACATCGGAGCAATGGGAGTCTTTCAGAAAGGAAATTGAGAGAGTACAATGGCAACATGTTCCCGTAAAGGTCAAGGGTGGGACCAACAAGCCCAGGGAACCTTGGATGTCAACGGATATACAAGAATGGATTAGGAAAAAAAGGGGGGCTTTTGGCAGATACAAAGGACTAAAGACAGAGGAAGCCCTAGAGGAGTATAAAAAGTGCAGGGGGATACTTAAAAAAGAAATTAGGAGAGCAAGGAAGGGCCATGAAATAACACTGGCGAGCAAAATAAAGGAAAATCCTAAGGTGTTTTATAAGTATATTAAGGGCAAGAGGATAACTAGGGAAAGAGTAGGGCCCATTAGGGACCAAAGTGGCAAACTGTCTGTAGAGCCAGAGGATGTAGGTGGGGTTTTAAATGAATTTTTTGCATCTGTGTTCACTATGGAGAAGGACGATGTGGACATAGAAATCGGGCAGGGGGACTGTGATATACTTGAACATATTGGCCCAGTAATTCCGGGCACAACGCGTGAGTACGGACGGGGTACTCACGCGTGTGCCCGGAGGAATTGCCGGTTTTCAGCATGCACAGCGCATGCGCTGAAAACCGGCATTTCCTGTCCTCTGACCCAAGGGGTTAAGAGGCAGAACGCGCGCGAATGCACAGGCAGCGCGTGCGCAGTGAAATTCCTTTTTTTTTTCAGAGTTGCCCGAGTGTAAAGGCCTCCGGTCTTTACGCATTGAAAAACCACACGTAAGTACTTAGTTTTTCAGGTAAGTGGGCTTTTAGTACAATTGAGAATTTTTTTTTCCACAGGTTTGTTATTTTTAAAGAATTTATAGTAAGGTAAGTTTAGTTTTAGCCCCGATTTTTTATATAATTTTTTTTTTCAAATTTTAAAATTATTGTTTAAAATAGTTTTTCAGAGTTCTTTATTGTTCATTTAAGTAGTGCAATGTTTTTTTAAAATTTTCTTTCAGGTTTAAGTAGTGTTTTGGGGCCAGGAGTTTTCATGAGTTTGACAGCTCTTACTGTCAAACTCATGAATGAGTTTCCCCTCCCCTGATTGGCTGCACAGTGCTCACCTGATCCCAGCCGGCACATCGCACTAACTACGCCGCTGGATCAGGTAAGCACAGCGCGCCGACATCGGAACCGGGCCAGTGACAGGAAATGCAAGCAGGCCCGGGCTTCAGATGTTGGCGCGCAGGGTGAGTGCACATCGGGGGCTTGCACGCGCGGCAAGCACCCGATCCTAATTTCAGGGCCATTAGCATCGAGAGGGAGGAGGTACTAGCAGGCTTAAAAGTGGATAAATCCCCAGGCCCAGACGAGATGTATCCCAGGCTACTATGTCAGGCAAAGGAGGAGATTGCAGGGGCTCTGACACAAATTTTCAGAACCTCTCTGGCCACAGGGGATGTGCCAGAGGACTGGAGAACAGCTAACGTAGTACCATTATTCAAGAAGGGTAGTAGGGATAAACCAGGGAATTACAGGCCAGTGAGCCTAACATCAGTGGTAGGGAAATTATTGGAAAAAATTCTGAGGGACAGAATTGGTCTCCACTTGGAGAGGCAGGGATTAATTAGGGATAGCCAGCATGGCTTTGTCAAGGGAAGATCATGTCTGACCAATGTGATTGCATTTTTCGAGGGGGTGACTAGGTGTGTGGATGAGGGTAGTGCAGTGGATGTGGTTTACATGGATTTCAGTAAGGCTTTTGATAAAGTCCCGCATAGGAGACTGGTCAGGAAGGTAAGAGCCCATGGGATCCAGGGTGCCTTGGCACATTGGATCCAAAACTGGCTTAGTGGCAGAAGGCAGAGGGTGATGGTGGAAGGTTGTTTTTGTGACTGGAAGCCTGTGTCCAGTGGGGTACCTCAGGGATCGGTGCTGGGTCCCTTGCCGTTTGTGGTCTACATTAATGATTTGGATGTGAATGTAAAAGGTATGATCAGTAAGTTCGCAGATGACACGAAAATTTGTGGGGTGGTAAATAGCGAGGCGGGAAGCCTCAGGCTACAGGACGATATAGATGGGTTGGTCAGATGGGTGGAACAGTGGCTGTTGCATTTGCAAAGATAATCCAAAATGGAATTTAACCCTGAAAAGTGTGAGGTGATGCATTTTGGACGGACTAACAAGGCAAGGGAATACACAATGAATGGTAAGACCCTAGGAAAGACAGAGGATCAGAGGGACCTTGGTGTGCATGTACATAGATCCCTGAAGGCAGCAGAACAGGTGGATAAGGTGGTTAAAAAGGCATATGGGATACTTGCCTTCATTAGCCGAGGCATAGAATATAAGAGCAGGGAGGTTATGATGGAGCTGTACAAAACGCTGGTAAGGCCACAGCTGGAGTACTGTGTGCAGTTCTGGTCGCCACACTATAGGAAGGATGTGATTGCTTTGGAGAGGGTGCAGAGGAGATTTACCAGGATGTTACCTGGGCTGGAGCGCTTCAGCTATGAAGAAAGACTGGACAGGCTGGGGTTGTTTTCCTTGGAGCAGAGAAGGCTGAGGGGGGACCTGATTGAGGTGTACAGAATTATGAGGGGCATAGATAGGGTAGATAGAATGGAACTTTTCCCCTTAGTAGAGGGGTCAATAACAAGGGGGCATAGATTCAAGGTAAGGGGCAGGAGGTTTAGAGGGGATTTGAGGAAAAACTTTTTCACCCAGAGGGTGGTTGGAATCTGGAACTCACTGCCTGAAAGGGTGGTAGAGGCAGGAACCCTCACAACATTCAAGAAGCATTTGGATGAGCACTTGAAATGTCATAGCATACAAGGCTACGGACCAAATGCTGGAAAATGGGATTAGATTAGACAGGGCTTGATGGCCGGCGCGGACGCGATGGGCCGAAGGGCCTCTTTCAGTGCTGTATAACTCTATGACTCTATGACCAATTAAATACATATTTTGGTTCTGTCTTCACAAAGGAGGACACAAATAATCTCCCAGAGATGTCGGGGAACATAGGGTCTAACGAGAGGGAGGAACTGAAAGAAATCAGTATTTGTAGGGAAATGGTGTTGGGGAAATTGACGGGATTGAAGGCCGATAAATCCCCAGGGCCTGATAATCTACATCCTAGAGTACTTAAGGAAGTGGCCCTAGAAATAGTAGATGAATTGCTGGTCATCTTCCAAAATTCGATAGACTCTGGAACAGTACCCATGGATTGGAGGGTAGCTAATGTTACCCCACTATTCAAAAAAGGTGGTAGAGAGAAAACGGGGAATTATAGACCGGTAAACCTGACATCGGCAGTGGGGAAAATGCTAGAGTCCATTATAAAAGATGTAATGGCAGAGCACTTGGAAAACAGTGACAGGATCGGACAAAGTCAACATGGATTTACAAAAGGTAAATCGTGCTTGACTAATCTACTGGAATTTTTTGAGGATGTAACTGGTAAAATAGATAAGGGAGAACCAGTGGATGTGGTGTATTTGGACTTTCAGAAGGCTTTTGATAAGGTCCCGCATAAGAGATTAGCATGTAAAGTTAAGGCACATGGGATTGGGGGCAAGGTATTGACTTGGATAGAGAACTGGTTGGCAGACAGAAAGCAAAGAGTTGGAATAAACGGGTCGTTTTCCGAGTGGCAGGCAGTGACTAGTGGGGTACCGCAGGGATCGGTCCTAGGACCCCAGCTATTCACAATATATATTAATGATCTAGACGAGGGAACTAGATGTAATATCTCCAAGTTTGCAGATGACACAAAGCTGGGTGGGCGTGTGTGCTGTGAGGAGGATGCCGAGAAACTCCAGTATGATTTGGACAGGTTGGGTGATTGGGCAGAAGCATGGCAGATGCAATATAACGTGGATAAATGCGAGGTTATCCACTTTGGTGTCAAAAACAGGAAGGCAGATTATTATCTGAATGGCAATAGATTGGGAGAAGGGGAAGTGCAACGAGACCTGGGTGTCCTTGTGCACCAGTCGCTGAAGGTAAGCATGCAGGTGCAGCAGGCGGCTAAGAAGACAACTGGTATGTTGGCCTTCGTAGCGAGAGGGTTCGAGTACATGAACAAAGATATCTTGCTGCAGTTGTACAGGGCCTTGGTGAGACCACACCTTGAGTATTGTGTGCAGTTTTGGTCGCCTTATCTGAGGAAGGATGTTCTTGCCATGGAGGGAGTGCAGCGAAGATTCACAAGGCTGATACCTGGGATGGCAGGAATGACATATGAGGAGAGATTGGGTCGATTGGGCTTATACTCGCTGGAGTTTAGAAGAATGAGAGGGGATCTCATTGAAACTTATAAAATTCTAACAGGACTAGACAGACTAAATGCAGGAAGGATGTTCCCGATGGCCGGGGAGTCCAGAACCAGGGGTCACAGTCTAAGGATAAGGGGTAAGCCATTTAGGACAGAGATGAGGAGGAATTTCTTCACCCAGAGAGTGGTGAACCTGTGGAATTCTCTACCACAGAAGGCAGTTGAGGCTAATTCATTAAATATATTCAAGACGGAGTTAGATATATTTCTTAAGGCTAAAGGGATCAAGGGATATGGGGAGAAGGCAGGGACAGGGTACTGAGTTTGGATGATCAGCCATGATCTCATTGAATGGCGGAGCAGGCTCGAGGGGCCGAATGGCCTGCTCCTGCTCCTGTCTTCTATGTACCTATGTATCCAAATATTATTAATCGTTTCCAGCTGTGTTTTGTGTCAAACAGAATAAATGGTTTGTGACAGCCCTAAACTTCTGGGAGCCTAAATCAGAATCATCAGGTAGTGTTGCTAACCTCACACATTCAGCACGTGATTGAGTCTTCATTCTTCTAAAATGTTCCTCAGGTTGGAAGTTCTGAGATTCAGTTCTGAGCACACCTTGTGGTGCAGACAGTATGGTATAGTGGTCTGTCCACAGCTGAGTAAAGTACTAAAGGATTTGAGATTCTCCTGTCACACATTGTGTGTCTTAGGGGTTCCAAAATCAACACAGTCAAAGTCAGCATTCTCAATTCTGAACTTCAAAATAAAATCACTTGGGGCGCAGCGACTCAATGGATAAATGCACAATAAGGCATGGTACTGTAAACCATTAAAACTAGAGTCCAGCTTCAGCCTTTGCTCTGTGCTGTGCTAGCTGACCTCAGCCAGGACAGCAGTCAGTGCTGTAACTGGCCTTAGTGCTTTGGATTAGAGAGAGGAAAAATCAGCCAGGGATCCCACTCATCATCACTGACCAGTAACCTTCTGTTGGAAAAAGTGAGAGAGAGTTAGGACAGGATCAGTTTCAGCTGTCATAACCCCCCCACCCCCACCCCATTTAAAAATATTTTTAACACTGCCCCTAAGAGGGAATCATCTTTGACATGATTAATATTTTTTTCTTCTTTGCCCTGCTCAGCTTTTTTTTTAAAAGGCAGAAGGTCATGCCTACATTGAGATCTGAGTTCATGTGTGAAACCACTGAGGCTGCGATTTCCACCGAGGGTCTGGAGATCAGTTTGATCCGCCATTCATTCACCCTTTTCTACAGAGGGTGGAGAGGGGACAGAGGGTGGAGAGGGGACAGAGGGGGTGGAGAGGGGACAGAGGGTGGAGAGGGGACAGAGGGTGGAGAGGGGACAGAGGGTGGAGAGAGGACAGGGGGGGTGGAGAGGGGACAGAGGGTGGAGAGGGGACAGAGGGTGGAGAGGGGACAGAGGGGTGGAGAGGGGACAGAGGGTGGAGAGGGGACAGAGGGTGGAGAAGGGACAGAGGGGGTGGAGAGGGGACAGAGGGTGGAGAGGGGACAGAGGGTGGAGAGAGGACAGGGGGGGTGGAGAGGGGACAGAGGGTGGAGAGGGGACAGAGGGGTGGAGAGGGGACAGAGGGTGGAGAGGGGACAGAGGGTGGAGAGGGGACAGAGGGTGGAGAGGGGACAGAGGGGGTGGAGAGGGGACAGAGGGTGGAGAGGGGACAGGGGGGGTGGAGAGGGGACAGGGGGGTGGAGAAGGGACAGAGGGGGTGGAGAGGGGACAGAGGGGTGGAGAGGGGACAGAGGGGGTGGAGAGGGGACAGGGGGTGGAGAGGGGACAGGGGGGGTGGAGAGGGGACAGAGGGGGTGGAGAGGGGACAGAGGGGGTGGAGAGGGGACAGAGGGGGTGGAGAGGGGACAGGGGGGTGGAGAGGGGACAGAGGGGGTGGAGAGGGGACAGAGGGGGTGGAGAGGGGACAGGGGGGGTGGAGAGGGGACAGGGGGGTGGAGAGGGGACAGAGGGGGTGGAGAGGGGACAGGGGGTGGAGAGGGGACAGGGGGGTGGAGAGGGGACAGGGGGTGGAGAGGGGACAGGGGGGTGGAGAGGGGACAGAGGGGGGTGGAGAGGGGACAGAGGGGGTGGAGAGGGGACAGAGGGGGTGGAGAGGGGACAGGGGGTGGAGAGGGGACAGGGGGGTGGAGAGGGGACAGAGGGGGTGGAGAGGGGACAGGGGGGTGGAGAGGGGACAGGGGTGGTGGAGAGGGGACAGGGGGGGTGGAGAGGGGACAGGGGGGTGGAGAGGGGACAGAGGGGGTGGAGAGGGGACAGGGGGTGGAGAGGGGACAGAGGGTGGAGAGGGGACAGAGGGTAGAGAGGGGACAGAGGGTGGAGAGGGGGACAGAGGGTGGAGAGGGGACAGAGGGGGTGGAGAGGGGACAGGGGGGGTGGAGAGGGGACAGGGGGTGGAGAGGGGACAGAGGGGGTGGAGAGGGGACAGGGGGGTGGAGAGGGGACAGAGGGGGTGGAGAGGGGACAGAGGGTAGAGAGGGGACAGAGGGTGGAGAGGGGACAGAGGGGGTGGAGAGGGGACAGAGGGGGTGGAGAGGGGACAGAGGGTGGAGAGGGGACAGAGGGTGGAGAGAGGACAGGGGGGGTGGAGAGGGGACAGAGGGTGGAGAGGGGACAGAGGGTGGAGAGGGGACAGAGGGGGTGGAGAGGGGACAGGGGGGTGGAGAGGGGACAGGGGGGTGGAGAGGGGACAGAGGGGGTGGAGAGGGGACAGAGGGTGGAGAGGGGACAGAGGGTGGAGAGGGGGACAGGGGGTGGAGAGGGGACAGAGGGGGTGGAGAGGGGACAGAGGGGGTGGAGAGGGGACGGGGTGGAGAAGGGACAGGGGGTGGAGAGGACAGGGGGGGGTGGAGAGGGGACAGGGGGTGGAGAGGGGACAGGGGGTGGAGAGGACAGGGGGGGGTGGAGTGGGGACAGAGGGATTGGAGGGGGGACAGAGGGGTGGAGGGGGGACAGAGGGGGTGGAGGGTGTGGAGGGTGGAGAAGGGGTGGAGTGGAGAGAGAGGGTGGGGGTGGGGTGGAGAGAGAGAGGGTGGGGGGAGGAGAGAGAGAGGGCGGGGGAGAGAGAGGGTGGGGGAGAGAGGAGGGAGGGGGTGGTGAGGGAGGGGGTGGTGGGGGAGAGAGAGGGAGGGGGTGGGGGGGAGAGAGAGGGAGGGGGTGGGGGAGAGAGGGAGGGGGGATGAGGGAGAGTGGGAGGAGGGATGGAGAGAGGGAGGGGGATGTGGGAGAGAGGGAGGGGGAAGAGAGGGAGAGAGGGAGGGGGAGAGAGGGAGGGGGAGAGAGGGAGGGGGAAGAGAGGGAGAGAGGGAGGGGGAAGAGAGGGAGGGGGAGGGGGAAGAGAGGGAGAGAGGGAGGGGGAAGTGTTTGTATCCGTGTGTTAATGGAGACACGGAATGCAGGAGTTGGTTTTAACCAGGGTTGTTGATACTGGACAAAGTCTGGAGGTGAACTAAAAGATACAAGACACTATACAGGCTTATATAGCCCGAGTGGCCACTACCGGCATTACAGTACACAGGGGCTCTTAAAGGCACATACACCACAATTCCTCCCCTTTTAGACAACCAGTACATAACATTTTAAGTAATTGTTATTAACATGTGTACAAGAACAATAATCTACACATTTGCTGCAGTTAATCAATTATAAGTCAGTCTCTCTGGAGGCTTCCTGACTCGGTCCGGATAGCGCCTCGGTAGTGTAGTAGTTTTCGGTGGTGTAGTAGGTTCTTTTGGCAAGGTCGATTCGGCTTGAATGCCAGTGTCGGGTTCATCTGGTTCCAGTATCACCGGATCGGAGGTAGATACTATGGGTATCTCTGCTTCATCATTAGGCGTATAGAGTGGTGGTGTAGGTTGTGTGGCGACACGCCACCACTGGACATAATCCGCTCACGACGGCATGGACAGTTTAAGCAGACGCCCCCAGCCGGGGACCCTTTCCTCCAGCAACTTGTTTCCCGCAGGGACAGGCTGCCGGGAGCACTTCCTGTCTGGGGAGTATTTAAGTGGATGCGCGGACTTTTCCAGTTTCTCTTTGCCATGAGGTAGAATAAAAGCAGTTGTGCTTTACTAGCTCTGGTCTCGACTCCCACGTTTGCCGCGGTATCTCAACACTGGTGACCCCGACGCTCAGCACGAATCCTAAGCTAGCATGGCGGATACAAACGCAGTCACGGTGAAACTACTGGACTTTTGGGAGAACCTGGCCGAAGCCTGGTTTGTTCAAGCTGAGTCCAGATTCCAGCTGAAACACATTACAGTCGACGACACAAAGTACGACTACCTCGTCTCCTCTCTCACCTACGCCACAGTCCCCAAGGTTTGGGCAGCGCTGCAGGATCCACCACCGGAAGGCAAGTACGAACATCTGAAGGCTGCGCTCCTTAAAAAATTTCAAACGTCCTCTTACCAGCGCAACTGCCAACTCCTTGACCTCCCCGGCCTTGGTGACGCTTCACCCTCGGATCTGCTTTCCCACATGCTGTCCCTCTCGGACGACAAAAACACCGGCGCCCTCTTTCGCACGCCATTCATTCAGCAGCTCCCCACCAGCATCCGCCCGCTCATTGTGGAGTCTGGCTCCACGGACCTGAATGACATAGCCGAAAAGGCCGACCGCCTGCTCTCTGCTCAGTCCGCTCGTGACGTCGCGCCCGACCGCACGGCAACGACCACGCGGTCTTCCCGGCCCACTAGGCCCGACCGCCCTACCACTCCGGGTCACTGCTACTACTACACCCATTTTGGCACTAGGGCCCAACGCTGCACGCCACCGTGTACTTTCAAACCCCCCCCCCCGCACCGGCCCCCGCGATGGCTGCGGGGCAAAAGGGGCCTCTACTGTACGTCACCGACGACAGAACCAACCGCCGATTTCTGTGCGACACAGGGGCCCAGCACAGCATCACCCCCGCCTCCGCCCTCGAAATCCAACGCGGCACACGGGGTATCACGCTGGCCGCAGCCAATGGCTCTGACATCCGCACATATGGCACCCGCATGGTCACGCTCGACCTCGCGGGCCACCGCTACCGCTGGGAGTTCCTCACAGCCAAGGTCCTCTGCCCACTCATCGGCGCCGACTTCCTACGCACTCACGGCCTCCTTGTCGACATTCCGAGGCACCGCCTCGTCGACATCAACACTATGGCCCCCATCCCCGGCGCATTCACCCCGGCCCGTTCGGCCGGCCTGACGACCTACTGCCTCGCCAGAGCCACCGACGACTACTCGGCACTCCTAGCCGAGTTTCCCGCCCTCACTAACCCGATCTTTTCGGCCAAAGCCGCCAAACACGGTGTGGAGCACTATATCCCCACCACCGGCCCCCCAGTTTCTGCCCACGCCCGCAGACTCAACCCGGCCAAGCTGGAAATCGCGCGGGCCGAGTTCACCACCATGGAACAACTCGGCATCATCCGCCGCTCCAGCAGCCCTTGGGCCTCGCCCCTCCACATCGCCCCCAAGCCCGGCGGAGGCTGGCGCCCTTGCGGGGACTACCGCCGCCTCAACGACGCCACCACCCCCGACCGATACCTGGTGCCGCACATCCAGGACTTCTCGGCCCGACTGGCCGGACGAACCGTCTTTTCCAAGGTCGACCTGGTGCGCGGTTACCACCAAGTCCCCGTACACCCCGCGGACATCCCCAAAACGGCCGTCATCACCCCATTCGGCCTGTTCGAGCTCCTGAGGATGCCCTTCGGCCTCAAGAATGCAGCCCAGGCTTTCCAGCGCCTTATGGACTCAGTCCTCCGGGACCTGAACTTCCTATTCGTCTATCTAGATGACATTCTCGTGGCCAGCTCCTCCAAACAGGAACACCTCGAACACCTTCGCATCCTGTTCGGGCGCCTAGCCCAACACGGGCTCATCCTCAGCCCGGCGAAGTGCCAATTCAGCCTAACCGAGATCAATTTTCTCGGTCACCACATCACCCCTGCTGGGGCCGTCCCCCTGCCCAACAAGGTGCAGGCCGTCCAGCAATTCCCCCGCCCCACAACCATCAAGGGCCTCCAGGAGTTCCTCGGGATGGTGAACTTCTACAACAGGTTCATCCCCAGAGCTGCAGCCCTCATGAAGCCCCTATACGACTCCCTCCAAGGTAAATCCGGCAAGATGGACGTAGCCTGGACCACTGACACGTCAGCCGCCTTCGACGCCACCAAAAACGCGCTCGCCGACGCCACCCTGCTCACGCACCCGAGGGCCGATGCCCGGGCCGCGCTCACCACCGACGCCTCCGACCACGCGGTCGGCGCCGTGTTCGAGCAGTGGGTCAATGGCGCATGGCAGCCACTTGCCTTCTACAGCCGCCAACTGCGCCCCCCCGGAGGTCAAATACTCCACTTTCGACCGCGAGCTTCTCGCGCTCCACCTGTCGGTCCGCCATTTCAGGTTCCTCCTGGAAGGCCGCCCCTTCACTGCGTACGTGGACCACAAGCCGCTCACATACGCGATGGCCAAGCACACTGAACCCTGGTCCGCTAGGCAGCAACGCCAGCTCGCGGCCGTGTCCGAGTTTACTACGGACATCCAGCACGTCTCCGGTAGAGACAACATTGTCGCCGACTGCCTTTCCCATCCTGCCATCTGTGCGAATCACCTCGCGGTCGACTACGCGCAACTAGCAGCGGCCCAGCTCACGGACCCAGACCTCCTCTCAGCGGCTACCAGCCTGCCAGGGCTACGCCTAGCCAAGGTCGCGCACGGGCCCGAAGCCACGGCAGTCACTTGCGACGTCTCACTCGGCCAACCCAGGCCGGTCGTCCCTGCAACCTGGCGCCGCCGCATCTTCGACGCGCTCCACGGGCTCTCCCACCCGGGTTCCCGCGCATCCGTCAAACTCCTCTCCCAGCGCTTCATCTGGCGCGGCCTCAGCAAAGATGTTCGGACTTGGGCCACCTCCTGCCTCGCCTGCCAACGGGCTAAGGTACAGCTGCACACAAAAATACCCCTGGGAGACTTCGAGGTACCCAGCCGCCGCTTCGACCACGTACACGTCGACATCGTCGGTCCTCTGCCGCCATCGCAAGGCCAAACTTATCTCCTCACGATGGTCGACCACTACACACACTGGCCTGAGGCAGTGCCGCTGACCGCCACCACCACAGCTGACATCGCCAGGGCGTTCGATAACACCTGGGTTGCGAGGTTCGGCGTACCGGCCGACATAACCTCCGACAGAGGCGCCCAGTTCACATCCGAACTCTGGACGGCCACACCACACAACCTCGGGGTGACGCTCCACCGAACCACGGCGTACCACCCGCAGGCCAATGGGCTTTGTGAACGCTTCCACAGGTCACTCAAGGCCTCACTCCGCGCTGGCCTGCAGGACAGTACCTGGACTGACCGCCTACCGTGGGTGCTACTAGGCCTATGCACCGCGGTCAAGGAAGACCTCCAGTCCTCGGCAGCGGAGTTAGTCGACGGACAACCGCTGCGCGTCCCAGGCGAATTCCTTCCGGAGGCTACCACGCCTTGGTCGGCCGAACAGCAGCGGCTCAACTTTTTCTCTTCCGCTCAACAGTTCGCCCCACTTCCGGTCAACCGACACGGTGAACTCGCACCTCACTTCCCGCCAAATTTACAGCAGGCGCGCTTCGTCTTCGTGCGACACGACGCGCACCGCGGGCCCCTGCGACCCCCGTACGACGGACCGTACGAGGTACTACAAACTGGGGACAAGGTCTTCAAGCTGCGACTCGGCGACAGGGTCGACACAGTCTCCATCGACCGGCTCAAACCAGCACACACAGAACCAGGGGAACAGGTCCCCGTGGCCCGGCCTCCAACTAGAGGCCGTCCCGCCAGCAAGCCAGCACAGCCGGCGGCGAACCGCCCGGCCCCACCAACTAGACCGGCGACCACTCAGAGCCGCTGCGGCAGAACCATCAGACCACCGTCACGACTCGTCCACTCCTCCTAAGCGGATTCTGGGGGGAGCTCTGTGGCGACACGCCACCACTGGACATAATCCGCTCACGGCGGCACGGACAGTTTAAGCAGACGCCCCCAGCCGGGGGCCCTTTCCTCCAGCAACTTGTTTCCCGCAGGGACAGGCTGCCGGGAGCACTTCCTGTCTGGGGAGTATTTAAGTGGATGCGCGGGCTTTTCCAGTTTCTCTTTGCCATGAGGTAGAATAAAAGCAGTTGTGTTTTACTAGCTCTGGTCTCGACTCCCACGTTTGCCGTGGTATCTCAACAGTTGTCCCTTTTCGGATGACTCTATGATCTGGTCAGCATGGTGCCTTATTATGCTTTCTCCAATGTCCACGGTATACATCAGCGGTCCTAGTCGTGTGCAAATAGTTCCAGGCTGCCATTTCTCGGTACGGTAGTCCCAGGCCAAAACTTGTTGACCTATCTGGAAGGTTCTAGTTGGCCTTTCATTCATGCCTTGAAATTGCCGGTTCTCTACGTCCCTTCTGATGTTTGGCTTGATCAAATCCAGCCGGCATCTTAATCTTCTATTGAAAAACATCATGGCGGGAGTTTGGTTTGTAACCACATATGTTGCATTCCTGTAGGCAAACAAGAAGTTATCTACCTTATGCTGTAGATTAATGTCTTCATTACCCATAGCCTTTATGGCCTTCTTGAAGGTCTGGACAAACCTTTCAGCCAATCCATTGGTGGCGGGATGGTATGGGGCGGACGTGTAGTGCTTAACCCCATTGTTTTTTAAGAACCTCCTGAATTCTTCGGACACAAATTGTGGTCCATTATCAGAACAGATCTGTTCAGGCAGCCCATTCCTGGCAAATATGGTCCTTAATACTGTGATGGTTTTTTCCGTGGTGGTGGAGGACATCTTTATTACCTCCGGCCACTTGGAGTGTGCATCAACCGCGATTAAGAACATTGAGTCCATAAATGGAGCAGCAAAGTCAATGTGCACCCTTTGCCATGGAGATGAGGGCCACTCCCATGGATATAGAGGGGCTTGTGGTGGGGCGTTTTGGACCTTCTGGCATCCTAGACAGCCCTTGGTCATTTCTTCGATGTCTCCATCGATACCTGGCCACCACACAAATGCTCTGGCTAGGTTCTTCATTTTCACTCCACCCAGATGCCCCTCGTGAAGCTCCTTTAGCACTTTATCCTGGAGTTTGGGTGGAATCACCACTCTGGATCCACACATCAAGGTTCCTCGGCACACTGACAGCTGTTCTCTTCTTTGCGAGAATGCTGGCAACAGTGGTTCGCCATGTGCTGGCCATCCCTTCACCGTTAAATCGTAGACTCGTAAGAGAGTCGGGTCATTTCTCGTTTCCTTTTCAGTGGTAGAATTTGTTACTGGTAGACATTCCACTATGGTTGAGTGGAACATTTCCACTGGGTCCACTGTAGGTGCCTCTTCTACTGTTGGCAACGGTAGACACGATAAACCGTCAGCATTTCCATGCTGTTTTGATCCTTTGTATTCTATGTCATATTGGTGTGCCCCTAGGAAAAGGGACCACCTCTGTAGCCTTTGCGCTGTCATAATGGGAACGCCCTTTTTAGGGTTGAATATGGAGACGAGGGGTTGATGGTCAGTCAACAAGGTAAATTTTTGTCCGTGTAGGTAATGGTTGAATTTCTTCACTCCCCATACCAGGCTGAGTGCTTCCCTGTCGATCTGGGCACAGTTACGCTCAGCTGAGTTCAATGAGCGTGACGCAAAAGCTATCGGCCGCTCCGAGCCATCAGGGAATCTATGCGATAATACCGCTCCTACGCCGTAAGGGGATGCATCGCACGCCAGTCTGATTGGCAGTGATGGGTTGTAATGAGCCAAAACTTCCTTGGACGTGATCAAGCCTTTACATTTATGGAAGGCACGTTTACAGTCTTCGCTCCATTTCCAAATTACTCCTGTTTGTAGTAGTTCGTTAAAAGGGTGCAGAACAGTTGACAAGTTCGGTAAAAATTTATGATAGTAATTTATCAATCCCAGGAACGACCTTAATTGTGAGAAATTTTCAGGTGCTGGGGCTTTTATGACCACTTCAATTTTTTCTGGTGACTTATGCAACCCTTCTTCGTTAATTATGTGGCCACAATATGATATTTGTTTCTGGAAAAATTCGCACTTGGGGCGATTTGCTCGTTCTCTCAGCCTAGTGAGCACCTACTCCAAATTGGCAAGGTGCTCGTTGTCGTTTTCTCCTGTTACAAGGATGTCGTCTAGGTAGCATTGAGTCCCCGGAATCCCTTGCAGGACTTGCTCCATAGCTCTTTGCCAGATAGCTGGAGCTGATGCTACTCCGAAAACCAGTCGATTGTACTGGTACAGGCCTTTGTGTGTGTTTATCGTGAGATACTTTTTAGAGGCCTCCTCAACCTCCATCTGTAGATATGCCTGTGCCAAGTCAATTTTGGTGAAACGTTTCCCTCCGGATAGTGAGGAGAAAATATCTTCTATCCTCGGAAGAGGATACTGTACCGTGTGAAGGACCGGGTTTACAATCACTTTGAAGTCCCCACAGATGCAAATTTTTCTCTGTTCTTCAGATTTATCATTATTCAACGTTTTCTTCATGACCGGGACGATGGGTGTTGCCCACTCGCTCCAATCTATCTTGGATAACACGCCTGTCTTTTCCAAATTCTCCAGCTCTGCCTCGACTGCTGGACAAATTGCGTATGGCACCGGCCTTGCCTTAAAAAACTTGGGAATTGCCGCATCTTCCACTTTTATTGAGGCGGTGACGCCTTTCAAGGTTCCTAGTTCCTGTTGGAACACTTCTTTGGCGTTGGCCAAGATGTCTTTTAATCGTTCAGGTATGACGTCATCATCATTTTTTTTCTTATAGGTCACCGTCAGTGCCTGAATGGAGTGCCAGTCTAAACGTATCTTCCTGATCCATTCATGTCCCAACAGCGGTGGACCACCATCTTGCAGAACGTATAAATACAACTTCTGTATTTCCTTGCCGTTGTATACAACAGGCACCCTTATTTTCCCTCTGGGGTATACTTTCTGCCCCGTATATGTTTTCAAGATAATGGATGTGTCTTTCAAAGGTATATGCGGAAATAGCCGCTCGTAATCCCGTCGACTTATGACGGTCAGAACTGATCCTGTATCTAGCTCCATTTTAACTGGGGACCCCGCTATAGTGAGGGTAACCCAAATGGTCTGGTAATCTTCTTTGGCAATTACATTATGTAATTTGAGACAGCTTAGTCTCTTGTTTCCGGAGTCGCTATCGCTCTTCTGGTCTTCGGAGCTACTGTCTGTCATCATTTGTACCTTTCTGTACTTTTCCTTATTGATTTTTTTTCTGTCAGTGGATTTTTTGTTTCCAGATCGGCATACACGTGCAAGGTGTCCCATCTTTCCGCATTGCCTGCATGCTTTGTCCTTGAACCAGCAGTCCCTCTGGTCATGGGTGGATCTGCCGCAGCGATAACATCTCTCGAAACCCTGTGTCATTTCATGGGTGCCGACGTCCTGTGGCTTTTGCTGTGTCTCTGCAGCTCCTCTTGCTGCTGCTTCGTATGATACAGCCACACTGAAAGCCTTGTCCAGTGTTAAATCTTTCTCAGAAAGTAATCTTTTCTGTGTTCCTTCACTTAGGAGACCGCAGACGAATTTGTCTCGAAGAGAATCTGCCAATCCTGCTCTGAATTGGCAGTGCTTTGACAGCTTCCTTAATTCGGTGAGGTAATCAGCGTTACTTTCATTCTTGTGCTGATTCCTCCTGAAGAATTTGAATCGTTCCGCTATCAGCAGTGGTGTTGGGTTTAAGTGCTCCTGTAGGGTATCAACAATCTCCTTAAAATTCTTGTCCATCGGTTTGGCTGGAGTGATTAAGTTTCGCAACAGCCCGTATGTCTTTGCGCCCATTAGATTTAGAAGTATCGATGCCTTTTTATCATCCTCTATTTCATTCGCTGTGCAATATACCTCCACTCTTTCCACATATGTGGTCCAATCCTCTACATCACTATCAAAAGCAGTAATATTGCCAGTCTTAGGCATCCTGAAAAAAAATGGCGCCTCCCGTGCTTTCCTTTCTTCCCTGCCGAGAAAAAAAATGGCGCCTCCCGCGCTTTCCCGCCACTGCCGCTGCTGACAACGCTGTTCTCCGTGGTTTTTATTTATACAGATATTTTTAATAGTCGGAGACTTGTTCCCGCCGGACTCTACCTGCTTTGCAGAGCTGGCCGTCTCCCGAGTGCTCCACCCTTCGTCTCTGTTTGCCTCCGCCTTCGCTGCTCGGCCCCGCTGCAGAGCCAGCCGATCGAGCCCCAGCCCGCCGCCCAGGAAGGATTATTGCAGTACCTGCCACCAGCCCGGCTAGCTGGTGAAACCACAGTTTTTTCTTTTTTTTTTCTTCGACCTTCGTCTGAGGAATCGATCTCCTTGAGGTGATGCCGAATTGCAGGTAAGTCCGTTTCCAATTCGTCGCCACTGTTGTATCCGTGTGTTAATGGAGACACGGAATGCAGGAGTTGGTTTAACAGGTGTTTACTGGACAAAGTCTGGAGGTGAACTAAAAGATACAAGACACTATACAGGCTTATATAGCCCGAGTGGCCACTACTGGCATTACAGTACACAGGGGCTCTTAAAGGCACATATACCACAGGAAGAGAGGGAGAGAGAGAGGAAGAGAGGGAGAGAGGGAGGGGGAAGAGAGGGAGGGAGAAGAGAGGGAGGGAGGGGGAAGAGAGGGAGGGGGAGAGGGAGGAGGGGGAGGGGGAGGAGGGAGAGGAGGAGGAGGGAGAGGAGGAGGAGGGAGATGTAGTATATATAACCGTTCCACCTTTAAGAGAACTATTTTAAGGGTTGCACTACTTTATCTTGGCTGCTGTATACTGTAATACCGGTGCTGACCACACCGGTATATAAGTGCTGTGTAATGATTTATTGGGCAGTTCCGCCCTGACCTTCAACCAGTAAAGTCCTGTTAAAGTTTACTCTTGTGGTCTGTGTAGTAATTCTCAATATAACACACAGACTTAACAGTGGCGACGAGTACGATCTTACCCTGCGGCAGAGATACATCCAAGGCAGTTTAACGGGCGTCGAGAGCACAGGAAGAATTCTGACATGAAGCCTTCCATCAGCAACAGGCAGTGATCATCCCTTCTATCACGGTGGTGGATAAGCCGATCAGCGACGAGCAGCAAGTCGGCCACGTTGACTGTGAGTAGGGGAGAAAATTTAAAAAAAAAAAAACGGAGGATATAAGGGCGGAGAACTCGACCACGGCCGGGGAAAAGAGCCGGACAGAAGTCGGGGACAGAGGCGCTGAGACTGGGGCAGCGTAAGGCACGGAAGCCGCGGTGAATGCAAACGCAGCCGGTGCGAAAGACCGGGCTGCAAGCAGGCTGGGAGACGCAACAGCGTCGAGAGAGAGCTCGACCGCGACCGGTGAAAAAGGCCGGGCAGCTACCGAGGACGTGAGGCGCAGCGACCGGGTCAGCGTAAGGCGCGGGAGAAAATTTAAAAAAAAACGCGGAGAACTCAGCCGCAGCTGGGGGGAAAGGACCGGACTGCAAGAGGGGCTGGGAGGCACGATTTGAAAACCGCTGGGGGAGGGCGAACGCAGCAATGCGGCAATCGCCATTACAGCCAGCGGGGGAGAAAGGCAAACGCGGGAAGCCACCATTTTCGGAGGCGGGGGAAGAAGACAAGCGCGGGAAACCGCCATTTTGTAAAAAAAAAATAATAATTCTTTTGTTTCTCAAGAAGATCGCGAGGATGCCTAAGCGTGGTAACATCAACGATTTCGATCCCGATGTTGAAGATTGGGCCACGTATGTAGAACGCATAGAGATATATTGTAAGGCAAATAAAATATCAGATGAAGATAAAGCACTAACCTTACTAAACTCAATGGGTGCGAAGACATACGGGCTATTGAAGCATCTTCTATCACCAGCTAAACCGGCGGATCAGACTTTCGCTAAAATTGTTGCTGTCCTGAAGAATCATTTGAACCCCACACCGCTGATGTTAGCGGAACGATTTAAATTTTATGCGAGAACGCAACTGAAAGAGGAAAGCAACGCGGAGTATTTAATTGAACTGCGCAAGCTAGCGAAATACTGCCAGTTTGGGGAAAGCCTGACAGAGGCACTGAGAGACAAATTCGTGTGTGGTTTGTCGAAAGAAGGAACACAAAAGCGGCTGCTTGAAGAGAATGATCTTACACTTGATAAGGCTGTCTCTATTGCAACATCGCACGAAGCCGCAGCGAGAGGCACTGCGGAAATGCAGCTGAAGGCAGCGGTACTCAGCGTAGATCAAATGGCTTCGGGTACAACGAAATGTTATCGTTGTGGGAAGACAACACACGATCAGAACCAATGCTGGTTTAAAAACCAGGAATGTAGAAAATGTGGCAAGCTTGGTCACATAGCTAAAGTATGCCGGTCAGGAAAGAAGACCAGCAACAAAAAGTCACCGCAGGGAAAGTGCAGAAAGGTACATAAGGTGGCTGAGAAGAGTTCGGATGAACAGAATTCGGATTCAGACTCCAACAGCAAGGAACTGGGTAGTCTGAGAATTCACAATGTGAGTAAGGAAGCTGACCGACAAACTATCTGGGTCACACTGCAGATAGCAGGAGTCCAAATGAAGATGGAATTGGACACCGGATCGGCATTGACGGTCATGAATAAGCAAGATTACAAAAAGTTATTCAAACATATTCCCCTACGGGATACGGAGATAGTATTGCAGACATACACGGGGCAAAAAGTATACCCCATCGGAAAGATAAAAGTCAAGGTGATACACAAGGGCAAAGAACACCAAGGAATGGACTTATATGTACTACCTGAGGGAGGTCCACCACTTCTGGGACGGGAGTGGATCAGGAAAATAAATATGGACTGGCACTCCCTAAACGCAATAACGGTAGATTCCGGAAAAAAAGATGTCAAACCTGAACGATTGTCCAGAATATTGGATGAGGCTAAAGAGGTGTTCCAACAGGGACTGGGAACACTGAGAGGAATTAAGGCAAAAATCAAGATTGCAGAACATGCAAACCCAAAATTTTTCAAAGCCAGACCGGTACCTTATGCGATACGACCTGCTGTGGAAGCTGAGCTGGAAGAGCTAGAACGTTCGGGAGTACTGTCTAAGGTGGACTGGAGTGAGTGGGCCACGCCCATTGTTCCCGTCATGAAGCGTTCATCGAGTAACAAGCCAGGGGAACCGGGGAAGGTCCGCATCTGTGGAGACTTCAAGATCACAGTTAATCCGGTGCTTCACACGGTGCAATATCCGCTTCCGCGGATTGAGGATATCTTTGCTTCATTGTCTGGCGGGAAACACTTCACCAAGATAGACCTGGCGCAAGCATACTTACAGATGGAAGTTGAGGAAGAGTCGCGCCAGTATCTCACAATCAACACGCACAGAGGCTTGTATCGATATAATAGACTGGTTTTTGGAGTGGCTTCGGCTCCAGCAATTTGGCAGAGGGCCATGGAGCAGGTATTACAGGGAATTCCAAACACTCAATGTTACTTGGACGATATCCTGATTACGGGAGAGGACGATGAGGAACACCTTGCAAACTTGAAACTGGTGCTCACCAGGTTGAAGGAATGTGGCCTTCGAGTTAATCGCCAGAAATGTGAGTTCTTTCAGAAACGGATCTCGTACTGTGGTCATGTCATTGACCAGGAGGGGCTGCACAAGTCACCTGACAAGATCGAAGCTGTTGTGAAGGCTCCTGCTCTGGAAAATGTATCCCAGTTGAGGTCGTTCCTAGGGTTGATTAACTATTACCATAAGTTTCTGCCAAATCTATCCACGGTGCTGCACCCGCTGAATGCTCTTTTGCAGAAAGAAGTACCATGGAAGTGGAGCGAGGACTGTAAGAAGGCTTTTCGCAAAAGCAAGACATTGATCACCTCAGAGGAAGTGTTGGCTCACTTCAACCCAACGCTACCTATTCGTTTAGCTTGTGATGCTTCTCCTTATGGTATTGGAGCAGTACTCTCACACAAGTTGCCAAATGGCTCGGAAAGGCCAGTCGCATTTGCATCCAGATCATTGACCTCCGCTGAGCGCAACTATGCTCAGATAGATAGGGAGGCTCTCAGCCTGGTGTGGGGAGTAAAGAAGTTTAATCATTACCTGCAGGGCCAGAAGTTTACACTGCTGACAGACCACCAGCCGTTGGTATCCATATTCAACCCTAAAAAGGCCGTTTCCATTATGACAGCGCAAAGGCTACAGAGGTGGTCCCTTTTCCTAGGGGCACACCAATATGACATAGAATACAAAGGATCAAAGCAGCATGGGAATGCTGACGGTTTATCACGCCTACCGTTGCCAACGGTAGAAGAGGCGCCTACAGTGGACCCAGTGGAGATGTTCCACTCAACCATAGTGGAATGTCTACCAGTAACAAATTCTACGATCGAAAAGGAAACAAGAAATGACTAGACTCTCTCACGAGTCTACGATTTAACGGTGAAGGGATATGGCCAGCACATGGCGAACCACTGTTGCCAGCATCTTCGCAAAGAAGAGAACAGCTGTCAGTGTGCCGAGGAACTTTGATGTGTGGATCCAGAGTGGTGATTCCACCCAAACTCCAGCAAAAAGTGCTAAAGGAGCTTCACGAGGGGCATCTGGGTGGAGTGAAAATGAAGAACCTAGCCAGAGCGTTCGTGTGGTGGCCAGGTATCGATGGAGACATCGAAGAAATGACCAAGAGCTGTTTAGGATGTCAGAAGGTCCAAAACGCCCCACCACAAGCTCCTCTGCATCCATGGGAGTGGCCCTCATCTCCATGGCAAAGGGTACATATCGACTTTGCTGGTCCATTTATGGACTCAATGTTCTTAATCGCGGTGGATGCACACTCCAAGTGGCCGGAGGTAATAAAGATGTCCTCCACCACCACGGAAAAAACCATCACAGTATTAAGGACCATATTTGCCAGGAATGGGCTGCCGGAACAGATCTGTTCTGATAATGGACCGCAATTTGTGTCCGAAGAATTCAGGAAGTTCTTAAAAAACAATGGGGTTAAGCACTACACGTCCGCCCCATACCATCCCGCCACCAATGGATTAGCTGAAAGGTTTGTCCAGACCTTCAAGAAGGCCATAAAGGCCATGGGTAATGAAGACATAAATCTACAACATAAGGTAGATAACTTCTTGTTGGCATACAGGAATGCAACACATGCGGTCACAAACCAAACTCCCGCCATGATGTTTTTCAATAGAAGACTAAGATGCCGGCTGGATTTGATCAAGCCAAACGTCAGAAGGGATGTAGAGAACCGGCAATTTCAAGGCATGAATGAAAGGCCAACTAGAACCTTCCAGATAGGTGAACAAGTTTTGGCCCGGGACTACCATACCGAGAAATGGCAGCCTGGAACTATTTGCACACGACTAGGACCGCTGATGTATACCGTGGACATTGGTGAAAGCATAATAAAGCGCCATGCTGACCAGATCATAGCGTCATCCGAAAAGGGACAACCTACTCCACAACTCTATACGCCTAATGATGAAGCAGAGATACCCATAGTATCTACCTCCGATCCGGTGATACTGCAACCAGATGAACCCGACACTGACATTCAATCCGAATCGACCTTGCCAAAAGAACCTACTACACCACCGAAAACTACTACACCACCGAGGCGTTATCCGGACCGAGTCAGGAAGCCTCCAGAGAGACTGAATCTGTGAACTGTTTTTACATTAAGTTGTGTATATATGTTATGATGTTATGTTTAATGGGAATATATACTGTTAACCTAAAAAGGGAGGATTGTAGTGTATGTAACCGTTCCACCTTTAAGAGAACTATTTTAAGGGTTGCACTACTTTATCTTGGCTGCTGTATACTGTAATACCGGTGGTGACCACACCGGTATATAAGTGCTGTGTAATGATTTATTGGGCAGTTCCGCCCTGACCTTCAACCAGTAAAGTCCTGTTAAAGTTTACTCTTGTGGTCTGTGTAGTAATTCTCCATATAACACACAGACTTAACAGGAGAGGGGGAGGAGGGAGAGGGGGGAGGAGGGAGAGGAGGGAGAGGGAGAGGGGGAGGAGGGAGAGGGGAGGAGGGGGAGGAGGGAGAGGGGAGGAGGGGAAGGAGGGAGAGGGGGAGGAGGGAGAGGGAGGGGGGAGGAGGGAGGGGGAGGAGGGAGGGGGAGAGGGGGAGGAGGGTGGGGGAGAGGGGGAGGGGGAGAGGGGAGAAGGGAGGGGAGAGGGGGAGGGGGGAGAGGGGGAGGAGGGAGGGGGAGAAGGGAGGGGGAGAGGGGGAGGGGGAGAGGGGAGGAGGAAGGGGGGAGGGGGAGGAGGGAGAGGGGGGAGGAGGGAGGGGGAGATGGGGAGGAGGACAGGGGGAGAGGGGAGGGGGGAGGGGGAGGCAGAGAGGGGGAGGAGGGAGGGGGGAGAGGGGGAGTAGGGAGGGGGACAGGGGAGGAGGGGGGAGAGGGGGAGGGGGAGGAGGGAGAGGTGGAGGGGGGAGAGGGGGAGGCGGAGAGGGAAGGAGGGAGGGGGAGAGGGGGAGGGGGAGGAGGGACGGGGGAGAGGGGGAGGAGGGAGGGGGGAGAGGGGGAGGAGGGAGGGGGAGAGGGGGAGGAGGGAGGGGGAGAGGGGGAGGAGGGAGGGGGAGAGGGGGAGGAGGAGAGGGGGAGAGGGGAGAGGGGGAGGCAGAGAGGGGGAGGAGGGAGGGGGAGAGGGGGAGGAGGGAGGGGGAAGAGGGGGAAGAGGGAGTGGGAGGAGGGAGGGGGGAGAGAGGGAGGGGGGAGAAGGGAGGGGGAGAGAGGGAGCAGGGAAGGGGGAGAAGGGAGGGGGAGAAGGGAGGGGAAGGAGGGAGGGGAAGGAGGGAGAGGGGGAGGAGGGAGGAGGCGAGGGGGAGGAGGGAGGTGGAGACGGGGAGGAGGGAGGAGGGAGGGGGAGAGAGGGAGGAGGGAGGGGGAGAAGGGAGATGTGGAGGGGGAGGGGAGAGGGGGAGGGAGAGGAGGGGGAGGAGGGAGGGGGAGATGGGGAGGAGGGAGGGTGGAGAGGGGGAGAGGGGGAGGAGGGAGGGTGGAGAGGGGGAGGAGGGAGGGTGGAGAGGGGGAGTGGGGAGGTGGGGGGAGGGGGAGGAGGGAGGGAGGAGAGAGAGGGAGGAGGGAGGGGGAGGAGGGAGGGGGAGAGGGGGAGGAGGAGGAGGGGGAGGGGAGGAGGGGGAGGGGGCAGAGGGGTAAGGGGAGGAGGGAGAGGGGGAGGAGGGCGAGGGGGGAGGAGGGAGAGGGAGGAGGAGGGAGAGGAGGGAGAGGGGAGGAGGAGGGAGAGGGGGAGGAGGGGGAGGAGGGAGAGGGGAGGAGGGAGAGGGGGAGGATGGAGAGGGGAGGAGGGAGAGGGAGGAGGAGGTAGAGGGGGAGGAGGGAGGGTGAGGAGGGAGTGGGGAGTGGGGGAGTGTGGTGTATGTAACCTGTTCCACCTTAAGAGAACTTAAGCCTGGTCCACCTTAAGAAAGGTACTACTTTCTTTGGCTGCTGTATACGTAATACCGGTGGTGACCACACCGGTATATAAGCACTGTGTAGTAATATTGTATTCAGTATAGTCCCTACCTCCAACCAGTAAAGACCTGTTGAATTTACTCTTGTGGTCTGTGTAGTAATTCTAACTATAACACACAGACTTAACAGTGGCGACGAGTCCGATTCTTACCCTGCTGCAGTAATTTCCACGGCGACTTCGTCCACAGACAGGACGTCGAAGAGAGGTTTCCTCCCTCATCACCTACGGGAAGACACGTCGAGCGGCAGGCATTGAGCAACCGGAGTGCAGAAGACATCCTGATCTCGAAGCCTCCATCAGCGACTGTCAGCTTCTTCTACTACCTCGTGGTGGGTAAGCCGGGCAGCGACGCGACAGAAAGTCAACCGCGTTGGCTGTACAGACGGGGCTGGGAAGACGGAGGAATAAGGGCGGTGAGGTCGATCGCGACCAGAGATAAGGGCCGGGCCGCTTTCGAGCGAGAGGCGCAGCGCGGGACATCGATTGCGACCGGAGATAAGGGCCGCATTCGGGCTAAAGGCGCAGCGTCTGGGGAAACTGAAGGCGCGAGAGCCGCGGTGAAGCGAAGACAGCATCGGGGGACGAGTGAAGACCGCCAAGCGCGGGAAAACCGCCATTTTGTGGGCGGAGGACGACGGCAAGAGCGGGAAGCCGCCATCTTAGATAACATTAAAAATACGATAAATTGCTACGATGCCTAAACATGGGAACATTAATGCCTTCAACAGTGATATAGAAGACTGGGCTATGTATGTAGAACGCATACAAAACTATTGTAAGGCAAATAAAATTCCTGAGACAGATAAAGCACTAACATTACTAAACTTAATGGATGCGAAGACATACGGGCAATTGAAACACCTGTTATCACCAGATGAACCGGCGGATAAGACGTTCGAACAGATTGTTACTGTCCTAAAAAATCATCTTAGCCCCACGCCGCTGATGCTAGCGGAACGATTTAAATTTTACGATAGAAGACAGCGGCAAAATGAAAGCAATGCTGAATATTTGATGGAATTACGTAAGCTAGCAAAATATTGTCAGTTTGGAACGGGACTGACAGAGGCACTTCGAGATAGATTTGTGTGTGGTTTATTTAAACAGGATACACAAAGGCGACTGCTCGAGGAGAATGAGCTGTCTCTCGAGAAGGTGGTCACTATGGCAGCAGCACACGAGGCCGCAGCGAGAGGCACGGCAGTAATGCAGCTACGGCCACCGGAACTCGGTACAAACAAATTGGGATTGAGTTCTGTCAAATGTTATCGTTGTGGAAAGACAATGCACGATCAGAACCAGTGTTGGTTTAAAAACCAAGAATGCAGAACGTGTGGCAGGTTTGGCCACATAGCTAAAGTATGCCGGTCAGGAAAGAAGACCAGCAATAAAAAGTCACCGCAAGGAAAATATGCAAAGGTACACAAGGTGACAAAGAACAGTTTGACTGAACAGAAGTCAGATTCAGACGCTAGCAGTAATGAACTGGATAGCTTAAGAATACACAACGTTGGTAAGGATACAGACCTCCAGACAATTTGGGTCACTCTTAAGATAGCAGGAGTCCAAGTAAAAATGGAATTGGACACTGGATCGGCATTGACGGTCATGAATAAGAAAGATTACAGAAGGTTATTCCAACATATTCCCTTACAGGATACGGAGATTATATTGAAAACGTACACGGGGCAAAGAGTGTACCCCATCGGAAAAATAGAGGTAGAAGTGGTCCACAAGGGCGAAGGAAGCCAAGTAATGGACTTATATGTGCTACCTGAAGGAGATCCACCACTACTAGGACGGGAGTGGATTAGGAAAATGAATATGGACTGGCACTCCTTGAAAGCACTAACGGTAGATTCCGGGGAAACAGCTGTCAAACCTAAACGATTGTCCAGAATATTGGATGAGGCTAAAGAGGTGTTCCAGCCGGGACTGGGAACACTGAGAGGAATTACGGCAAACATCAAGATTGATGAACATGCACAACCAAAAATTTTTAAAGCCAGACCGGTACCCTATGCAATACGACCTGTGGTTGAAGCGGAGCTGGAAGCACTAGAACGTTCAGGGGTACTGTCTAAAGTAGATTGGAGTGAGTGGGCTACACCCATTGTTCCCGTTATGAAACGTCCTGCGAACAATAAGCCAGGAGATCCAGGGAAGGTTCGCATCTGTGGAGATTTCAAGATCACCGTTAATCCGGCGCTTCACACGGTGCAGTATCCGCTTCCACGGATTGAGGATATTTTCGCTTCACTGTCGGGCGGGAAACACTTCACCAAGATAGACCTGGCGCAGGCGTACTTGCAGATGGAGGTTGAAGAAGAGTCACGCCAATACCTCACGATCAACACGCATCGAGGGTTGTACCGGTACAATAGGCTGGTTTTTGGTGTGGCATCGGCTCCAGCAATTTGGCAGAGGGCCATGGAGCAGGTATTACAGGGAATTCCAGGCACACAATGTTACCTGGACGACATTCTGATCACAGGTGATGGTGATGAACAGCATCTCGCTAACTTGGAACTGGTGCTCAACAGACTGAAAGAGTATGGACTTAGGGTAAATCGGCAGAAATGTGAGTTCTTCCAGAAGCGGATCTCGTACTGTGGTCATGTCATTGACCGGGAGGGGCTTCATAAGTCTCCTGACAAGATAGCGGCAGTCGTAAAGGCTCCCGCTCCGGAGAATGTCTCTCAGTTGAGGTCGTTTCTAGGATTAATTAACTACTACCATAAATTTCTGCCAAATCTATCCACGGTGCTGCATCCATTGAACGCTCTTTTACAGAAAGGGGTACCATGGGACTGGGGCGAAAACTGTAAGAAGGCATTTCGCAAAAGCAAAGAATTGATCACCTCAGAGGAAGTGTTGGCTCACTTCAACCCGACACTGCCTATTCGGTTGGCTTGTGATGCTTCTCCATATGGTATTGGGGCAGTACTCTCACATAAATTGCCAAATGGCACGGAAAGGCCAGTTGCGTTTGCATCCAGATCATTGACCTCCGCTGAGCGCAACTATGCGCAGATCGACAGGGAGGCCCTTAGCCTTGTATGGGAGTGAAGAAGTTTAATCATTACCTACAGGGCCAAAAATTCACACTTCTGACGGACCATCAACCGTTGGTGTCCATTTTTAACCCTAAGAAGGGTGTTTTGGTGATGACAGCACAGCATCTCCAGAGATGGTCTCTTTTCTTAGGGGCACATCAATATCAGATAGAATTCAAAGGTACGAAACAGCATGGCAATGCTGATGGCCTGTCGCGCCTGCCACTACCTGAAGATGAAGACACAACGGAAGTTGACCCTGTTGAGTTATTTCATTCGACCATTATCGAGTGTTTACCTGTCACCAATGCAAGTATTGAAAGAGAAACCAGGAACGACCCGACACTGTCCAGAGTCTACGAGG
>NC_141009.1:72424934-72734143 GCF_052327205.1 Somniosus microcephalus
TAATACGCCGAGTGTGGAATTATATATAAACACAGGGTAATAGGCCGAGTGTGGAATTATATATAAACACAGGGTAATAGGCCGAGTGTGGAATTATATATAAACACAGGGTAATAGGCAGAGTGTGGAATTATATATAAACACAGGGTAATAGGCCGAGTGTGGAATTATATATAAACACAGGGTAATACGCCGAGTGTGGAATTATATATAAACACAGGTAATAGGCCGAGTGTGGAATTATATATAAACACAGGGTAATACGCCGAGTGTGGAATTATATATAAACACAGGGTAATACGCCGAGTGTGGAATTATATATAAACACAGGGTAATAGCCGAGTGTGGAATTATATATAAACACAGGGTAATAGGCCGAGTGTGGAATTATATATAAACACAGGGTAATACGCCGAGTGTGGAATTATATATAAACACAGGGTAATAGGCCGAGTGTGGAATTATATATAAACACAGGGTAATAGGCCGAGTGTGGAATTATATATAAACACAGGGTAATACGCCGAGTGTGGAATTATATATAAACACAGGGTAATACGCCGAGTGTGGAATTATATATAAACACAGGGTAATAGGCCGAGTGTGGAATTATATATAAACACAGGGTAATACGCCGAGTGTGGAATTATATATAAACACAGGGTAATAGGCCGAGTGTGGAATTATATATAAACACAGGGTAATAGGCCGAGTGTGGAATTATATATAAACACAGGGTAATACGCAGAGTGTGGAATTATATATAAACACAGGGTAATACGCCGAGTGTGGAATTATATATAAACACAGGGTAATAGGCCGAGTGTGGAATTATATATAAACACAGGGTAATACGCCGAGTGTGGAATTATATATAAACACAGGGTAATAGGCCGAGTGTGGAATTATATATAAACACAGGGTAATACGCCGAGTGTGGAATTATATATAAACACAGGGTAATAGGCCGAGTGTGGAATTATATATAAACACAGGGTAATACGCCGAGTGTGGAATTATATATAAACACAGGGTAATAGGCCGAGTGTGGAATTATATATAAACACAGGGTAATAGGCCGAGTGTGGAATTATATATAAACACAGGGTAATAGGCCGAGTGTGGAATTATATATAAACACAGGGTAATACGCCGAGTGTGGAATTATATATAAACACAGGGTAATAGGCCGAGTGTGGAATTATATATAAACACAGGGTAATACGCCGAGTGTGGAATTATATATAAACACAGGGTAATACGCCGAGTGTGGAATTATATATAAACACAGGGTAATACGCCGAGTGTGGAATTATATATAAACACAGGGTAATAGGCCGAGTGTGGAATTATATATAAACACAGGGTAATACGCCGAGTGTGGAATTATATATAAACACAGGGTAATACGCAGAGTGTGGAATTATATATAAACACAGGGTAATAGGCCGAGTGTGGAATTATATATAAACACAGGGTAATAGGCCGAGTGTGGAATTATATATAAACACAGGGTAATACGCAGAGTGTGGAATTATATATAAACACAGGGTAATACGCAGAGTGTGGAATTATATATAAACACAGGGTAATAGGCCGAGTGTGGAATTATATATAAACACAGGGTAATAGGCCGAGTGTGGAATTATATATAAACACAGGGTAATAGGCAGAGTGTGGAATTATTTATAAACACAGGGTAATACGCCCAGTGTGGAATTATATATAAACACAGGGTAATACGCCGAGTGTGGAATTATATATAAACACAGGGTAATACGCCCAGTGTGGAATTATATATAAACACAGGGTAATACGCCGAGTGTGGAATTATATATAAACACAGGGTAATACGCCGAGTGTGGAATTATATATAAACACAGGGTAATACGCCCAGTGTGGAATTATATATAAACACAGGGTAATAGGCCGAGTGTGGAATTATATATAAACACAGGGTATCACGCCCAGTGTGGAATTATATATAAACACAGGGTAATACGCCGAGTGTGGAATTATATATAAACACAGGGTAATACGCCCAGTGTGGAATTATATATAAACACAGGGTAATACGCCGAGTGTGGAATTATATATAAACACAGGGTAATACGCCGAGTGTGGAATTATATATAAACACTGGGTAATACGCAGAGTGTGGAATTATATATAAACACAGGGTAATAGGCCGAGTGTGGAATTATATATAAACACAGGGTAATACGCCGAGTGTGGAATTATATATAAACACAGGGTAATACGCCGAGTGTGGAATTATATATAAACATAGGGTAATACGCCGAGTGTGGAATTATATATAAACACTGGGTAATAGGCCCAGTGTGGAATTATATATAAACACAGGGTAATAGGCCGAGTGTGGAATTATATATAAACACAGGGTAATACGCCCAGTGTGGAATTATATATAAACACAGGGTAATACGCCCAGTGTGGAATTATATATAAACACAGGGTAATACGCAGAGTGTGGAATTATATATAAACACAGGGTAATAGGCCGAGTGTGGAATTATATATAAACACAGGGTAATACGCCGAGTGTGGAATTATATATAAACACAGGGTAACACGCAGAGTGTGGAATTATATATAAACACAGGGTAATAGGCCGAGTGTGGAATTATATATAAACACAGGGTAATACGCCGAGTTTGGAATTATATATAAACACAGGGTAATACGCCGAGTGTGGAATTATATATAAACACTGGGTAATAGGCCGAGTGTGGAATTATATATAAACACAGGGTAATAGGCCGAGTGTGGAATTATATATAAACACTGGGTAATAGGCCGAGTGTGGAATTATATAAAAACACAGGGTAATACGCCGAGTGTGGAATTATATATAAACACAGGGTAATAGGCCGAGTGTGGAATTATATATAAACACAGGGTAATACGCCGAGTGTGGAATTATATATAAACACAGGGTAATACGCCGAGTGTGGAATTATATATAAACACAGGGTAATACGCCGAGTGTGGAATTATATATAAACACAGGGTAATACGCCGAGTGTGGAATTATATATAAACACAGGGTAATACGCCGAGTGTGGAATTATATATAAACACAGGGTAATACGCCGAGTGTGGAATTATATATAAACACAGGGTAATACGCCGAGTGTGGAATTATATATAAACACAGGGTAATAGGCCGAGTGTGGAATTATATATAAACACAGGGTAATAGGCCGAGTGTGGAATTATATATAAACACAGGGTAATACGCCGAGTGTGGAATTATATATAAACACAGGGTAATACGCCGAGTGTGGAATTATATATAAACACAGGGTAATAGGCCGAGTGTGGAATTATATATAAACACAGGGTAATACGCCGAGTGTGGAATTATATATAAACACAGGGTAACACGCAGAGTGTGGAATTATATATAAACACAGGGTAATACGCAGAGTGTGGAATTATATATAAACACAGGGTAATAGGCCGAGTGTGGAATTATATATAAACACAGGGTAATACGCCGAGTGTGGAATTATATATAAACACTGGGTAACACGCAGAGTGTGGAATTATATATAAACACAGGGTAATACGCCGAGTGTGGAATTATATATAAACACAGGGTAATACGCAGAGTGTGGAATTATATATAAACACAGGGTAATACGCAGAGTGTGGAATTATATATAAACACAGGGTAATACGCCGAGTGTGGAATTATATATAAACACAGGGTAATACGCCGAGTGTGGAATTATATATAAACACTGGGTAATAGGCCGAGTGTGGAATTATATATAAACACAGGGTAATAGGCCGAGTGTGGAATTATATATAAACACAGGGTAATACGCAGAGTGTGGAATTATATATAAACACAGGGTAATACGCCGAGTGTGGAATTATATATAAACACAGGGTAATACGCCGAGTGTGGAATTATATATAAACACAGGGTAATACGCCGAGTGTGGAATTATATATAAACACAGGGTAATACGCCGAGTGTGGAATTATATATAAACACTGGGTAATAGGCCGAGTGTGGAATTATATATAAACACAGGGTAATACGCAGAGTGTGGAATTATATATAAACACAGGGTAATACGCCGAGTGTGGAATTATATATAAACACTGGGTAATAGGCCGAGTGTGGAATTATATATAAACACAGGGTAATACGCAGAGTGTGGAATTATATATAAACACAGGGTAATACGCCGAGTGTGGAATTATATATAAACACAGGGTAATAGGCCGAGTGTGGAATTATATATAAACACAGGGTAATAGGCCGAGTGTGGAATTATATAATACGCAGAGTGTGGAATTATATATAAACACAGGGTAATACGCCGAGTGTGGAATTATATATAAACACAGGGTAATACGCCGAGTGTGGAATTATATATAAACACAGGGTAATACACCGAGTGTGGAATTATATATAAACACAGGGTAATACGCCGAGTGTGGAATTATATATAAACACAGGGTAATAGGCCGAGTGTGGAAGTATATATAAATACAGGGTAATACGCCGAGTGTGGAATTATATATAAACACAGGGTAATAGGCCGAGTGTGGAATTATATATAAATACAGGGTAATACGCCGAGTGTGGAATTATATATAAACACAGGGTAATACGCAGAGTGTGGAATTATATATAAACACAGGGTAATACGCAGAGTGTGGAATTATATATAAACACAGGGTAATACGCCGAGTGTGGAATTATATATAAACACAGGGTAATACGCCGAGTGTGGAATTATATATAAACACAGGGTAATACGCAGAGTGTGGAATTATATATAAACACAGGGTAATACGCCGAGTGTGGAATTATATATAAACACAGGGTAATAGGCAGAGTGTGGAATTATATATAAACACAGGGTAATACGCCGAGTGTGGAATTATATATAAACACAGTGTAATAGGCCGAGTGTGGAATTATATATAAACACAGGGTAATAGGCCGAGTGTGGAATTATATATAAACACAGGGTAATACGCAGAGTGTGGAATTATATATAAACACAGGGTAATAGGCCGAGTGTGGAATTATATATAAACACAGGGTAATACGCCGAGTGTGGAATTATATATAAACACAGGGTAATAGGCCGAGTGTGGAATTATATATAAACACAGGGTAATACGCCGAGTGTGGAATTATATATAAACACAGGGTAATAGGCCGAGTGTGGAATTATATATAAACACAGGGTAATACGCCGAGTGTGGAATTATATATAAACACAGGGTAATACGCCGAGTGAGGAATTATATATAAACACAGGGTAATACGCAGAGTGTGGAATTATATATAAACACAGGGTAATACGCCGAGTGTGGAATTATATATAAACACAGGGTAATAGGCCGAGTGTGGAATTATATATAAACACAGGGTAATAGGCCGAGTGTGGAATTATATATAAACACAGGGTAATAGGCCGAGTGTGGAATTATATATAAACACAGGGTAATACGCAGAGTGTGGAATTATATATAAACACAGGGTAATAGGCCGAGTGTGGAATTATATATAAACACAGGGTAATACGCCGAGTGTGGAATTATATATAAACACAGGGTAATACGCCGAGTGAGGAATTATATATAAACACAGGGTAATACGCCGAGTGTGGAATTATATATAAACACAGGGTAATACGCCGAGTGTGGAATTATATATAAACACAGGGTAATACGCCGAGTGTGGAATTATATATAAACACAGGGTAATACGCAGAGTGTGGAATTATATATAAACACAGGGTAATACGCAGAGTGTGGAATTATATATAAACACAGGGTAATAGGCCGAGTGTGGAATTATATATAAACACAGGGTAATAGGCCGAGTGAGGAATTATATATAAACACAGGGTAATAGGCCGAGTGTGGAATTATATATAAACACAGGGTAATAGGCCGAGTGTGAAATTATATATAAACACAGGGTAATAGGCCGAGTGAGGAATTATATATAAACACAGGGTAATAGGCCGAGTGTGGAATTATATATAAACACAGGGTAATAGGCCGAGTGTGGAATTATATATAAACACAGGGTAATACGCCGAGTGTGGAATTATATATAAACACAGGGTAATACGCCGAGTGTGGAATTATATATAAACACAGGGTAATACGCCGAGTGTGGAATTATATATAAACACAGGGTAATACGCAGAGTGTGGAATTATATATGAACACAGGGTAATAGGCAGAGTGTGGAATTATATATAAACACAGGGTAATACGCCGAGTGTGGAATTATATATAAACACAGGGTAATACGCAGAGTGTGGAATTATATATAAACACAGGGTAATACGCCGAGTGTGGAATTATATATAAACACAGGGTAATAGGCCGAGTGTGGAATTATATATAAACACAGGGTAATACGCCGAGTGTGGAATTATATATAAACACAGGGTAATACGCCCAGTGTGGAATTATATATAAACACAGGGTAATAGGCCGAGTGTGGAATTATATATAAACACAGGGTAACACGCAGAGTGTGGAATTATATATAAACACAGGGTAATACGCCGAGTGTGGAATTATATATAAACACAGGGTAATAGGCCGAGTGTGGAATTATATATAAACACAGGGTAATACGCCGAGTGTGGAATTATATATAAACACAGGGTAATAGGCCGAGTGTGGAATTATATATAAACACAGGGTAATACGCCGAGTGTGGAATTATATATAAACACAGGGTAATACGCCGAGTGTGGAATTATATATAAACACAGGGTAATACGCCGAGTGAGGAATTATATATAAACACAGGGTAATAGGCAGAGTGTGGAATTATATATAAACACAGGGTAACACGCCGAGTGAGGAATTATATATAAACACAGGGTAATAGGCCGAGTGTGGAATTATATATAAACACAGGGTAATACGCCGAGTGTGGAATTATATATAAACACAGGGTAATACGCCGAGTGAGGAATTATATATAAACACAGGGTAATACGCCGAGTGTGGAATTATATATAAACACAGGGTAATAGGCCGAGTGTGGAATTATATATAAACACAGGGTAATACGCAGAGTGTGGAATTATATATAAACACAGGGTAATACGCCGAGTGTGGAATTATATATAAACACAGGGTAATACGCAGAGTGTGGAATTATATATAAACACAGGGTAATAGGCCGAGTGTGGAATTATATATAAACACAGGGTAATACGCCGAGTGAGGAATTATATATAAACACAGGGTAATACGCCGAGTGTGGAATTATATATAAACACTGGGTAATACGCCGAGTGTGGAATTATATATAAACACAGGGTAATACGCAGAGTGTGGAATTATATATAAACACAGGGTAATAGGCCGAGTGTGGAATTATATATAAACACAGGGTAATACGCCGAGTGTGGAATTATATATAAACACAGGGTAATACGCCGAGTGTGGAATTATATATAAACACAGGGTAACACGCCGAGTGTGGAATTATATATAAACACAGGGTAATACGCCGAGTGTGGAATTATATATAAACACAGGGTAATACGCCGAGTGAGGAATTATATATAAACACAGGGTAATACGCAGAGTGTGGAATTATATATAAACACAGGGTAATACGCCGAGTGAGGAATTATATATAAACACAGGGTAATACGCCGAGTGAGGAATTATATATAAACACAGGGTAATACGCAGAGTGAGGAATTATATATAAACACAGGGTAATACGCCGAGTGAGGAATTATATATAAACACAGGGTAATACGCAGAGTGAGGAATTATATATAAACACAGGGTAATACGCAGAGTGAGGAATTATATATAAACACAGGGTAATACACCGAGTGAGGAATTATATATAAACACAGGGTAATACGCAGAGTGAGGAATTATATATAAACACAGGGTAATACGCAGAGTGAGGAATTATATATAAACACAGGGTAATACGCCGAGTGAGGAATTATATATAAACACAGGGTAATACACCGAGTGAGGAATTATATATAAACACAGGGTAATACGCCGAGTGAGGAATTATATATAAACACAGGGTAATACGCCGAGTGTGGAATTATATATAAACACAGGGTAATACGCCGAGTGTGGAATTATATATAAACACAGGGTAATACGCAGAGTGAGGAATTATATATAAACACAGGGTAATACGCCGAGTGTGGAATTATATATAAACACAGGGTAATACGCCGAGTGTGGAATTATATATAAACACAGGGTAATACGCCGAGTGTGGAATTATATATAAACACAGGGTAATAGGCCGAGTGTGGAATTATATATAAACACAGGGTAATACGCCGAGTGTGGAATTATATATAAACACAGGGTAATACGCCGAGTGTGGAATTATATATAAACACAGGGTAATACGCAGAGTGAGGAATTATATATAAACACAGGGTAATACACCGAGTGTGGAATTATATATAAACACAGGGTAATACACCGAGTGTGGAATTATATATAAACTCAGGGTAATACGCCGAGTGTGGAATTATATATAAACACAGGGTAATACGCAGAGTGAGGAATTATATATAAACACAGGGTAATACGCCGAGTGTGGAATTATATATAAACACAGGGTAATACGCCGAGTGTGGAATTATATATAAACACAGGGTAATACGCCGAGTGTGGAATTATATATAAACACAGGGTAATACGCCGAGTGTGGAATTATATATAAACACAGGGTAATACGCCGAGTGAGGAATTATATATAAACACAGGGTAATACGCCGAGTGTGGAATTATATATAAACACAGGGTAATACGCCGAGTGAGGAATTATATATAAACACAGGGTAATACACCGAGTGAGGAATTATATATAAACACAGGGTAATACGCCGAGTGAGGAATTATATATAAACACAGGGTAATACGCCGAGTGTGGAATTATATATAAACACAGGGTAATACGCCGAGTGAGGAATTATATATAAACACAGGGTAATACGCCGAGTGTGGAATTATATATAAACACAGGGTAATACGCCGAGTGTGGAATTATATATAAACACAGGGTAATAGGCCGAGTGAGGAATTATATATAAACACAGGGTAATACGCAGAGTGTGGAATTATATATAAACACAGGGTAATAGGCAGAGTGTGGAATTATATATAAACACAGGGTAATACGCCGAGTGTGGAATTATATATAAACACAGGGTAATACGCCGAGTGTGGAATTATATATAAACATAGGGTAATAGGCCGAGTGTGGAATTATATATAAACACAGGGTAATAGGCCGAGTGTGGAATTATATATAAACACAGGGTAATAGGCAGAGTGTGGAATTATATATAAACACAGGGTAATAGGCAGAGTGTGGAATTATATATAAACACAGGGTAATACGCCGAGTGTGGAATTATATATAAACACAGGGTAATACGCCGAGTGTGGAATTATATATAAACACAGGGTAATACGCCGAGTGTGGAATTATATATAAACACAGGGTAATAGGCAGAGTGTGGAATTATATATAAACACAGGGTAATACGCCGAGTGTGCAATTATATATAAACACAGGGTAATACGCCGAGTGTGGAATTATATATAAACACAGGGTAATACGCCGAGTGTGGAATTATATATAAACACAGGGTAATACGCAGAGTGTGGAATTATATATAAACACAGGGTAATACGCAGAGTGTGGAATTATATATAAACACAGGGTAATACGCAGAGTGTGGAATTATATATAAACACCGGGTAATACGCAGAGTGTGGAATTATATATAAACACAGGATAATACGCAGAGTGTGGAATTATATATAAACACAGGGTAATACGCAGAGTGTGGAATTATATATAAACACAGGGTAATACGCTGAGTGTGGAATTATATATAAACACAGGGTAATACGCTGAGTGTGGAATTATATATAAACACAGGGTAATACGCCGAGTGTGGAATTATATATAAACACAAGGTAATACGCCGAGTGTGGAATTATATATAAACACAGGGTAATACGCCGAGTGAGGAATTATATATAAACACAGGGTAATACGCCGAGTGTGGAATTATATATAAACACAGGGTAATACGCAGAGTGTGGAATTATATATAAACACAGGGTAATACGCCGAGTGTGGAATTATATATAAACACAGGGTAATACGCCGAGTGAGGAATTATATATAAACACAGGGTAATACGCCGAGTGTGGAATTATATATAAACACAGGGTAATACGCCCAGTGTGGAATTATATATAAACACAGGGTAATAGGCCGAGTGTGGAATTATATATAAATACAGGGTAATACGCCGAGTGTGGAATTATATATAAATACAGGGTAATACGCAGGGTGTGGAATTATATATAAACACAGGGTAATACGCCGAGTGAGGAATTATATATAAACACAGGGTAATACGCCGAGTGTGGAATTATATATAAACACAGGGTAATACGCCGAGTGTGGAATTATATATAAACACAGGGTAATACGCCGAGTGTGGAATTATATATAAACACAGGGTAATAGGCCGAGTGTGGAATTATATATAAACACAGGGTAATACGCAGAGTGTGGAATTATATATAAACACAGGGTAATACACCGAGTGTGGAATTATATATAAACACAGGGTAATAGGCAGAGTGTGGAATTATATATAAACACAGGGTAATACGCAGAGTGTGGAATTATATATAAACACAGGGTAATAGGCCGAGTGTGGAATTATATATAAACACAGGGTAATACGCCGAGTGTGGAATTATATATAAACACAGGGTAATACGCCGAGTGTGGAATTATATATAAACACAGGGTAATAGGCAGAGTGTGGAATTATATATAAACACAGGGTAATACGCAGAGTGTGGAATTATATATAAACACAGGGTAATAGGCAGAGTGTGGAATTATATATAAACACAGGGTAATACGCAGAGTGTGGAATTATATATAAACACAGGGTAATACGCCGAGTGTGGAATTATATATAAACACAGGGTAATACGCCGAGTGAGGAATTATATATAAACACAGGGTAATAGGCAGAGTGTGGAATTATATATAAACACAGGGTAATACGCAGAGTGAGGAATTATATATAAACACAGGGTAATACGCAGAGTGTGGAATTATATATAAACACAGGGTAATACGCAGAGTGTGGAATTATATATAAATACAGGGTAATAGGCCGAGTGTGGAATTATATATAAACACAGGGTAATACGCCGAGTGTGGAATTATATATAAACACAGGGTAATAGGCCGAGTGTGGAATTATATATAAACACAGGGTAATACGCAGAGTGTGGAATTATATATAAACACAGGGTAATACACCGAGTGTGGAATTATATATAAACACAGGGTAATAGGCAGAGTGTGGAATTATATATAAACACAGGGTAATACGCAGAGTGTGGAATTATATATAAACACAGGGTAATAGGCCGAGTGTGGAATTATATATAAACACAGGGTAATAGGCAGAGTGTGGAATTATATATAAACACAGGGTAACACGCCGAGTGAGGAATTATATATAAACACAGGGTAATACGCCGAGTGTGGAATTATATATAAACACAGGGTAATAGGCAGAGTGTGGAATTATATATAAACACAGGGTAATAGGCAGAGTGTGGAATTATATATAAACACAGGGTAATACGCAGAGTGTGGAATTATATATAAACACAGGGTAATACGCCGAGTGTGGAATTATATATAAACACAGGGTAATACGCCGAGTGTGGAATTATATATAAACACAGGGTAATAGGCAGAGTGTGGAATTATATATAAACACAGGGTAATACGCAGAGTGTGGAATTATATATAAACACAGGGTAATAGGCAGAGTGTGGAATTATATATAAACACAGGGTAATACGCAGAGTGTGGAATTATATATAAACACAGGGTAATACGCCGAGTGTCGAATTATATATAAACACAGGGTAATACGCCGAGTGAGGAATTATATATAAACACAGGGTAATAGGCAGAGTGTGGAATTATATATAAACACAGGGTAATACGCAGAGTGAGGAATTATATATAAACACAGGGTAATACGCAGAGTGTGGAATTATATATAAACACAGGGTAATACGCAGAGTGTGGAATTATATATAAATACAGGGTAATAGGCCGAGTGTGGAATTATATATAAACACAGGGTAACACGCAGAGTGTGGAATTATATATAAACACAGGGTAATACGCCGAGTGTGGAATTATATATAAACACAGGGTAATAGGCCGAGTGTGGAATTATATATAAACACAGGGTAATAGGCCGAGTGTGGAATTATATATAAACACAGGGTAACACGCCGAGTGTGGAATTATATATAAACACAGGGTAATAGGCCGAGTGTGGAATTATATATAAACACAGGGTAATACGTCGAGTGTGGAATTATATATAAACACAGGGTAATACGCCGAGTGTGGAATTATATATAAACACAGCGTAATACGCAGAGTGTGGAATTATATATAAACACAGGGTAATACGCCGAGTGTGGAATTATATATAAACACAGGGTAATAGGCCGAGTGTGGAATTATATATAAACACAGGGTAATACGCCGAGTGTGGAATTATATATAAACACAAGGTAATACGCCGAGTGTGGAATTATATATAAACACAGGGTAATACGCAGAGTGTGGAATTATATATAAACACAGGGTAATACGCCGAGTGTGGAATTATATATAAACACAGGGTAATACGCAGAGTGTGGAATTATATATAAACACAGGGTAATACGCCTAGTGTGGAATTATATATAAACATAGGGTAATACGCCGAGTGTGGAATTATATATAAACACAGGGTAATACGCCGAGTGTGGAATTATATATAAACACAGGGTAATAGGCCGAGTGTGGAATTATATATAAACACAGGGTAATACGCCCAGTGTGGAATTATATATAAACACAGGGTAATACGCAGAGTGTGGAATTATATATAAACACAGGGTAATAGGCCGAGTGTGGAATTATATATAAACACAGGGTAATACGCAGAGTGTGGAATTATATATAAACACAGGGTAATACGCCCAGTGTGGAATTATATATAAACACAGGGTAATAGGCCGAGTGTGGAATTATATATAAACACAGGGTAATACGCAGAGTGTGGAATTATATATAAACACAGGGTAATACGCCGAGTGTGGAATTATATATAAACACAGGGTAATAGGCCGAGTGTGGAATTATATATAAACACAGGGTAATACGCCCAGTGTGGAATTATATATAAACACAGGGTAATACGCAGAGTGTGGAATTATATATAAACACAGGGTAATACGCCGAGTGTGGAATTATATATAAACACAGGGTAATACGCCCAGTGTGGAATTATATATAAACACAGGGTAATAGGCCGAGTGTGGAATTATATATAAACACAGGGTAATACGCCGAGTGTGGAATTATATATAAACACAGGGTAATACGCAGAGTGTGGAATTATATATAAACACAGGGTAATACGCCGAGTGTGGAATTATATATAAACACAGGGTAATACGCCGAGTGTGGAATTATATATAAACACAGGGTAATACGCCGAGTGTGGAATTATATATAAACACAGGGTAATACGCAGAGTGTGGAATTATATATAAACACAGGGTAATACGCCCAGTGTGGAATTATATATAAACACAGGGTAATGCGCAGAGTGTGGAATTATATATAAACACAGGGTAATACGCCGAGTGTGGAATTATATATAAACACAGGGTAATACGCCGAGTGTGGAATTATATATAAACACAGGGTAATATGCCGAGTGTGGAATTATATATAAACACAGGGTAATACGCCCAGTGTGGAATTATATATAAACATAGGGTAATACGCCGAGTGTGGAATTATATATAAACACAGGGTAATACGCCGAGTGTGGAATTATATATAAACATAGGGTAATACGCCGAGTGTGGAATTATATATAAACACAGGGTAATAGGCAGAGTGTGGAATTATATATAAACACAGGGTAATAGGCCGAGTGTGGAATTATATATAAACACAGGGTAATACGCCGAGTGTGGAATTATATATAAACACAGGGTAATACGCCGAGTGTGGAATTATATATAAACACAGGGTAATACGCAGAGTGTGGAATTATATATAAACACAGGGTAATACGCCGAGTGTGGAATTATATATAAACACAGGGTAATACGCCGAGTGTGGAATTATATATAAACACAGGGTAATAGGCCGAGTGTGGAATTATATATAAACACAGGGTAATACGCCGAGTGTGGAATTATATATAAACACAGGGTAATATGCCGAGTGTGGAATTATATATAAACACAGGGTAATAGGCCGAGTGTGGAATTATATATAAACATAGGGTAATACGCCGAGTGTGGAATTATATATAAACACAGGGTAATACGCCCAGTGTGGAATTATATATAAACACAGGGTAATACGCCGAGTGTGGAATTATATATAAACACAGGGTAATACGCCGAGTGTGGAATTATATATAAACACTGGGTAATACGCCGAGTGTGGAATTATATATAAACACAGGGTAATACGCCGAGTGTGGAATTATATATAAACACAGGGTAATAGGCCGAGTGTGGAATTATATATAAACACAGGGTAATACGCCGAGTGTGAAATTATATATAAACACAGGGTAATACGCCGAGTGTGGAATTATATATAAACACAGGGTAATAGGCAGAGTGTGGAATTATATATAAACACAGGGTAATAGGCAGAGTGTGGAATTATATATAAACACAGGGTAATACGCAGAGTGTGGAATTATATATAAACACAGGGTAATACGCCCAGTGTGGAATTATATATAAACACAGGGTAATACGCAGAGTGTGGAATTATATATAAACACAGGGTAATAGGCAGAGTGTGGAATTATATATAAACACAGGGTAATACGCAGAGTGTGGAATTATATATAAACACAGGGTAATACGCCCAGTGTGGAATTATATATAAACACAGGGTAATACGCAGAGTGTGGAATTATATATAAACACAGGGTAATACGCCGAGTGTGGAATTATATATAAACACAGGGTAATACGCCGAGTGTGGAATTATATATAAACACAGGGTAATACGCCGAGTGTGGAATTATATATAAACACAGGGTAATACGCCCAGTGTGGAATTATATATAAATACAGGATAATACGCCGAGTGTGGAATTATATATAAACACAGGGTAATAGGCCGAGTGTGGAATTATATATAAACACAGGGTAATAGGCCGAGTGTGGAATTATATATAAACACAGGGTAATAGGCCGAGTGTGGAATTATATATAAACACAGGGTAATAGGCCGAGTGTGGAATTATATATAAATACAGGGTAATACGCCCAGTGTGGAATTATATATAAACACAGGATAATACGCCGAGTGTGGAATTATATATAAACACAGGGTAATACGCCCAGTGTGGAATTATATATAAATACAGGATAATACGCCGAGTGAGGAATTATATATAAACATAGGGTAATACGCAGAGTGTGGAATTATATAATACGCAGAGTGTGGAATTATATATAAACATAGGGTAATACGCAGAGTGTGGAATTATATATAAACACAGGGTAATAGGCCGAGTGTGGAATTATATATAAACACAGGGTAATACGCCGAGTGTGGAATTATATATAAACACAGGGTAATACGCCGAGTGTGGAATTATATATAAACACAGGGTAATACGCCGAGTGTGGAATTATATATAAACACAGGGTAATAGGCCGAGTGTGGAATTATATATAAACACAGGGTAATACGCCGAGTGTGGAATTATATATAAACACAGGGTAATACGCCCAGTGTGGAATTATATATAAACACAGGGTAATACGCCGAGTGTGGAATTATATATAAACACAGGGTAATAGGCCGAGTGTGGAATTATATATAAACACAGGGTAATACGCCGAGTGTGGAATTATATATAAACACAGGGTAATACGCCCAGTGTGGAATTATATATAAACACAGGGTAATACGCCGAGTGAGGAATTATATATAAACACAGGGTAATACGCCGAGTGTGGAATTATATATAAACACAAGGTTATACGCCGAGTGTGGAATTATATATAAATACAGGGTAATTGGCCGAGTGAGGAATTATATATAAACACAGGGTAATACGCCGAGTGTGGAGTTATATATAAACACAGGGTAATAGGCCGAGTGTGGAATTATATATAAACACAGGGTAATACGCCGAGTGAGGAATTATATATAAACACAGGGTAATAGGCCGAGTGTGGAATTATATATAAACACAGGGTAATAGGCCGAGTGTGGAATTATATATAAACACAGGGTAATACGCCGAGTGTGGAATTATATATAAACACAGGGTAATACGCCGAGTGTGGAATTATATATAAACACAGGGTAATAGGCCGAGTGTGGAATTATATATAAACACAGGGTAATACGCCGAGTGTGGAATTATATATAAACACAGGGTAATACGCCGAGTGTGGAATTATATATAAACACAGGGTAATACGCCGAGTGTGGAATTATATATAAACACGGTACTAGGCCGAGCGTGGAATTGGTATGGAATCATGTATAACATAACATAAATCTCCTTCAGTGTGGTTAATGTATGGCTCTCCAAGTGTTGGTGCTCATACATAGATACATAGAAGATAGGAGCAGGAGTAGGCCATTCGGCCCTTCGTGCCTGCTCCGCCATTCGATGAGATCATGGCTGATCTTTTAATTCAGTATCCCGTCCCCGCCTTCTCTCTCATGCTGTGTGGTCTCCATTGCTCTGATCACCTTTTACCTCTGTAATTAGTACTTTGGAGTCTGCGTCACCGTTAGAAGGTGCCTTCCTCATCTCGGCCTCTCCCTGCCATGCCACTGCTGCTTGGCCTGCTTCTGCATGAACCACCATTTGCAAGGAGGCAGGCTGCCTTGTGACAATGGTCCTGTCCTTCCTTGAGGTATGTGAAAGAGGGATGAACGTGTACGTCTTCAGATTCGGGGTCACCACTCCGCGTGGGGACCCTGCAGTCGCAGCTCATCACGTCCAGGGACAGTTTTTCCAGTGTGTGTCAATAGTTCCAGACTTGGGGCCCCCACTCTGATTTCAGCCCCCCCATTCTGCTATGTGCTCCTTGGCTGCAGGCATGAAGATATTGGTGCAGTGCCAACTGTTTCCTGAGCCCTGCCGTAGTGAGGCAGTTCATGGCCCAAACCTGGACTTGCATTTCTACAGCGCCGTTCACAACCTCAGGACCTCCCAAAGCAGTTTACAGCCAATTAAGTACTTTGTAAGCGTAGTTACTGTTGTAATATAGGAATTGTGGCAGCCAATTTGCAGACAGCAAGATCCCACAAACAAGCAATTAGTTAATGACCAGACCACCTCAGCTCATAAGCCAATCACGCCGGGAGACCTGCAGCAGTTTCGACGGCTAGCGGGAAACTGACGAGTTCCCACCCACGTACTGGACTCACAGAGCACAGACCCTCGGATAGGCCGCATGCAGAATTTTATAGCACAGCAGGCACCATCGGTGCACCTTTTAATAAGATTAGCTCAGAGAAATTATGTGCGGGAGGAATCCATGGACGGGGACGGCACCAGTTGTACGTCTGCCCGCGGCTTCACCACTTCACGTGTCCAGTAACTTCTCTTTAACTTGACCCGGCCTATATCTTCCTGCCACTCTTATTATTGGTTTCCTTTTACATGGCACAGATTATGGAACAAGGCCACATACAGGGAGCGAAAATACGGTGATCAATGAAATCAACAAACTGAAGGAACTAATGACCTGCTCAAAACTACAGGTAATAAACCCGCTCGCGGTACAGCATAATAAACCTGCTCGCGGTACAGGGAAATAAACCATCTCGCGGTACAGGGAAATAAACCCGCTCGCGGTACAGCATAATAAACCCTCTCGCGGTACAGCATAATAAACCCTCTCGCGGTACAGGATAATAAACCTGCTCGCGGTACAGGATAATAAACCCGCTCGCGGTACAGTATAATAAACCCTCTCGCGGTACAGGATAATAAACCCTCTCGCGGTACAGTATAATAAACCCGCTCGCGGTACAGGGAAATAAACCCGCTCGCGGTACAGTATAATAAACCCTCTCGCGGTACAGTATAATAAACCCTCTCGCGGTACAGCATAATAAACCCTCTCGCGGTACAGTATAATAAACCCTCTCGCGGTACAGGATAATAAACCCGCTCGCGGTACAGTATAATAAACCCTCTCGCGGTACAGTATAATAAACCCGCTCGCGGTACAGGGAAATAAACCCGCTCGCGGTACAGTATAATAAACCCTCTCGCGGTACAGTATAATAAACCCTCTCGCGGTACAGCATAATAAACCCTCTCGCGGTACAGTATAATAAACCCTCTCGCGGTACAGTATAATAAACCCTCTCGCGGTACAGTATAATAAACCCTCTCGCGGTACAGGATAATAAACCCGCTCGCGGTACAGGGAAATAAACCCGCTCGCGGTACAGTATAATAAACCCGCTCGCGGTACAGGGAAATAAACCCGCTCGCGGTACAGTATAATAAACCCTCTCGCGGTACAGTATAATAAACCCTCTCGCGGTACAGTATAATAAACCCGCTCGCGGTACAGGGAAATAAACCCGCTCGCGGTACAGTATAATAAACCCTCTCGCGGTACAGTATAATAAACCCTCTCGCGGTACAGCATAATAAACCCTCTCGCGGTACAGGATAATAAACCCTCTCGCGGTACAGCATAATAAACCCTCTCGCGGTACAGTATAATAAACCCTCTCGCGGTACAGCATAATAAACCCGCTCGCGGTACAGTATAATAAACCCTCTCGCGGTACAGCATAATAAACCCTCTCGCGGTACAGGATAATAAACCCTCTCGCGGTACAGGATAATAAACCCTCTCGCGGTACAGTATAATAAACCCTCTCGCGGTACAGGATAATAAACCCTCTCGCGGTACAGTATAATAAACCCTCTCGCGGTACAGGGAAATAAACCCGCTCGCGGTACAGTATAATAAACCCTCTCGCGGTACAGGATAATAAACCCTCTCGCGGTACAGCATAATAAACCCTCTCGCGGTACAGGGAAATAAACCCGCTCGCGGTACAGGATAATAAACCCTCTCGCGGTACAGTATAATAAACCCTCTCGCGGTACAGGATAATAAACCCGCTCGCGGTACAGTATAATAAACCCTCTCGCGGTACAGTATAATAAACCCTCTCGCGGTACAGTATAATAAACCCTCTCGCGGTACAGCATAATAAACCCGCTCGCGGTACAGTATAATAAACCCTCTCGCGGTACAGTATAATAAACCCTCTCGCGGTACAGTATAATAAACCCTCTCGCGGTACAGCATAATAAACCCGCTCGCGGTACAGTATAATAAACCCTCTCGCGGTACAGCATAATAAACCCGCTCGCGGTACAGTATAATAAACCCTCTCGCGGTACAGTATAATAAACCCGCTCGCGGTACAGGGAAGTAAACCCGCTCGCGGTACAGTATAATAAACCCTCTCGCGGTACAGTATAATAAACCCGCTCGCGGTACAGGATAATAAACCTGCTCGCGGTACAGTATAATAAACCCTCTCGCGGTACAGCATAATAAACCCGCTCGCGGTACAGTATAATAAACCCTCTCGCGGTACAGCATAATAAACCCGCTCGCGGTACAGGGAAATAAACCCGCTCGCGGTACAGTATAATAAACCCTCTCGCGGTACAGTATAATAAATCCGCTCGCGGTACAGTATAATAAACCCTCTCGCGGTACAGCATAATAAACCCGCTCGCGGTACAGGGAAATAAACCCGCTCGCGGTACAGGATAAAAAAACCCGCTCGCAGTACAGTATAATAAACCCGCTCGCGGTACAGGATAAAAAAACCCGCTCGCAGTACAGTATAATAAACCCGCTCGCGGTACAGGATAAAAAAACCCGCTCGCGGTACAGGGAAATAAACCCGCTCGCGGTACAGGATAAAAAAACCCGCTCGCAGTACAGGATAAAAAAACCCGCTCGCAGTACAGGATAATAAACCCGCTCGCGGTACAGGATAAAAAAACCCGCTCGCAGTACAGGATAATAAACCCACTCGCGGTACAGCATAATAAACCCGCTCGCGGTACAGCATAATAAACCCTCTCGCGGTACAGGGAAATAAACCATCTCGCGGTACAGCATAATAAACCCGCTCGCAGTACAGTATAATAAACCCTCTCGCGGTACAGGGAAATAAACCATCTCGCGGTACAGGGAAATAAACCCTCTCGCGGTACAGGGAAATAAACCCTCTCGCGGTACAGGATAATAAACCCTCTCGCGGTACAGGATAAAAAAACCCGCTCGCAGTACAGGATAAAAAAACCCGCTCGCAGTACAGTATAATAAACCCTCTCGCGGTACAGCATAATAAACCCGCTCGCGGTACAGTATAATAAACCCGCTCGCGGTACAGTATAATAAACCCTCTCGCGGTACAGTATAATAAACCCTCTTGCGGTACAGCATAATAAACCCTCTCGCGGTACAGGATAAAAAAACCCGCTCGCAGTACAGGATAAAAAAACCCGCTCGCAGTACAGTATAATAAACCCTCTCGCGGTACAGCATAATAAACCCGCTCGCGGTACAGTATAATAAACCCGCTCGCGGTACAGTATAATAAACCCTCTCGCGGTACAGTATAATAAACCCTCTCGCGGTACAGCATAATAAACCCGCTCGCGGTACAGTATAATAAACCCGCTCGCGGTACAGTATAATAAACCCTCTCGCGGTACAGCATAATAAACCCGCTCGCGGTACAGTATAATAAACCCTCTCGCGGTACAGCATAATAAACCCGCTCGTGGTACAGGGAAATAAACCATCTCGCGGTACAGGGAAATAAACCCGCTCGCGGTACAGGATAAAAAAACCCGCTCGCAGTACAGTATAATAAACCCGCTCGCAGTACAGGATAATAAACCCTCTCGCGGCACAGCATAATAAACCCACTCGCGGTACAGGGAAATAAACCCGCTCACGGTACAGGGAAATAAACCCGCTCGCGGTACAGGATAATAAACCCGCTCGCGGTACAGGGAAATAAACCCGCTCGCGGTACAGGATAATAAACCCGCTCGCGGTACAGGATAATAAACCCTCTCGCGGTACAGGACAATAAACCCGCTTGCGGTACAGGGAAATAAACCCTCTCGCGGTACAGGGAAATAAACCCTCTCGCGGTACAGTATAATAAACCCGCTCGCGGTACAGTATAATAAACCCTCTCGCGGTACAGGGAAATAAACCCGCTCGCGGTACAGGATAATAAACCCGCTCGCGGTACAGGATAATAAACCCTCTCGCGGTACAGGGAAATAAACCCGCTTGCGGTACAGGATAATAAACCCTCTCGCGGTACAGGGAAATAAACCCGCTTGCGGTACAGGGAAATAAACCCGCTCGCGGTACAGGATAATAAACCCGCTCGCGGTACAGGATAATAAACTCTCTCGCGGTACAGGGAAATAAACCCGCTCGCGGTACAGGGAAATAAACTTTCAGAGGCTGGTGTCAGGAGCAGTGAGACCGGAGACCCAGTGAGTATTTAAACTCACTTTCGCGGACTTTCTTTGCAGAGGCTGGTGTTGGGAGCAGTGAGACTGGAGACCCAGTGAGTATTTAAACTCACTTTCGCAGGCTTTCTTTGCAGAGGCTGGTGTCGGGAGCAGTGAGACCGGAGACCCAGTGAGTATTTAAACTCACTTTCGCGGGCTTTCTTGCCAATCTCAGACTGGCGGCAGCATTCCAGAGCCACGTCATGATTCAAAACATGACACGGGTAGGAGGGAGCAGCTGATTGGGTGAGTACGGCTGGGTGAGTACGGCCAGGTGAGTATTTATACTACTCTGTGGCAGAGCCACCAAGGAGTTCTTATATTGTTGTACATAATTGCCTGTAACAAAGTCAATCGGTGTCTGTATTCGTTTGCTGCATGTTAACAGCGCGGTCTCTAAAGGGTTAAGACCAAGCGCGATGACGTCATCACGTGGGTCACGTGACGTTCCCAACGGCGGGAAACATCATGACGTCAGACTGAGGAGCCTCCCCTCTCATTCCTCGTGGAGCCAGCTTTAAGCAAAGACCTGTGTTTGAGTTCTCCTGTGTTTTTGAATGTTACTTCCACCAGTTTGCATTAAACATCGTTTTGGTTAGCTGATTGCCTCGCCTTAGTAATTTTGTCAGGAATTCACGATTTCCTACAGTGGTGACCCCGATTCTTCGCGGACGATCTTCGCGGAGGAAGCGAGACGCAGTGACATGATGGAGGCCAACGCAGTGGCTTTGAAGCTCCCTCAGTTCTGGGAACAGGTGGCCTCCTGGTTTGTGCAAGCGGAGGCTCAGTTCGAGCTCCGGAACGTAGTGCAGGATCAGACCCGTTACCTCTACGTGGTCTCCGCACTCGACAGCTCCACGGTTTCGAGGATCATCAGCCTGCTGGAAAATCCCCCGGCCGACAGCAAGTACGACACCCTTAAGGCGCGGCTTATCCAGGTATTCGGCCTCACAAAGTCGGAACGCGCACGGCGGTTACTCACGCTGCCCGGGTTAGGCGACTCCAAGCCGTCGGAGTTAATGAGTCAGATGCTCACGCTCCTTGGTTCAGAACCGCAGTGTTTCCTATTTCGGGAATTGTTCCTGAGCCAATTGCCCGAGCAGGTGCAGGCAGCCCTCGCGAGGTCGGAAACTGTGGATTGTGTGGCGCTCGCGGCCGAGGCTGACAAAATTTACGCCGTCATGCAACAATACTGCACTGCCTCGAGGCCTCCCTCCCAGAAAGGCCCCGCCCTGACGCCTCCACCATCCGGCTGGTGTTATTACCACGCCCGTTTCGGCCCGAAGGCCCGATGCTGCCGTCCTCCCTGCGGGTTCAAGCCTAAAGCAACGAAGAAACACCAGCACCAACCGCGCGACGGGAAGACCGAACCTGAAGTAGGCCCCACGGCCGCAATGGCGATTGGCGATTCCGGGAAGCTACTCTATGTCACCGATTCTATCTCAGGCCGACGGTTTTTATGCGACACGGGAGCGCAGTGTAGCATCCTTCCCGCATCGGTCCTCGACATCCGGACTGGGAGGCGCGGTTGTCCACTCCAAGCTGCCAACGGCGGCGCTATTCGTACATTTGGGAAACAGCGGGCCCAGGTGTGTTTCGGCGGTCAACGCTTCCAATAGGAGTTTATCACCACCAAGATTGCGCAAGCGATCCTCGGCGCCGACTTTTTATGCGCCAACAGCTTGTTAGTAGATTTGAAAAATCGTCGACTGATCAATGCCGCCACGTTCAACTCCATCCCATGTTTTCAAGGTTCTGCCGCGTCGCACGCAGCCTCCTGCGCCTTGCCAGCGCCCAATGATTTCACCCGCCTCCTTGGGGAATTCCCAGAGTTAACCAGGCCCACCTTCTCTGCAACGACCGCCAAGCATGGGGTGGAGCACCATATTATGACGACCGGCTCCCCGGTTTACGCACGGGCTTGGCGATTGGAACCCAGGAAACTCGCGGCCGCGAAGGCGGAGTTCGCCGCAATGGAGCGGTTGGGGATTATTCGCCGGTCGAATAGTCCCTGGTCCTCGCCGCTCCATATCGTCCCTAAACCCGGTGGCGGATGACGGCCCTGCGGCGACTACCGACGGCTTAACGAGGTCACAACTCCTGATCGGTATCCCATACCACACATTCAGGATTTCTCTGCGCATTTGGCCGGGAATTCGATTTTTTCCAAAGTCGACCTCACCCGTGGGTACCATCAGGTGCCTGTGCACCCCCAGGACGTCCCAAAGACGACGGTTATTACCCCTTTCAGCCTATTTGAGTTTCGCCGAATGCCATTCGGGCTCAAGAATGCGGCACAGGCGTTTCAGCGCCTTATGGATTCAGTACTGCGGGACTTTAAGTTTTTATTTGTGTACCTCGATGATATTCTAATCGCCAGCGCCACTAAAGAGGAACACATTGCTCATCTGCGCTTACTCTTTCGCCGCCTCCATCAGCATGGCCTGATAATCAACCCGGCCAAATGCCAGTTCAGGCTGCAGCAGTTGGACTTTTTGGGCCACCGCATCACTTCGGAGGGGGCGTTGCCACTTCCGTCAAAGGTGGAGACGATCGCAGCATTTCCGCGGCCGCAATCCGTCAAGGCCCTCCAGGAGTTCCTGGGTATGGTGAATTTTTATCATCGGTTTGTGCCCAGGGCCGCACAACTAATGCAGCCACTCTACGAGGCTCTCAGAGGAAAGCTGGGAAAGGGACCCGTGGTTTGGACGCCGGAGATGGATTGTGCCTTCGGGGATACGAAGGCCGCTCTCGCGAACGCAACGATGCTGGCACACCCACTGCCTGGTGCCACCATCGCCCTCACGACCGACACTTCTGATTTTGCGATAGGAGCCGTGCAAGAGCAGTGGGTCAACGGTGCGTGGCAACCACTGGCGTTTTTTAGTCGCCAACTGCGCCGTAATGAGCGCAAGTACAGCACGTTTCACAGGGAGTTGTTGGCGTTGTTTCTGGCTATCTGCCATTTTCGTTTTCTTTTGGAATGGCGCCATTTCACCGCGTTTGTGGGCCACAAACCGCTGACGTTTGCTATGGCCAAGACTACCGAACCGTGGTCGGCTCGGCAGCAGCGGCAACTCACCTTTATTTCAGAGTTCACCACGGACATCCGTCATGTGGCCGGCAAGGACAACGTGGTGGCTGATTGCCTCTCGCGCGCGGCCGTCCAGGCCGTCCAGCTGGGAATAGATTATTCACACATGGCTGCCGACCAAGCAGCTGACCCCGAAACTCAAGCTTTCTGTACCGACGACTCCTGCCTTCAGCCGACGGACGTACATTTCCACTCGGCGGGCAACTCTTTGCTCTGCGACGTCTCCATGGGGCCTCCCCGCCCGATCGTTCTGGTTTCTTGGCGTCGCAAAGTTTTTTGACGCCATACACGGACTTTCACATCCTGGCGTGAGAGCGTCTCAGAAGTTACTGGCATCCAAATTCGTCTGGAGAGGGATGCGCAAGGACGTTCGCGACTGGGCTAATACCTGCGTCGTTTGCCAACGAGCCAAGGTGCAATGTCATGTTAAAGCCCCCTTGGCCACCTTCAAAGTGCCGGAACGCTGTTTCGACCACGTCAACGTCGACCTCGTTGGGCCACTTCCACCGTCACATGGTTTCACTCACCTCTTGACCATGGTCGACTGCACTACGAGATGGCCGGAGGCGGTTCCGCTGATGTCCACTACCTCCGCGGATGTCGCCAGGGCTTTTATTTCCTCGTGGGTGGCACGGTTCGGCGTCCCATCGGATATTTCGTCCGACCGCGGCCCACAATTCACGTCCAAGCTTTGGAATGCTGTGGCTATCGGTTTGGGCACCAAGCTCCATCGCACCACGGCCTACCACCCGCACGCCAACGGGTTATGTGAGCGCTTTCATCGGTCGTTGAAGGCGGCGCTCAGAGCCAGCCTCGAGGGCACAGCATGGGTAGACAGGCTGCCTTGGGTTATGCTTGGTTTGCGTACGGCACCAAAAGAAGACCTGCAGGCATCTGCCGCGGAACTGGTGTACGGCCAGACACTCCAGGTGCCAGGCGAGTTCCTGCCATCATCAACGCAGCCGTGGTCCGCAACCGAGCAACTCGACGCCCACCGAGACGCTGCCTGGATGTTCCAGCCGATTCCGACGTCACATCACGGTCTTCCGGCCTCCCGCATTCCAGTAGAGCTAATGCGGGCAGCACGGTGGCATAGTGGTTAGCACTGTTGCCTCACAGCGCCAGAGACCCGGGTTCGAATCTGGCCTCGGGTGACTGTCTGTGTGGAGTTTGCACATTCTCCCCGTGTTTGCGTGGGTTTCCTCCGGGTGCTCCGGTTTCCTCCCACAGTCCAAAGATGTGCGGGTTAGGTTGATTGGCTATGATAAATTGACCCTTAGTGTTAGGGGGATTAAATACGTGGGGTTACGGGGATAGGGTGAGATATGTGTTGGTGTAGGGGTTACGGGGATCGGGTGGGATATGTGTCGGTGCAGGCTCGATGGGCCGAAATGGCCTCTATCTGCACTGTGGGGTTTCTGTGATTCTGTGAAGTTCGTTTTTGTTCGTCACGATGCCCATCGCAGTCCACTCAAGCCTCCTTACGCGGGGCCGTTCCGAGTATTGCGGGCGGGTGCCAAGAGTTTTTTGGTCAACATCGGCGGCAAACCCAACCACATTTCAGTGGACCGCCTCAAGCCCGCGCACCTGGACCTCGAACAGCCAGTCGAAACCACACAGCCACCGTGTCGTGGTCGGCCGCCCGTCGCTGCCATGCCCGGCCAGATTGTTCCACCTGCCAGTTCATCAACTGCCCAGCACATTCCTCTCCGGGAATATAGGAGTCGTTTGAACAGACTTGTCCGACCTCCTTTTCAATTGACTGCCGTTGTTAAGGACAATTCTGGGGGGGCGCATGTGGCAGAGCCACCAAGGGGTTCTTATATTGTTGTACATAATTGCCTGTAACAAAGTCAATCGGTATCTGTATTCGTTTGCTGCATGTTAACAACGCGGTCTCTAAAGGGTTAAGACCAAGCGCGATGATGTCATCACGTGGATCACGTGACGTTCCCAACGGCGGGAAACGTGATGACGTCAGACTGAGGAGCCTCCCCTCTCAGTCCTCGTGGAGCCAGCTTTAAGCAAAGACCTGTGTTTGAGTTCTCCTGTGTTTTTGAATGTTACTTCCACCAGTTTGCATTAAACATCGTTTTGGTTAGCTGATTGCCTCGCTCTTAGTAATTTCGTCAGGAATTCACGAATTCCTACAACTCTATAGTTTGACAGTTAAGATTCATAGTTTATAAAGTTTAGAAGGTCTTAATTTTTTTGTGGTTATAGTTTCTAGTGCTAGTAACCAAGGTCCCTTGAGTATATCATTTAATTGTAGTGTAATTGGTGGTATTGATTTGATTTAAGTTAATTTAACTTAATTGAAGGGTAAGTCATGGCAGGACAGCTCGGTGCCATGGTATGCTCCTCCTGCACTATGTGGGAAATCAGGGACACTTCCTGTGTCTCTGACGACCATGTGAGCGGGAAATGTATCCAGCTGCAGCTACTGGCAGACCGCATTGCGGCACTGGAGCTGCGAATGGATACATACTGGAGCATTCGCGATGCTGAGGACATCGTGGATATCACGTTTAACCAGTTGGTCACACCACAGGTAAAGGCTGCACAGGCAGGAAGGGAATGGGTGACCGCCAGGCAGAGTAGTAGGCGCAGGCAGGTAGTGCAGGGGTCCCCTGTGGCCATCCCCCTCTCAAACAGATATAACGCTTTGGATATTGTTGGGGGGGTGTGGCTTATCAGGGGAAGACAGCAGCAGCCAACTTCCTGGCACCATGGGTGGTTCTGCTGCACAAGACAGGAGGAAAAAGAGTGGGAGAGCTATAGTAATAGGGGATTCTATTGTAAGGGGAATAGATAGGCGTTTCTGCAGCCGCAAACGAGACTCCAGGATGGTATGTTGCCTCCCTGGTGCAAGGGTCAGCGATGTCTCGGAGTGGCTGCAGAGCATTCTGGAGGGGGAGGGTGAGCAGCCAGTTGTCGTGGTGCATATAGGTACCAACTGTTATAAATCTCATCATCAAGAAACTACTTATGAAATAACGCTGGACGGCCAGCTGGTGGCGCCGTCCAAGGAGTATAAATACTTGGGCGTGGGCCCAGCTTGCCAGGGACAAGGAGCTGGTGGATACAACTAGACCTCCATGTTCTGAAACAAGTTGATTAAAGCCTTGCTTTATGCTCAAACCAAGTGTGTAGTGAGATTAATTACGTCAATTTAATCAACTTGATATCGACTCCACGCTTTGGGTGATTTCGGGAACAGCCAGCTACGACTCGAACCGTAGAAGGGAACTCAGAGAAGTAATCGATCCATCAAGGAGAAACTACTCAGACCCGCCCGTCTCGACCTGGACCCGAATTCACTTACAGCTGCTAAGGTATGGAAACACTGGTATCGTACCTTTAGCAACTTCCTCAGGGTGTGTGGTGAAAAAGTTCCTGATAAATTAGAGATACTTGCGATTTATAGAGTCATAGAGTTATACAGCACGGATAGAGGCCCTTCGGCCCATCGTGTCCGCGCCGGCCATCAAGCCCTGTCTAATCTAATCCCATATTCCAGCATTTGGCCCGTAGCCTTGTATGCTATGGCATTTCAAGTGCTCATCCAAATGCTTCTTAAATGTTGTGAGGGTTTCTGCCTCCACAACCCTTTCAGGCAGTGAGTTCCAGACTCCAACCACCCTCTGGGTGAAAAAGTTATTTCTCAAATCCCCTCTAAACCTCCCGCCCTTTACCTTGAATCTATGCCCCCTAGTTATTGACCCCTCTACTAAGGGAAAAAGCTCCTCAGCATCCATCCTATCTATGCCCCTCATAATTTTGTACACCTCAATCATGTCCCCCCTCAGCCTCCTCTGCTCCAAGGAAAACAAACCCAATCTGCCCAGTCTCTCTTCATAGCTGAAGCGCTCCAGCCCTGGTAACATCCTGGTGAACCTCCTCTGCACCCTCTCCAACGCGATCACATCCTTCCTGTAGTGTGGCGACCAGAACTGCACACAGTATTCCAGCTGTGGCCTAACCAGTGTTTTATACAGCTCCATCATAACCTCCTTGCTCTTATATTCAATGCCTCGGCTAATGAAGGCAAGTATCCCATATGCCTTTTTTACCACCTTATCCACCTGTTCCGCCGCCTTCAGGGATCTGTGTACTTGCACACCCAGATCCCTCTGACCCTCCGTTTTGCCTAGGGTCTTTCCATTCATTGTGTATTCCTTTGCCTTGTTAGTCCCCCCAAAGTGCATCACCTCGCACTTTTCCGGGTTAAATTCCATTTGCCACTGTTCCGCCCATCTGACCAACCCATCTATATCGTCCTGCAGACTGAGGCTACCCTCACAGAAATCACAGAAGCCCCACAGTGCAGATAGAGGCCATTTCGGCCCATCGAGCCTGCACCGACACATATCCCACCCGATCCCCGTAACCCCACATATTTAATCCCCCTAACACTAAGGGTCAATTTTATCATAGCCAATCAACCTAACCCGCACATCTTTGGACTGTGGGAGGAAACCGGAGCACCCGGAGGAAACCCACGCAAACACGGGGAGAATGTGCAAACTCCACACAGACAGTCGCCCGAGGCCAGATTCGAACCCGGGTCCCTGGCGCTGTGAGGCAACAGTGCTAACCACTATGCCACCGTGCTGCCCTCCTCGCTATTTACCACCCTACCAATTTTTGCATCATCCGCGAACTTACTGATCATACCCTTTACATTCATATCCAAGTCATTAATGTAGACCACAAACAGCAAGGGACCCAGCACCAATCCCTGTGGTACCCCACTGGCCACAGGCTTCCAGTCACAAAAACAACCTTCGACCATCACCCTCTGCCTTCTGTCACTAAGCCAGTTTTGTATCCAATGTGCCAAGGCACCCTGGATTCCATGGGCTCTTACCTTCTTGACCAGTCTCCTGTGCGGGACTTTATCGAAGGCCTTACTGAAATCCATGTATACCACATCCACTGCGTTACCCTCATTCACACACCTAGTCACCCCCTCAAAAAATTCAATCAAATTAGTCAGACATGATCTTCCCTTGACAAAGCCATGTTGACTATCCCTGATTAACCCTTGCCTCTCCAGGTGGAGACAAATTTTTTCCCTCAGGATTTTTTCCAATAATTTTCCTACCACTGATGTTAGGCTCACTGGCCTGTAGTTCCCCGGTTTTTCCCTACTACCCTTCTTGAATAATGGTACTACATTAGCGGTTCTCCAGTCCTCTGGCACATCCCCTGTGGCCAGAGAGGTCCTGAATATATGTGTTAGAGCCCTCGCAATCTCCTCCTTTGCCCCTCACAGCAGCCTGGGATACATTTCATCCGGGCCTGGGGATTTATCCATTTTTAGGCCAGCTAAAACCGCCAATACCTCCTCCCTCTCGATGTTAATATGTTCGAGCATATCACAGCCCCCCCGCCCTATTTCTATGTCTACATCGTCCTTCTCCATAGTGAAAACAGATGCAAAAAATTCATTTAGAACCCCTCCTACATCTTCCGGCTCCACACACAGATTGCCACTTTTGTCCCTAATGGGCCCTATTTTTTCCCTAGTTATCCTCTTACCCTTAATATACTTATAAAACATCTTCGGATTTTCCTTTATTTTGCTCGCCAGTGTTATTTCATGGCCCCTCCTTGATCTCCTAATTTCTTTTTTAAGTATCCTCCTGCACTTTTTGTACTCCTCTAGGGCTTCCTCCGTCTTTAGCCTTTTGTATCTACCAAAAGCCCTCCTTTTTTTTCCTAATCCATTCTCGTATATCCCCTGACATCCAAGGTTCCCTGTGGTTTTTGGAACCACCCTTGACCTTTACGGGAACATGTTGCCATTGTATGATCTCAATCTCCCTTCTGAAAGCCTCCCATTGCTCCGATGCGGATTTTCCTACAAGTAGCTGATCCCAGTCCATTTTGGCCAGATCCTGCCTTATCCTATTAAAATCGGCCTTCCCCCAATTTAGAACCTTTATTTCCGGCCCATCCCTGTCCTTTTCCATGACCACCTTAAATCTTACCATATTATGGTCACTATCACCAAAGTGCTCACCTACTAGCACTTTTTCCACTTGGCCGGCCACATTCCCTAGAATTAGGTCCAGTACCGCCCCCTCTCTTGTAGGACTTTCTACATGCTGGCTCAAAAAGCTCTCCTGGATGCACTTTAAGAATTCTACACCCTCTGAGCCTTTCACACTCTGACTATCCCAGTTAATATTGGGGAAGTTGAAATCCCCCATTATTATTACCCTATTATTTGCACATTTCTCTGAGATTTGCCTACATATCTGTTCCTCTATCTCCCCCTGACTGTTTGGAGGCCTATAGTACACACCCAGCAAGGTGCTTGCCCCCTTTTTGTTTTTAAGCTCCACCCATATGGCCTCATTAGAGGACCCTGCTAATATATCATCCCTCCTTACTGCAGTAATTGACTCCTTAATTAATATTGCGACACCCCCTCCTCTTATACCTCCCCCTCTGTCTCGCCTGAAGATTCTGTACCCCGGAATATTGAGCTGCCAGTCTTGCCCTTCCCTCAACCATGTCTCCGTGATAGCAACAATATCATACTCCCATGTGTTTATCAACACCTTCAGTTCATCCACCTTATTTGCAAGACTCCTTGCATTAAAATAGATGCCATCCAGCCTTGCCCTTATATATTTGCCCTGTCTACCAAGCTGACTTGTTTTTTTCTCTATAATTGGCAGCACATCACCCCCTATTTCAGCTCCCCTCTGTATCCCATCCCCCTGCCAAGTTAGTTTAAACCCCCCCCAACAGTGCTAGCAAATCTCCCCGCAAGGATATTTGTCCCGCTCTGGTTCAGGTGCAACCCGTCCGACTTGTACAAGTCCCACCTTTCCCAGAAGCAGGCCCAGTGATCCAGGAAAGTAAAACCCTCCCCCCTACACCAACTCTTTAGCCACGCATTCATCTGCTCTATCCTCCCATTCCTATACTTACTAGCACGTGGCACTGGGAGTAATCCAGAGATTACAACCTTTGAGGTCCTGCTCTTTAATCTGTTACCTAGCTCCCTAAATTGTTGATGCAGGACCTCATCCCTCTTTTTACCTATGTCGTTGGTACCAATGTGGACCACGACCACTGGCTGTTCACCCTCCCCCTCCAGAATGCCTTGCAGCCGCTCAGTGACATCCTTGACCCTGGCACCAGGGAGGCAACAAACCATCCTGGATTCACGTCTACGGCCACAGAAACGCCTATCTGTTCCCCTTACTATAGAATCCCCTACCACTATTGCTCTCCCACTCTTTTGCCCCCCTTCCTGGGCAGCAGGAGCACCCCCAGTGCCAGGAAGTTGGCTGCTGCTGCCTTCCTCTGGTGAGTCATCCCCCTCAACAGTATCCAAAGCGGTATACTTGTTTGAAAGGGGGATGTCCGCAGGGGTTCCCTGCACTACCTGCCTGCCTTTGTTGCTCCGCCTGATGGTCACCCCCTGTGCTGCCCTACCCTGAGGCGTGAACAACTCGCTAAACGTGCTATCCATGAGCCTCTCAGCATCGCGCATGCTCCAAAATTCATCCACCCGCAGCTCGAGCGCCGCAATGCGGTCTGCAAGTAGCTGCAGCTGGATGCATTTCCCGCACACATGGTCGTCAGGGACACTGGCAGCGTCCCTGATTTCCCACATGGAGCAAGAGGAGCAGAACACGGGTCTGAGCTCTCCTGCCATGACTTACTCCTTTAATTAATTTAAAAATTTATTCAATACCCCAGTTATAGGTATACTCTAGGGCGCTTTATTTACCAACTGTCCCCACTACACCAGAGACCCTAGAAATTTAACACCACAGAAGTCAAGCTTGTATTGAAAAGAGAGAAATACTCACCAACCAATCACTTACCTGCTCCCTGGTGACGTCACACACTGATTACTTTTTACCTCTCTCCTCTGCTGTTGATTTGGTCGGGCCTCTGCCTTCGCGCCGGTTTTTAAGCCGGGCTCCTCCTCCGCTGCTGCTCTCCCCCGAACTGGTCGGGCCTCTGCCTTCGCGCCGGTTTTTAAGCCGGGCTCCTCCTCCGCTGCTGCTCTCCCCCGAACTGGTCGGGCCTCTGCCTTCGCGCCGGTTTTTAAGCCGGGCTCCTCCTCCGCTGCTGCTCTCCCCCGAACTCATGTGTTTGATTGTATTGAAGACTGTGTAGACTATGATGCCGCTATCCAAATACTACAGCAGCTATATGTCAAGTCCCCAAATGAAATTTTTGCTCGGCATCTACTGGCCACAACTCGACAACAACCCGGGGAATCACTTGACGAATTCCTTCAGAAACTTCGCAGGCTCAGCAAGGATTGTAACCTTAAAGCTGTTACAGCTGAGCAGTACCAGGAGGAGTTAATTCGTGATTCCTTTATTAATGGGATTGCGTCTCCCTTCATACGTCAGCTTCTGTTGGAGAATAAAACCCTCCAGTTACAGGCTGCCTATGACCAGGCATGTTCTCTGGACTTAGCAAATAGGAACGCAGATACCTATCTTTTACCATGTGCACGGGCTTAGTGACTCCTTTGATAGGCCTCGGGCGGAAGCCCTCACGGATGACGACTCCAACCTGGCTGATGGCAACCCTACCCTAGAAACCTACACTGATGATGACCCCGCCCTAGCGGCATCTTGGCAATCCGGAAGGAAGTGTTTCTTCTGTGGAGGTGCGTTCCATTATAGGAAATGTTGTCCTGCTCGTAACGCAAGCTGCAATCATTGCAGCAAGAAAGGCCACTTTTCTAAGGTATACCGGTCGAGAGCTCCTGTTAGTTTTGCAGCTACTATCTATAAAACTGCGCCTCCCCCAAGAGCCACTACTAAGGTTACAGCTGCAATCTATAAAGCTGCTCCTCCCCCAAGAACCACTGCTAAGGTTACAGCTGTCAAGGGTAAAACTGCCCCTCCTCCCATCACAGCTGTTTTTCCCCAAAGTCTGTCCCATGCAGCCACGAAGGTTTCAGTAAATGGACACATTTTGAGTGCACTAATCGACTCATGCAGCTCTGACAGCTTCATTAGTGAGCAGGCTGTCAGTAAGTGAAAACTGCGTATTCACCCCTCGGACAGGGAATTAAAAAAAGAAAATTATTCATTGATGGGCTGTGGGCATCGCTAGCTGGCTAGGCCTGCATTTAGTGCCCATCCCTAATTGCCCTTGAGAAGATGGTGGTGAGCCGCCTTCTTGAACCGCTGCAGTCCATATGGTGTAGGTACACCCACAATGCTGTTAGGAAGGGAGTTTCAGGATTTTGGCCCAGCGACAGTGAAGGAATGGCGATACAGGTCCAAGTCAGGATGGTGTGTGGCTTGGAGGGGAACTTGTAGGTGGTGATGTTCCCATGCGTCTGCTGCCCTTGTCCTTCTAAGTGGTAGAGGTCGCGGGTTTGGAAGGGGCTGTTGAAGGAGCTTTGGCGAGTTGCTGCAGTGCATCTTGTAGATGGTACACACTGCAGCCACAGTGCGCCGGTGGTAGAGGGAGTGAATGTTGAAGGTGGATGGAGTGCCAATCAAGCGGGCTGCTTTATCCTGAATGGTGTCGAGCTTCTTGAGTGTTGTTGGAGCTGCACTCATCCAGGCAAGTGGAGAGTATTCCATCACACTCCTGACTTGTGCCTTGTAGATGGTGGAAAGGCTTTGGGGAGTCAGGAGGTGAGACACTCGCCGCAGAATTCCCAGCCTCTGGCCTGCTCTTGTAGCCACAGTATTTATATGGCTGGTCCAGTTCAGTTTCTGATCAATGGTAACCCCCCAGGATGTTGATAGTGGGGAATTCAGCGATGGTAATGCCATTGAATGTCAAGGGGAGATGGTTAGAGTCTCGCTTGTTGGAGATGGTCATTGCCTGGCACTTGTGTGGTGCGAATGTTACTTGCCACTTGTCAGCCCAAGTCTGAATGTTGTCCAGGTCTTGCTGCATATGGACACGGACTGCGTCAGTATCTGACGAGTCTCGAATGGTGCTGAACAGTGTGCAATCATCACTTCTGACATTATGATGGCTCTGACGACACTGACCACCAATTCTCCCGGCTTTCGTCTTGTCGACCTTATCCTCAATGGCCGCACTTATTTCTCCACCCGGCTCGGGGTGCTCAAGAACCTATGCAGTGATGTGCTCCTGGGACAGGATTTCCAGAAACAACACAAAAGACTCACTTTCGAGTTTGGCGGGTCAAAGCCGGAGCTTACTATTTCCAAAGTGCCGTTTTGTGCGCTTTCGGCGGCTTCGCTCGACGAGCCCTCCTTGTTTGCCAATCTTTCCCCCCGATGTAAGCCCATAGTCACTAAATCACAACGTTTCAGCCAAGATGATCGAGCCTTTATCGAGGCAGAAATCTCTCACCTTCTAGCTGAAGGTATCATTGAGCCATGTTCATCTTCCTGGCAGGCTCAAGTCGTCATTGTTAAAAATCCTCTGAAGCAACACAAGAAATGTCTTTGCATCGATTACTCGCAAACTATTAACCAGTATACCGACCTGGATGCCTACCCACTACCACGCATCGATGACATGGTCAATAAACTTGCCAACTACAAGGTATTTTCAACTTTTGATTTAAAGAGCGTATATGTGGGGTTTCTGTTCTGTGATTCTGTGATATCATCAAGTACCGTTAAAGGAGTCTGACAAAAAGTATACAGCCTTTGAGGCCAATGGTCGGCTTTACCAGTTTTGTCGCCTTCCATTTGGGGTCATCAATGGGGTGGCTGTCTTTCAACGGGCAATGGATAGCCTAGTCAAACAGGAGAACTTAACGGACACTTTTCCATATCTGGATAATATCACCATTGCTGATCATGACCAGAAGGAGCATGATGCCAACCTCCAGAAATTTTTTGACGTTCTCCGTCGTCGCAACTTAACCTTAAATGAGTCCAAATCTGTGAAATCAGTACCATCAGTTAACATCCTTGGCTACTGGGTGGGCAACGGTGTCATCAAACCGGATCCAGAGCGACTTCGTCCGCTTCAGGAGCTCCCTCCCCCTATGAATCTTGGCTCTCTTCGTCGGGTACTCGGCATGTTCGCCTATTATGCGAAATGGATACCCCACTTCTCCGACAAGATCCAGCCCCTGCTTCACGCTAAGTCATTTCCATTGGAGACAACGGCTATTTCAGCTTTCAACCTCCTCAAGCGACAACTGGAAAAAGCCACGCTTCGTTCCATTGATGAAAATCTTCCTTTCGTGGTCGAGTGCGATGCATCGGATGTGGCGATCTCTGCTACCTTGAATCAAGGTGGTCGACCCGTTGCATTTCTGTCCAGAACTTTGCAGGGTAGCGAGCTCCATTATCCTCCTGTCGAGAAGGAGGCTACGGCCATCATCGAAGCGGTACGTAAATGGAGTCATTTTCTCGCTCGTCGTCATTTCACACTTGTAACCAATCAGCGCTCCGTGGCCTTTATGCTGGATAACCGGAAACATACTAAGATCAAGAATAACAAAATACAACTCTGGAGGATGGAATTGGCTGCCTTTGGATACACCATACCTTATCGACCCGGGCCAGGAAGCCGGTCAATCCCCGGCTAACCAACGGGACGAAGCTAGTTCTGTGCCTGTGGGGACCCACACCTGGAGTCACGATCTCCCCAGCCTCCCTCGGGTCGATCAGAGCAACACCGGGCCCTGTCGATCCACCGGTACGGATCAAGCGGCCCAGGGACCAAGACACGGTCCGGGGAGACGTGCCTTCTGGCCATAAACAAAAATCTAAAAGACTGCGGCTATTCGTGATCCACCTAATCCGTTAAGAGGAAGTCGTCGGACTTCCAAATCTTTTAGGCAGGAAGAATGTTATAAATCTCATCATCAAGAAACTACTTATGAAATAACGCTGGACGGCCAGCTGGTGGCGCCGTCCAAGGAGTATAAATACTCGGGCGTGGGCCCCAGCTTGCCAGGGACATTTTGTAAGACAAGGAGCTAGTGAAATACAACTAGACCTCCATGTTCTGAAATAAGTTGATTAAAGCCTCGCTTTATGCTCAAACCAAGTGTGTAGTGAGTTTTATTACGTCACCAACGATATAGGTAAAAACCGGGACGAGGTCCTAAAAGCTGAATATAGGGAGTTGGGAGATAAATTAAAAAATAGGACCTCAAAGATAGTAATCTCAGGATTGCTACCAGTGCCACGTGCTGGTCAGAGTAGAAATAGAAGGATATTTCAGATGAATACGTGGCTAGAGGAATGGTGCAAGGGGGAGGGATTCAAATTCCTCGGACATTGGAACCGGTTCTTGGGGAGGTGGGACCAGTACAACCTGGACGGTTTGCACCTGGGCAGGACCGGGACCAATGTCCTAGGGGAAGTGTTTGCTAGTGCTGTTGGGGAGGGTTTAAACTAAAATGGCAGGGGGCTGGGAATCTGTGCAGGGAGACAGGAATGGGAAACAAGGATAGAAACAAAAGACAGGAAGGAGAAAAGCAAAAGTGGCAGGCAGAGAAGTCAAGGATTTAAATCAAACATGGCCACAGTAAATAATAGTTCTAAAAGGTCTGAGTGTTAAAAAACAAGCCTGAAGGCTTTGTGTCTTAAGGCGAGGAGCATTCGTAATAAGGTGGATGAATTAGCTGCGCAAATAGATGTACAGGAAACTTTGTTATATCCGGCACCGACGGGACCGAGCTGTTGCTGATCTATCAAAACTGCCGGACATACAAAGTTAATGTTGAAGCATACGGAGATCTCCGTATCTGACAACAAACACTGTTGCTTAGCAACAGCTTCAAACAGTCGGTCCGTACCTTGGAAGCGTCTCTATAGCTTAGCAACAGCTTCAGAGAGACTTTCCAAAGCTTGACTGTTGGGGGAAAAAAAGCCACGAGAAGAAAGCCACGAGAAGAAAAACAACCTAACAGAACGGCTCCTGATTTCTGCCGGTAGATCGAGGTTTCCGGACATACAACCTCCGGATAAACCAAAGTCTTGTAGCGGTTCGTGTAAATCGCCACTAAATGAAAGAGTTTAACTTCGACGAACTATAAATAAGAGGTTTATTTACCAGAACAGGATAATTACAGCAGGTAAGGTAGCAGGTAAGATGGCTAACTGCAGGAACACCATGTTGTAGGTCTTACCAGAACAGAATAGTTACAGCAGGTAAGATAGCAGGTAAGATGGCTGACTGCAGGAGCACCATATTGTAGGTGTCCCAGCGGGGACTCCGCAAGGACTGCGTCCCAGTCCCGTGGGGAGCGAGTGAGGAGCCTCTTCCCGCTCCTCTCTTTATTCCCGCACTTAGGCCGTCACGTGACCGCGTCGTGACGTCAACACGTTCACGAGCGCTTAGGCGGTCACGTGACCTGCGCCGTTATGGGTGCATCTCCACAGTACGGAAGCAGGCCTTTAAGGCCGAAGTCATTAGGCCGGGCTATGCCAGTACTTGCTGCGGGAGCAAAGAATCACTTCGCTCCCACCTGCTGGCCAATGCGGCCGAAGTCGCAATAGGCCAGACTATGCCGGCGGCCGTCTTGGGAGCCCGAATCGGGCCGGCAGCCAATGCGCATGCGTGATGATGTATGGCGTCAGCGCGTTAGGTCGGCGGCCGACGCGCATGCGTCACGTGATGCGTGACATCAGCGCGTTAGGTCGGCTCTTAAAGGGGCAACAGCCCAACAAGTAAGTTAAAGAGGTAACAGCCCTAACTGGTAAGTAATACAATTAAATAAATTAAATACATACAGTTAGGTAAGTTATACATGCATAAATAAGTTAAACTAAAGGAAAGTAAGTTATACATGCATAAGTTAAGTTAAAGAGAATTATGTATCTCAATATAAAGAACAACCCGTGGGACCGCTATAGTCTCCTGTAAATGGATATGATATGATTGGGATTACGGAAACATGGCTCCAGGGTGACCAAGGCTGGGAACTCAACATCCAGAGGTATTCAATATTTTGGAAGGACAGGCAAAAAGGAAAAGGAGGTGGGTTAGCATTGTTGCTTAAAGAGGAGATTAACACAATAGTAAGGAAGGGTTTCCTCCGGGTGCTCCGGTTTCCTCCCACAGTCCAAAGATGTGCGGGTTAGGTTGATTGGCTATGATAAATTGACCCTTAGTGTTAGGGGGATTAAATACGTGGGGTTACGGGGATAGGGTGGGATATGTGTTGGTGTAGGGGTTACAGGGATCGGGTGGGATATGTGTCGGTGCAGGCTCGATGGGCCGAAATGGCCTCTATCTGCACTGTGGGGTTTCTGTGATTCTGTGATTCTGAAGGATATTAGCTCTGATGATGTGGAATCTGTATGGGTAGAGCTGAGAAATACCAAGGGGCAGAAAACTTTAGTGGGAGTTGTATACAGACCCCCAAACAGTAATGCTGAGGTTGGGGATGGCATTAAATGGGAAATTAGAGAAGCGTGCAATAAGGGCACAGCAGTTATCATGGGTGACTTTAATCTACATATAGATTGGACTAACCAAATTAGTAACAATACTGTGGAGGAGGAATTCCTGGAGTATATACGGGATGGTTTCCTGGACCAATATGTCGAGGAACCAACTAGCGATCAGGCCATCTTAGACTGGGTATTATGTAATGAGAAAGGATTAATTAGCAATCTTGTTGTGCGAGGCCCCTTGGGGTGGAATGATCATAATATGATAGAATTCTTCATTAAGATGGAGAGTGAAGTATTTGACGCAGAGACTAGGGTCCTGAATTTAAATAAAGGAAACTACGATGGTATGAGGCGCGAGTTGGGTAGGATGGATTGGGGAATGTTACTTAAAGGATTGACGGTGAATATGCAATGGCAAACATTTAAAGATTGCATGGGTGAAGTACAGAATTCTGTACGAATAACGCGGCGCTGTATGAACAGCTGACGCGTCCCTACGGGGAGTAAACATTCCATTGTAATTGTACTTGTACTGCTTACATATGGCAAATTAAAAAAATTGAATTGAATTGAATTGAATTTGTTCATCCCTGTTTGGCATAAAAATAAAACAAAAAAGGTGACTTAACCGTGGCTAACAAGGGAAATTAGAGATAGCATAAGATCCAAGGAGAGAACATATACCTGTAAATTGGCCAGAATAAGCAGCAAACCTGAGGATTGGGAGCAGTTTAGGATTCAGCAAAGGAGGACAAAGGGATTAATTAAGAGGGGGAAAATGGAGTATGAGAGTAAGCTTGCAGAGAACATAAAAACTGACTGTAAAAGCTTCTATAGATATGTGAAGAGAAAAAGATTGAAGTCAAGCGTAGGTCCCTTGCAGTCAGAATCAGGGGAATTTATAATGGGGAACCTGTAGTGTATGTGCCTTTAAGAGCCCCCTGTGTACTGTAATGCCGGTAATGGCCACTCGGGCTATATAAGCCTGTATATTGTGTTGTATCAGTTAGTTCACCTCCAGACTTTGTTCAGTAAACACCTGTGAAACCAACTCCTGCCTTCAGTGTCTCTATTAACACACGGACACAACAGTGGCGACGAATTGGAAACGGACTTACCTGCAATTCGGCAGCACCTCAAGGACATCGATTCCTCAGACGTCCAAAGTCGAAGAAAAGCAAGAAAAAGAAAAAGCTGTGGTTTCACCAGCTAGCCGAGCTGGTGGCAGGTACTGCAATAATCCTTCCTGGGCGGCGGGCTGGGGCTCCATCGGCTGGCTCTGCAGCGAGGCCAAGCAGCGAAGGCGGAGGCAAGCAGTAACAGATGGGTAGGGAGCACTCGGGAGACGGCCGGCGCTGCAAGCAGGTCGGCGTTCGGACCTAGCAGAGAGAGTCCGGCGGGAACGAGTCTCCACCTGTAAATAAAAATAAAAATAAAATTTTTTTAAACCGTGAAAAACAGCGTTGTCATCGGCAGCAGCAGCGGGAAAGCGCCATATCTGTTCTGCAGGAAAGAAAGAAAAGCGCGGGAAGCGCCATTTTTTTTTCCAGGATGCCTAAGGCTGGCAATATTGATGCTTTTGATAACGATATAGAGGATTGGACCACATATGTGGAAAGAGTGGAGATATATTGCACCGCAAATGGAATAGAAAATGATAAAAAGGCGTCAGTACTTCTAAATCTAATGGGCGCAAAGACATACAAGCTGTTACGAAACTTAATCACTCCAGCCGAACCGATGGACAAGAATTTTAAGGAGATTGTTGATACCCTACACTGCCAATTCGGGGCAGGACTGGCAGATTCTCTACGAGACAAATTCGTCTGTGGTCTCCTAAGTGAAGGAACACAAAAAAGGCTACTTTCTGAGAAAGATTTGACACTGGACAAGGCTTTCAGTGCAAGAGGAGCTGCAGAGATACAGCAAAAGCCACAGGACTTCGGCACCCATGAAATGACATGGGGTTTCGAGAGATGTTATCGCTGCGGCAGATCCACCCATGACCAGAGGGACTGCTGGTTCAAGGACAAAGCATGCAGGCAATGCGGAAAGATGGGACACATTACACGTGTATGCCGATCTGGAAATAAAAAATCCACTAACAGAAAAAAAATCAATAAGGAAAAGTACAGAAAGGCATAAATGATGACGGACAGTAGCTCCGAAGACCAGAAGAGCGATAGCGACTCCGGAAACAAGAGACTAAGCTCTCAAATTACATAATGTAATTGCCAAAGAAGATTACCAGACCATTTGGGTTACCCTCACAATAGCAGGGTCCCCAGTTAAAATGGAGCTAGATACAGGATCAGCTCTGACCGTCATAAATCGACGGGATTACGAGCGGCTATTTCCGCATATACCTTTAAAGGACACATCCATTATCTTGAAAACATATACGGGGCAGAAAGTATACCCCAAAGGAAAAATAAGGGTGCCTGTTGTATACAACGGCAAGGAAATACAGAAGTTGTATTTATACGTTCTACAAGATGGTGGTCCACCGCTGTTGGGACGTGAATGGATCAGGAAAATACGTTTAGACTGGCACTCCATTCAGGCACTGACGGTGACCAGTAAGGAAAAAAATGATGATGACGTCATACCTGAACGATTAAAAGACATCTTGGCCAACGCCAAGGAAGTGTTTCAAGAGAAACTAGGAACCTTGAAAGACATCACCGCCTCAATAAAAGTGGAAGATGCGGCAATTCCCAAGTTTTTTAAGGCAAGACCAGTGCCATACGCAATTCGTCCAGCAGTCGAGGCAGAGCTGGAGAATTTGGAAAAGGCAGGCGTATTATCCAAAATAGATTGGAGCGAGTGGGCAACACCCATCGTCCCGGTCATGAAGAAAACGTTGAATAATGATAAATCTGAAGAACAGAGAAAAATTTGCATCTGTGGAGACTTCAAGGTGACTGTAAACCCGGTCCTTCACACGGTACAGTATCCTCTTCCGAGGATAGAAGATATTTTCGCCTCACTATGCGGAGGGAAACGTTTCACCAAAATTGACTTGGCACAGGCATATCTACAGATATCTACATATCTAAAAAGTATCTCACGATAAATACACACAAAGGCCTGTACCAGTACAATCGACTGGTTTTCGGAGTAGCATCCGCTCCAGCTATCTGGCAAAGAGCTATGGAGCAAGTGCTCCAAGGGATTCCGGGGACTCAATGCTACCTAGACGACATCCTTGTAACAGGAGAAAACGACAACGAGCACCTTGCCAATTTGGAGCAGGTGCTCACTAGGCTGAGAGAACGGGGCCTACGAGCAAATCGCCCCAAGTGCGAATTTTTCCAGAATCAAATATCATATTGTGGCCACATAATTAATAAGGAAGGGTTGCATAAGTCACCTGAAAAAATTAAAGCGGTCATAAAAGTCCCAGCACCTGAAAATGTTTCACAATTAAGGTCGTTCCTGGGATTAATAAATTACTATCATAAATTTTTACCGAACTTATCAACTCTTCTGCATCCTCTTAATGAACTGCTACAAACAGGAGTAATTTGGAAATGGAGCGAAGACTGTAAACGTGCCTTCCATAAATGCAAAGACTTAATCACGTCCAAGGAAGTTTTGGCTCACTGCCAATCAGACTGGCGTGCGATGCATCCCCTTACGGCGTAGGAGCGGTATTATCGCATAGATTCCCTGATGGCTCGGAACAGCCGATAGCTTTTGCGTCACGCTCATTGAACTCAGCTGAGCGTAACTATGCCCAAATCGACAGGGAAGCACTCAGCCTGGTATGGGGAGTGAAGAAATTCAACCATTACCTACACGGACAAAAACTTACCTTGTTGACTGACCATCAACCCCTCATCTCCATATTCAACCCTAAAAAGGGTGTTCCCATTATGACAGCGCAAAGGCTGCAGAGGTGGTCCCTTTTTCTAGGGGCACACCAATATAACATAGAATACAAAGGATCAAAACAGCATGGGAATGCTGACGGTTTATCGCGCCTACCGTTGCCAACGGTAGAAGAGGCACCTACCGTAGACCCAGTGGTGATGTTCCACTCTACCATAGTCGAATGTCTACCAGTAACAAATTCTGCCATTGAAAGGGAAACTAGAAATGACCCGACTCTCTCATGAGTCTACGATTTAACAGTGAAGGGATGGCCAGCACATGGCAAACCACTGTTGCCAGCATTCTCGCAAAGAAGAGAACAGCTGTCAGTCTGCCGAGGAACCTTGATGTGTGGATCCAGAGTGGTGATTCCACCCAAACTCCAGGATAAAGTTCTAAAGGAGCTTCACGAGGGGCATCTGGGTGGAGTGAAAATGAAGAACCTAGCCAGGGCGTTTGTATGGTGGCCAGGTATTGATGGAGACATCGAAGAAATGACCAAGTGCTGCCTAGGATGCCAGAAGGTCCAAAACGCTCCACCACAAGCCCCTCTACATCCATGGGAGTGGCCCTCATCTCCATGGCAAAGGGTACACATCGACTTTGCTGGTCCATTTATGGACTCAATGTTCTTAATCGCGGTTGATGCACACTCCAAGTGGCCGGAGGTAATAAAGATGTCCTCCACCACCACAGAAAAAACCATCACAGTATTAAGGACCATATTTGCCAGGAATGGGCTGCCTGAACAGATCTGTTCTGATAATGGACCGCAATTTGTGTCCGAAGAATTCAGGAAGTTCTTAAAAAACAATGGGGTTAAGCACTACACGTCCGCCCCATACCATCCCGCCACCAATGGATTGGCTGAAAGGTTTGTCCAGACCTTCAAGAAGGCCATAAAGGCCATGGGTAATGAAGACATAAAACTTCAGCATAAGGTGGATAACTTCTTGTTTGCATACAGGAATGCAACACATATGGTTACAAACCAAACTCCCGCCATGATGTTCTTCAATAGAAGCCTAAGATGCCGGCTGGATTTGATCAAGCCAAACATCAGAAGGGACGTGGAGAACCGGCAATTTCAAGGCATGAATGAAAGGCCAACTAGAACCTTCCAGATAGGTCAACAAGTTTTGGCCCGGGACTACCGTACTGAGAAATGGCAGCCTGGAACTATCTGCACACGACTAGGACCGCTGATGTATACCGTGGACATTGGAGAAAGCATAATAAGGCACCATGCTGACCAAATCATAGAGTCATCCGAAAAGGGACAACCTACACCACAACTCTATACGCCTAATGATGAAGTAGAGATACCCATAGCATCTACCTCCGATCCGGTGATACTGGAACCCGATGAACCCGACACTGGCATTCAAGCCAAATCAGCCTTGCCAAAAGAACCTACTACACCACCAGAAACTACTACCCCACCGAGGCGTTATCCAGACCGAGTCAGGAAGCCTCCAGAGAGACTGACTTATAATTGATTAACTGCAGCAATGTGTAGATTATTGTTCTTGTAACATGTAATTAATGATTACTTAAAATATTATGTACTGGTTGGCTAAAAGGGGAGGAATTGTAGTGTATGTGCCTTTAAGAGCCCCCTGTGTACTGTAATGCCGGTAATGGCCACTCGGGCTATATAAGCCTGTATATTGTGTTGTATCAGTTAGTTCACCTCCAGACTTTGTTCAGTAAACACCTGTGAAACCAACTCCTGCCTTCAGTGTCTCTATTAACACACGGACACAACAGAACCAAGAAATGGCAGACCAATTAAATACATACTTTGGTTCTGTCTTCACAAAGGAGGACACAAATAACCTCCCAGAGATGTTGGGGAACATAGGGTCTAATGAGAGGGAGGAACTGAATGAAATCAGTATTTGTAGGGAAATGGTGTTAAGGAAATTGACGGGATTGAAGGCCGATAAATCCCCAGGTCCTGATAATCTATATCCTAGGGTACTTTAGGAAATGGCCCTAGAAATAGTAGATGCATTGCTGGTCATCTTCCAAAATTCTATGGATTCTGGAACAGTTCCCATGGATTGGAGGGTAGCTAATGTTACCTCACTATTCAAAAAAGGTGGTAGAGAGAAAACGGGGAATTATAGACCGGTAAGCCTGACATCGGTAGTGGGGAAAATGCTAGAGTCCATTATAAAAGATGTAATTGCAGAGCACTTGGAAAACAGTGACAGGATCGGACTAAGTCAGCATGGATTTACAAAAGGTAAAAAAAGGTACTGGAATTTTTTGAGGCTGTAACTGCTACCAGATAAGGGAGAACCAGTGGATGTGGTGTATTTGGACTTTCAGAAGGCTTTCGATAACGTCCCGCATAGGAGATTAGCATGTAAAGTTAAAGCACATGGGTCTGGGGGCAAGCTACTGACTTGGATAGGGAACTGGTTGGCAGACAGGAAGCAAAGAGTTGGAATAAACGGCTCTTTTTCCGAGTGGCAGGCAGTGACTAGTGGGGTACCGCAGGGATCGGTGCTAGGACCCCAGCTATTCACAATATATATTAATGATCTAGACGAGGGAACTAGATGTAATATCTCCAAGTTTGCAGACGACATAAAGCTGGGTGGGCATGTGTGCTGTGAGGAGGATGCAGAGAAACTCCAGTATGATTTGGACAGGTTGGGTGATTGGGCAGATGTATGGCAGATGCAGTATAATGTGGATAAATGCGAGGTTATCCACTTTGGTTGGCAAAAACAGGAAGGCAGATTATTATCTGAACGGCTATAGATTGGGAGAAGGGGAAGTGCAACGAGACCTGGGTGTCCTTGTGCACCAGTCGCTGAAGGTAAGCATTCAGGTGCAGCAGGCGGTTAAGAAGGTAAATGGTATGTTGGCCTTCATAGCGAGAGGATTCCAGTACAGGAACAAGGATGTCTTGCTGCAGGGCCTTGGTGAGACTACACCTTGAGTATTGTGTGCAGTTTTGGACACCTTATCTGAGGAAGGATGTTCTTGCCATGGAGGGAGTGCAGCGAAGATTCACCAGGCTGATACCTGGGATGGCATTAATGACGTATGAGGAGAGATTGGGTCGATTGGACTTGTACTCGCTGGAGTTTAGAAGAATGAGATGGGATCTCATTGAAACTTATAAAATTCTAACAGGACTAGATGCAGGAAGGATGTTCCCGATGGTCGGGGAGTCCAAAACCAGGGGTCACAGTCTAAAGATAAGGGGTAAGCCATTTAGGACAGAGATGAGGAGGAATTTCTTCACCCAGAGAGTGGTGAAGCTGTGGTATTCTCTACCACAGAAGGCAGTTGAGGCCAATTCATTAAATAAATTCAAGGAGTTAGATATATTTCTTAAGGCTAAAGGGATCAATTGGTATGGGGAGAAGGCAGGGACAGGGTACTGAGTTTGGATGATCAGGCATGATCTCATTGAATGGCGGAGCAGGCTCGAGGGGCCAAATGGCCTACTCCTGCTCCTATCTTCTATGTTTCTATGTTTCTCGCGGTACAGGGAAATAAACCCGCTCGCGGTACAGGATAATAAACCCTCTCGCGGTACAGGGAAATAAACCCGCTCGCGGTACAGGATAATAAACCCTCTCGCGGTACAGGATAACAAACCCGCTCACGCTACAGGATAATAAACCCTCTCGCGGTACAGGATAATAAACGTTCTCGCGGTACAGGATAATAAACCCTCTCGCGGTACAGGATAATAAACCCGCTCGTGGTACAGGATAATAAACCCTCTCGCGGTACAGGATAATAAACCCTCTCGCGGTACAGGATAGTAAACCCTCTCGCGGTACAGGGAAGGAAACCCTCTCGCGGTACAGGATAATAAACCCTCTCGCGGTACAGGATAATAAACCCTCTCGCGGTACAGGATAATAAACCCTCTCGCGGTACAGGATAATAAACCCTCTCGCGGTACAGGATAATAAACCCTCTCGCGGTACAGGATAATAAACCCGCTCGTGGTACAGGATAATAAACCCGCTCGCGGTACAGGATAATAAACGTTCTCGCGGTACAGGATAATAAACCCTCTCGCGGTACAGGATAATAAACCCTCTCGCGGTACAGGATAATAAACCCTCTCGCGGTACAGGATAATAAACCCGCTCGCGGTACAGGATAATAAACCCTCTCGCGGTACAGGATAATAAACCCTCTCGCGGTACAGGATAATAAACCCTCTCGCGGTACAGGATAATAAACCCTCTCGCGGTACAGGATAATAAACCCGCTCGTGGTACAGGATAATAAACTTTCTCGCGGTACAGGATAATAAACCCTCTCGCGGTACAGGATAATAAACTCTCTTGCGGTACAGGATAATAAACCCTCTCGCGGTACAGGATAATAAACCCTCTCGCGATACAGGATAATAAACTCTCTTGCGGTACAGGATAATAAACTTTCTCGCGGTACAGGATAATAAACCCTCTCGCGGTACAGGATAATAAACCCTCTCGCGATACAGGATAATAAATCCTCTCGCGGTACAGGATAATAAACGTTCTCGCGGTACAGGATAATAAACCCTCTCGCGGTACAGGATAATAAACCCTCTCGCGGTACAGGATAATAAACCCTCTCGCGGTACAGGATAATAAACCCTCTCGCGGTACAGGATAATAAACCCTCTCGCGGTACAGGATAATAAACCCTCTCGCGGTACAGGATAATAAACCCGCTCGTGGTACAGGATAATAAACCCGCTCGCGGTACAGGATAATAAACGTTCTCGCGGTACAGGATAATAAACCCTCTCGCGGTACAGGATAATAAACCCTCTCGCGGTACAGGATAATAAACCCTCTCGCGGTACAGGATAATAAACCCGCTCGTGGTACAGGATAATAAACCCTCTCGCGGTACAGGATAATAAACCCTCTCGCGGTACAGGATAATAAACCCTCTCGCGGTACAGGATAATAAACCCTCTCGCGGTACAGGATAATAAACCCGCTCGTGGTACAGGATAATAAACTTTCTCGCGGTACAGGATAATAAACCCTCTCGCGGTACAGGATAATAAACCCTCTCGCGGTACAGGATAATAAACCCTCTTGCGGTACAGGATAATAAACCCTCTCGCGGTACAGGATAATAAACTCTCTTGCGGTACAGGATAATAAACCCTCTCGCGATACAGGATAATAAACCCTCTCGCGATACAGGATAATAAACTCTCTTGCGGTACAGGATAATAAACTTTCTCGCGGTACAGGATAATAAACTTTCTCGCGGTACAGGATAATAAACTCTCTTGCGGTACAGGATAATAAACTTTCTCGCGGTACAGGATAATAAACTCTCTTGCGGTACAGGATAATAAACCCTCTCGCGATACAGGATAATAAACCCTCTCGCGATACAGGATAATAAACTCTCTTGCGGTACAGGATAATAAACTTTCTCGCGGTACAGGATAATAAACTTTCTCGCGGTACAGGATAATAAACTCTCTTGCGGTACAGGATAATAAACTTTCTCGCGGTACAGGATAATAAACCCTCTCGCGATACAGGATAATAAACCCTCTCGCGGTACAGGATAATAAACTTTCTCGCGGTACAGGATAATAAACCCTCTCGCGATACAGGATAATAAACCCGCTCGCGGTACAGGATAATAAACCCTCTCGCGGTACAGGATAATAAACCCTCTTGCGGTACAGGATAATAAACCCTCTCGCGATACAGGATAATAAACCCTCTCGCGGTACAGGATAATAAACCCTCTTGCGGTACAGGATAATAAACTCTCTCGCGATACAGGATAATAAACCCTCTCGCGGTACAGGATAATAAACCCTCTCGCGGTACAGGATAATAAACCCTCTCGCGGTACAGGATAATAAACTCTCTCGCGGTACAGGATAATAAACCCGCTCGCAGTACAGGGAAATAAACCCTCTTGCGGTACAGGATAATAAACTCTCTTGCGGTACAGGATAATAAACCCTCTTGCGGTACAGGATAATAAACCCTCTTGCGGTACAGGATAATAAACTCTCTTGCGGTACAGGATAATAAACTTTCTCGCGGTACAGGATAATAAACTTTCTCGCGGTACAGGATAATAAACTCTCTTGCGGTACAGGATAATAAACTTTCTCGCGGTACAGGATAATAAACCCTCTCGCGGTACAGGATAATAAACTCTCGCGGTACAGGATAATAAACTTTCTCGCGGTACAGGATAATAAACCCTCTTGCGGTACAGGATAATAAACTCTCTTGCGGTACAGGATAATAAACTTTCTCGCGGTACAGGATAATAAACCCTCTCGCGGTACAGGATAATAAACCCTCTCGCGGTACAGGATAATAAACCCTCTCGCGGTACAGGATAATAAACCCTCTCGCGGTACAGGATAATAAACCCTCTCGCGGTACAGGATAATAAATCCTCTCGCGGTACAGGATAATAAACCCTCTCGCGGTACAGGATAATAAACTCTCTTGCGGTACAGGATAATAAATCCTCTCGCGGTACAGGATAATAAACCCGCTCGCGGTACAGGATAATAAACTCTCTTGCGGTACAGTATAATAAACCCTCTCGCGGTACAGGATAATAAACTCTCTTGCGGTACAGGATAATAAATCCTCTCGCGGTACAGGATAATAAACCCGCTCGCGGTACAGGATAATAAACCCTCTCGCGGTACAGGATAATAAACCCTCTCGTGGTACAGGATAATAAACCCGCTCGCGGTACAGGATAATAAACCCGCTCGCGGTACAGGATAATAAACCCTCTCACGGTACAGGATAATAAACCCTCTCGCGGTACAGGATAATAAACCCTCTCGCGGTACAGGATAATAAACCCTCTCGCGGTACAGGATAATAAACCCTCTCGCGGTACAGGATAATAAACCCTCTCGCGGTACAGAATAATAAACCCTCTCGCGGTACAGGATAATAAACCCTCTCGCGGTACAGAATAATAAACCCTCTCGTGGTACAGGATAATAAACCCTCTCGCGGTACAGAATAATAAACCCTCTCGTGGTACAGGATAATAAACCCCCTCGCGGTACAGGATAATAAACCCTCTCGCGGTACAGAATAATAAACCCTCTCGCGGTACAGGATAATAAACCCTCTCGCGGTACAGGATAATAAACCCTCTCGCGGTACAGGATAATAAACCCGCTCGCGGTACAGGATAATAAACTCTCTCGCGGTACAGGATAATAAACCCTCTCACGGTACAGAATAATAAACCCTCTCGTGGTACAGGATAATAAACCCGCTTGCGGTACAGGATAATAAACTCTCTTGCGGTACAGGATAATAAATCCTCTCGCGGTACAGGATAATAAACCCGCTCGCGGTACAGGATAATAAACCCGCTCGCGGTACAGGATAATAAACCCGCTCGCGGTACAGGATAATAAATCCTCTCGCGGTACAGGATAATAAACCCTCTCGCGGTACAGGATAATAAACCCGCTCGCGGTACAGGATAATAAACCCTCTCGCGGTACAGGATAATAAACCCTCTCGCGGTACAGGATAATAAACCCTCTCGCGGTACAGGATAATAAACCCGCTCGCGGTACAGGATAATAAATCCTCTCGCGGTACAGGATAATAAACCCTCTCGCGGTACAGGATAATAAACCCGCTCGCGGTACAGGATAATAAACCCTCTCGCGGTACAGGATAATAAACCCGCTCGCGGTACAGGATAATAAACCCTCTCGCGGTACAGGATAATAAACCCTCTCGCGGTACAGGATAATAAACCCTCTCGCGGTACAGGATAATAAACTCTCGCGGTACAGAATAATAAACCCTCTCGCGGTACAGGATAATAAACCCGCTCGCGGTACAGGATAATAAACCCTCTCGCGGTACAGGATAATAAACTCTCTCGCGGTACAGGATAATAAACCCTCTCGCGGTACAGAATAATAAACCCGCTCGCGGTACAGGATAATAAACCCTCCCGCGGTACAGGATAATAAACCCTCTCGCGGTACAGGATAATAAACCCTCTCGCGGTACAGGATAATAAACCCTCTCGCGGTACAGGATAATAAACCTGCTTGCGGTACAGGATAATAATCCCGCTCGCGGTACAGAATAATAAGCTTTCTCGCGGTACAGTTGTGAATGGAGGGTCAAAGTCTGGACAGTTGGGATTTTGAAAGTGCAGTTGTAAGTGAATTTGAGAGAACTCCTCTGCTCTGCTTCGAAATAGTGGCGCGGGATCTTTTACATGCACTTGAGAGGGTAGACACGTCCGACAGTGCAGCACTCCCTCAGCACTGCACTGGAGTGTCGGCCTGGATTTTGTGCTCAGGTCTCTGGAGTGGGACTTGAGCCCACGACCTCTGATCCGAGTGCTAGTACTGAGCATCATCAGACCAGAGAGAGGGGCTTCAATGGGAGGGTTAATGTACCAGAGGGAGGGGCTTCAGTGGGAGGGTTAATGTACCAGAGGGAGGGGCTTCAATGAGATGGTTAACCTACCAGAGGGAGGGGCTTCAATGGGAGAGTTAATGTACCAGAGGGAGGGGCTTCAATGGGAGGGTTAATCTACCAGAGGGGGGGCTTCAATGGGAGGGTTAATGTACCAGAGGGAGGGGCTTCAGTGGGAGGGTTAATGTACCAGAGGGAGGGGCTTCAGTGGGAGGGCTAATGTACCAGAGGGAGGGGCTTCAGTGGGAGGGTTAATGTACCAGAGGGAGGGGCTTCAGTGGGTGGGTTAATGTACCAGAGGGAGGGGCTTCAGTGGGAGGGTTAATGTACCAGAGGGAGAGGCTTCAATGGGAGGGGCTTCGATGACAGGTTTAATGTACCAGAGGGAGGGGCTTCAATGGGAGGGTTAATGTACCAGAGGGAGGGGCTTCAATGACAGGGTTAATGTACCAGAGGGAGGGGCTTCAGTGGGAGGGTTAATGTACCAGAGGGAGGGGCTTCAGTGGGAGGGTTAATGTACCAGATGGAGGGGCTTCAATGGGAGGGTTAATGCACCAGAGGGAGGGGCTTCGATGGGAGGGTTAATGTACCAGAGGGAGGGGCTTCAATGGGTGGGTTAATGTACCAGAGGGAGGGGCTTCAATGGGAGGGTTAATGTACCAGAGGGAGGGGCTTCAATGGGAGGGTTAATGTACCAGAGGGAGGGGCTTCAGTGGGAGGGTTAATGTATCAGAGGGAGGGGCTTAAATGGGAGGGTTAATGTACCAGAGGGAGGGGCTTCAGTCGGAGGGTTAATGTACCAGAGGGAGGGGCTTCAATGGGAGGGTTAATGTACCAGAGGGAGGGGCTTCAATGGGAGGGTTAATGTACCAGAGGGAGGGGCTTCGTTGACAGGGTTAATGTACCCGAGGGAGGGGCTTCGATGGGAGGGTTAATATACGAGAGGGGGGGCTTCGATGGGAGGGTTAATGTACCAGAGGGAGGGGCTTCAGTGGGAGGGTTAATGTACCAGAGGGAGGGGCTTCAATGGGAGGGTTAATGTAATGTACCAGAGGGAGGGGCTTCAATGGGAGGGTTAATGTACCAGAGGGAGGGGCTTCAATGGGAGGGTTAATGTACCAGAGGGAGGGGCTTCAGTGGGAGGGTTAATGTACCAGAGGGAGGGGCTTCAGTGGGAGGGTTAATGTACCAGAGGGAGGGGCTTCAATGGGAGGGTTAATGTACCAGAGGGAGGGGCTTCAGTGGGAGGGTTAATGTACCAGAGGGAGGGGCTTCAGTGGGAGGGTTAGTGTACCAGAGGGAGGGGCTTCAATGGGAGGGTTAATGGACCAGAGGGAGGGGCTTCAGTGGGAGGGTTAATGTACCAGAGGGAGGGGCTTCAGTGGGAGGGTTAGTGTACCAGAGGGAGGGGCTTCAATGGGAGGGTTAATGGACCAGAGGGAGGGGCTTCAATGGGAGGGTTAATGTACCCGAGGGAGGGGCTTCAGTGACTGGCTTTTTCTTGACTGTTGTTAAGTTTGATTTGGGCTACGTTACAATAGCGTGGAGACAATAATAAGATTTTAAACCTATCTTAAACAGGACATAGAGCAGAGAATTAACATGCAGAGCGCGACGAGTGACTACCTGCAGTGGAAACTCAGTCAGCGGAAAGAGAAACGGAATCAACTGAACAAAGAGTTAGTGGATCTGATGCTGGAACACGCTGAGCTGAAGTTTGACCCCAATAAGACCATAACCAGGTACAAGCCCCGCATTGCAACCTTGTATAAGGAGCTGCAGCTCCTACTATTCTCATGTCCTTTCAGGAATTACCCCCAAAGCGCTCTCTACAGTGTTCCAGCAAAGCACCGTAGCACCAACTCCAGAAATACACCCCCCCCTCCCCAAACAAACTGCGAAATTCCCTTTCTCTGCACCAGCCATTCTCTTTCTTTGCCTTTTCTCTCCCTCCTCCCCTGAAGGTGCACAGCTCAGTAACGGGTATATAGGAAGCTTGGAACCGGAGGAGGCCACTGAGGCTCTCGAGCCTGTTCCACCATCCAGTTAGATCGTGGCTGACCTGGACCTTAACTCAATTTTTCCGCCTTTGCTCCATACCCCTTGATACCCTTACCCAACAAAAATCTATCGATCTTAGTCTTGAAGCTTTCAGTTGACCCCCAGCATCCACAGCCTTTGTGTGAAAGCAAGCTCCCGGATTTCATTCCTGAAAATGCTGGAAATACTCGGCAGGTCGGGCAGCATCTGTGGAGAGAGAGAAACCGAGTTACCGTTTCAGGTCGATGGCCTTTCGTCATTCCTGAGTGGCCCGGCTCTAATTTCAAGAACCAGAGGCGAGATGAGAATTTTTGATCTGGAATTCACTCCCTGATGAAAGTAGATTCAACAGTATCTTTCAAAAAGCAATTGGAAAAATGTGCAGGGCCACGGGGAAAGAGCAGGGGGACTGGGACTAAGTGGAGAGCTCTTTCAAAGAGCCGGCACAAGCACGATGGACCGAATGGCCTCCTTCTGTGCAGCAAGATTCTGTGATTCTATATAGAAGGCTGTGATGGAATTGAGATGGTTTAGTAACATTTTCCATGTTTCTCACTCTGTCTCCTTTTCTGTCCCTTGCTCTTCTCTCTCGCTTTCATCTCTTTCTTGCCTCACATTTGTCTCTCACTTTCATCCCTCACTTTTGAGTCATTCTCTTCACTCTCACATTCATCTCTCTCTCCTCCTTCACTTTCTTATCTCCCTCCCTTGTTTTCATCATTCTCCTTTTTCATGTTCCCCTCTCTTGACCTTTTTGACTCTCTCTGTCCTCGCCTGGTTCCATTCTTATCTAACCAGATGTAGATTCTCTTATAACAACAGAAAATGCTGGAAAAACTCAGCAGGCCAGGCAACATCCGTAGAGAGAGAAATAGAGTCAACGTTTCAGGTCGAAACCCTTCGTCAGGACTGAGAGAAAACACAGGACATGAAACAGATTAAAAGGCCAGTTTGGGGGCTGGGAAATGGGGATTCTCTTCCCGCTGCCGCACAACTACCACTCGAGTCCCCCAAGGATCTATCCTTGGCCCCCTCCTATTTCTCATCTACATGTCACCCGCGACATCATCCGAAACCCAGCGTCAGTTTCCACATGTACGCTGACCACACCCAGCTCTACCTCACTACCACTTCTCTCGACCCCTCCACAGTCTCTAAATTATCAGACTGATTGTCCTTTTTGGGTTTTTTCCTTGCTTACCTTTATTTTATTTTATTTCTTGTTCTAAGTCTACAAAAATGTTGTCTCTTCCACTTTTTTCTCACCCTCCATTGTTTCTGTCCTTTCCTACTTTACAACAGCGATGACACTTCAAAGGCACTTCATTGGCTGTAAAGCGCTTTGGGGTGACCTGAGGTCGTGAAAGGCGCTAGATAAGTGCAAGTTTTTTTTCTCTTCTCTCATGTCTGTCTCCCTCACCCCTTCCTCTTCCATCTCTCTCATTCCTCTGCTGCCCTGTTTATTTTCCTCTTCCCTCTGCTAATTCTCTCACCATTGTTTGGTTTCCTTTCCACCTTTGTGGAGTGCCTTGTGACATTTCTACATCAATTGACACTCTATAAATGTGACTTGCTGGTGTCCTCCTTCTTCCTGTGATACCAGAACCTGCGGCAATTAGGTGTCAGCTGTGGCTCAGTGGGTAGCACGCTCGCCTCTGAGTCAGAAGGTTGTGGATTCAAGTCCCACTCCAGAGACTTGAGCACTCCAGGCCGACACTCCCAGTGCAGTACTGAGGGAGTGCTGCAATGTTGGAGGTGCCGTCTTTCGGACGAGATGTTAAACCAAGTCCTTGTCTACCCTCTGAGGCGGACGTAAAAAAATCTCATGAAGAGCAGGGGAGTTCTCCCTGGTGTCCTGGCCAATATTTATCCCTCAACCAACATCATGAAACCAGATTATCTGGTCATTTATTTGTTTGTGGGATCTAGCTGTGCACATAGTGGCTGCCGTGTTTCCTACATTACTACAGTGACTACTTCGAAAAAAAAGTACTTATTTGGCTGTATAGCACTTTGGGACGTCCTGGAAAGGCACACTATAAATGCAAGTTCTTTCTATAAGGGTGAATCCACACAACCACGGCATTATGGTTGCTGGCCGATTTCAGCAAAATCTGGGCCATAGACGCATCCAAAGGTTCTAATTAATATGGTGGATGGAGTATTACCAAACAGATTAAAACTTTAATAGAGAGAATAATAGCAGTGCTTCTCTACAACTATATGAGCACACGGAAGGATTGGACCAAGATCAGGATCAGAATAGGATTAGGATTAGGATTTAGATTAGGATTAAGATATGGGATTTGGTGATAAGGGTCACATCGCCACTTCAACGGTTTGATTGGGGCGATGGTGGAATGTATAGCCAGGCTAGAAGGCTTCAATAAGGGGCACGGTGTCACCACCTTATGAGTCAGGTTTCCATCAAAGCTAGGATGTCAATGTAATCATCCACAATAAGGTCATGGATGGCAAGGGTCTTGTTCACAAGTGAACGGACATTCTGGACATGGGGAGAGGGGCAGTGATTGTCCGTTGATGGTGTATGGGGCAGTGGAGAGAGGGGTGAGTGGGACGGGAAGGAGGATGGCGAGATTAGCCCCCAGTGGGTGTACTGGGTGGAAAGGTTGGCGAGAAAGTAGGATGGGGCAGTTGGGTGCTGCTTGTAAGAAGCAGCGACGAGTGCCTCAATGGGACCTTCGGAGAGGCACAGAGGGACGCTGTGGACTTATTCAAGGGAGATTAAGCCTCGGATGGTGGCAGAGGAATAGGAAAGCAGAGGAGCAGCGATGGATTTGGAGGGCAAAGTACCCAAGAGGGGAGAAATTAAATGTGGCATGGAGAGAAGGGACCAAGAGAAGAAAAAATGGAGACACAAGTGATGGGCTCGCTCCCCAGGCAGCAGCCAGTACGTGCCCGTGAATGGACACAGTGACATGGCAGAGATTAAGAAGGACGTATCCATCGGCCACCTTGCCCACTCACTTAACCGGTCTATATCCCTTTGCAGGCTCTTTCTGTCCTCCTCGCAACTTACTTTCCCACCCAGCTTTGTATTGTCACCAAACCTGGATACATTACACTTGGTCCCCTCATCGAAGTCATTGTTATAGAGATTGTAAGTAGCTGAGGCCCAAGCACTGATCCTTGCGGTACCCCACTAGTTACAGCCTGCCAACCGGAAAATGACCCGTTCATTCCTACTCTCTGTTTTCTGTCCGTTAATCAATCCTCTATCCATGCTGATATATTACCCCCAATCTCATGAGCTCTTATCTTGTGTAACAAGCTAACATAAAAGGGAATCCAAAAGTCTTCCATAGGCATATAAATAGTAAATGGGTAGTAAGAGGAGGGATGAGGCTCATTAGGGAATGGAGACCTACACATGGAGGCAGAGGGTATGGCTGAGGTACTAAATGAGTACTTTACATCTGTCTTCATCAAGGAAGAAGATGCTACCAAAGTCGTAGTGAAAGAGGAGGTAGTTGAGATACTGGATGGGATAAAAATTGATGAGGAGGTACTAGAAAGACTGGCTGTACTTAAAGTAGATAAGTCACCAGGACCGGATGGGACACATCCTAGGATGCTGAGGGAAGTAAAGGTGGAAATTGCAGAGGTACGGGACATAATCTTCCAATCCTCCTTGGATATGGGACTGGTGCCAGACGAGAATTGCAAATGTGACACCCTTGTTCAAAAAAGGGTATAAGGATAGTGTGGATACAGAGAATGTTTCCACTTGTGGGGAAGAGCATAACTAGAGGCCATCAATATAAGATAGTCCCCAAGAAATCCAATAGGGAATTCAGAAGAAACTTCTTGACCCAGAGAGTGGTGAGAATGTGGAACTTGCTACCACAGGGAGTGGTTGAAGTGAATAGTATTGATGCATTTAAGGGGAGGCCAGACAAGCATATGAGAGAGAAGGGAATAGAGGGTTACGCTGACAGAGTTAGATGAGAAAAGACGGGAGGAGGCTCGAGTGGAGCATAAACACCAGCATGGACTGGTTGGGCCGAATGGCCTGTTTCTGTGATGTAATGATAAGCCCAGCAACTACAGGCCAGTCAGTTTAACCTCGGTCATGTGGAAGCTTTTAGAAATGATAATCCGGGACAAGATTAACAGTCACTTGGACAAGTATGGATTAATTCAGGAAAGCCAGCACGGATTTGTTAAAGACAAATCGTGTTTAACAAACTTGATTGTGTTTTTTGATGAGGTAACAGAGAGGATTGATGAGGGCAATGCGGTTGATGTGGTGTACATGGACTTCCAAAAGGCGTTTCATAAAGTACCACATAATAGGCTTGCCAGCAAAAGTGAAGCCCATGGAATAAAAGGGACAGTGGCAGCATGGATACGAAATTGGCTAAGTGATAGAACATAAGAAATAGGAGCAGGAGTCGGCCATTTAGCAACTCGAGCCTGTTCCGCCATTCAACAAGATCATGGCTGATCTTCTACCTCAACTCCACTTTCCTGCACTATCCCCATATCCCTTGATTCCCTTAATATTCAAAAATCTATCTATCTCTGTCTTGAATATACTCAACGACTGAGCCTCCACAGCCCTCTGGGGTAGAGAATTCCAAAGATTCTCCACCCTCTGAGTGAAGAAATTTCTCCTCGCCTCAGTCCTAAAAAATAGGACCTCAAAGGTAGTAATCTCAGGATTGCTACCAGTGCCACGTGCTAGTCAGTAGAAATAGAAGGATATTTCAGATGAATACGTGGCTAGAGGAATGGTGCAAGGGGGAGGGATTCAAATTCCTGGGACATTGGAACCGGTTCTGGGGGAGCTGGGACCAGTACAAACCGGACAGTTTGCACCTGGGCAGGACTGGAACTGATGTCCATGGGGAATGTTTGCTAGTGCTCTGGGGGAGGGTTTAAACTAAAATGGCAGGGGGTTGGGAACCTGAGCAGGGAGACAGAGGAAAGGGAAACAAGGATAGAAGCAAAAGACAGGAAGGAGAAAAACAAAGGTGGCAGTCAGAGAAATCAAGGGTTTAAATCAAACATGGCCATAGTAAATAATAATTCTAAAAGGTCTAAGAGCGTTAAAAAAACAAGCCTGAAGACTTAATACGAGGAGCATTCGTAATAAGGTGGATGAATTAGCTGCGCAAATAGAGGTAAATGAATATGATATGATTGGGATTACGGAAACATGGCTCCAGGGTGGCCAAGGCTGGGAACTCAACATCCAGGGGTATTCAATATTCAGGAAAGATAGGCAAAAAGGAAAAGGAGGTGGAGTAGCATTGCTGGTTAAAGAGGAGATTAACACAATTGTAAGGAAGGATATTAGATCTGATGATGTGGAATCTGTATGGGTAGAACTGAGAAATACCATGGGGCAGAAAACGTTAGTGGGAGTGGTATATAGACCTCCAAACAGTAATGCGGAGGTTGGGGATGGCATTAAAAGGGAAATTAGAGACGATTGCAATAAGGGCACTGCAGTTATCATGGGTGACTTTAATCTACATATAGATTGGGCTAACCAAATTAGTAACAATACTGTGGAGGAGGAATTCCTGGAGTGTGTACGGGATGGTTTCCTGGACCAATATGTCAAGGAACCAACTAGAGATTAGGCCATCTTAGACTGGGTATTATGTAATGAGAAAGGATTAATTAGCAATCTTGTGCGAGGCCCCTTGGGCCGGAGCGATCATAATATGATAGAATTCTTCATTAAGATGGAGATTGAAGTAGTTGACTCAGAGACTAGGGTCCTGAATTTAAATAAAGGAAACTACGATGGTATGAGGCGCGAGTTGAGTATGATTGATTGGGGAATGTCACTCAAAAGGTTGACGGTAGATAGGCAATGGCAAACATTCAAAGATCGCATGGATGAACTACAGAATTTGGTCATCCCTGTTTGGCATAAAAATAAAACAAAAAAGGTGACTCAATCATGGCTAACAAGGGAAATTAGGGATAGCATAAGATCCAAGAAGAGGATATATAAATTGGCCAGAAAAAGCAGTAAACCTGAGGATTTGGAGCTCTTTAGGATTCAACAAAGGAGGACAAAGGGATTTATTAAGAAGGGGAAAATAGAGTATGAGAGTAAGCTTTCAGGGAACATAAAAACTGACTGTAAAAGCTTTTATAGATATGTGAAGAGAAAAAGATTGGTGCAGTCAAGCGTAGGTCCCTTGCAGTCAGAATCAGGGGAATTTATAATGGGGAACAAAGAAATGGAAGACCAATTAAATACATACTTTGGTTCTGCCTTCACAAAGGAGGACACAAATAACCTCCCAGAGATGTCGGGGAACATAGGGTCTGATGAAAGGGAGGAACTGAAAGAAATCAGCATTTGTAGGGAAATGGTGTTGGGGAAATTGACGGGATTGAAGGCCGATAAATCCCTAGGGCCTGATAATCTACATCCTAGGGTACTTAAGGAAGTGGCCCTAGAAATAGTAGATGCATTGCTGGTCATCTTCCAACATTCAATAGACTCTGGAACAGTACCCATGGATTGGAGGGTAGCTAATGTTACCCCACTATTCAAAAAAGGTGGTAGAGACAAAACGGGGAATTATAGACCGGTAAGCCTGACATCGGTAGTGGGGAAAATGCTAGAGTCCATTATAAAAGATGTAATAGCAGAGCACTTGGGAAACAGTGACAGGATCGGACAAAGTCAACATGGATTTAAAAAAGGTAAATCGTGCTTGACTAATCTACTGGAATTTTTTGAGGATGTACTGTAACTGGTAAAATAGATAAGGGAGAATCAGTGGATGTGGCGTATTTGGACTTTCAGAAGGCTTTCCATAAGGTCCCGCATAAGAGATTAGCGTGTAAAGTTAAGGCATATGGGATTGGGGGCAAGGTATTGACTTGGATAGAGAACTGGTTGGCAGACAGGAAGCAAAGAGTTGGAATAAACGGGTCTTTTTCCGAGTGGCAGGCAGTGACTAGTGGGGTACTGCAGGGATCGATGCTAGGACCCCAGCTATTCACAATATATATTAATGATCTGGACGAGGGAACTAGATGTAATCTCTCCAAGTTTGCAGACGACACAAAGCTGGGTGGGCGTGTGTGCTGTGAGGAGGATGCCGAGAAACTCCAGTATGATTTGGACAGGTTGGGTGATTGGGCAGAAACATGGCAGATGCAGTATAACGTGGATAAATGCGAGGTTATCCACTTTGGTGTCAAAAACAGGAGGGCAGATTATTTTCTGAATGGCAATAGATTGGGAGAAGGGGAAGTGCAACGAGATCTGGGTGTCCTTGTGCACCAGTCGCTGAAGATAAGCATGCAGGTGCAGCAGGCGGTTAAGAAGGCAAATGGTATGTTGGCCTTCGTAGCAAGAGGATTCGAGTACAGGAACAAAGATGTCTGCTGCAGTTGTACAGGGCCTTGGTGAGACCACATCTTGAGAATTGTGTACAGTTTTGCTCACCTTATCTGAGGAAGGATGTTCTTGCCATGGAGGGAGTGCAGTGAAGATTCACCAGGCTGATACCTGGGATGGCAGGAATGACGTATGAGGAGAGATTGGGTCAGTTGGGCTTATACTCGCTGGAGTTTAGAAGAATGAGAGGGGATCTCATTGAAATTTATAAAATTCTAACAGGACTAGACAGACTAGATGCAGGAAGGATGTTCCCAATGGTCGGGGAGTCCAGAACCAGGGGTCACAATCTAAGGATAAGGGGTAAGCCATTTAGGACAGAGATGAGGAGGAATTTCTTCACCCAGAGAGTGGTGAACCTGTGGAATTCTCTACCACAGAAGACAGTAGAGGCCAATTCATTAAATATATTCAAGAAGGAGTTAGATATATTTCTTAAGGCTAAAGGGATCAAGGGATATGGGGAGAAAGCAGGGACTGGGTACTGAATTTGGATGATCAGCCATGATCGCATTGAATGGCGGAGCAGGCTCGAAGGGCCGAATGGCCGACTCCTGCTCCTATCTTCTATGTTTCTATGGCCTACTCCTTATTCTGAGACTGTGACCCCTGGTTCTGGACTCCCCAGCCAGAGGAAACATTCTCCCTGCATCTACCCTCTCAAGCCCTGTAAGAATTTTGTATGTTTCAATGAGATCACCTCTCATTCTTCTAAACTCTAGAGAATATGGCCTAGAAATTCAGTGGGCTGCGTCACCAGTTAGCGCCCAAAGAGGGCACTCAGTGGCTTTAGCGCCACTGGCCACACCTCCCGCAATATTTAGCAGGGCGCTAATGGCGGCGTTAGCCTGTAGCGCTGCGCCGCCACCGATGACGTCATTGGTGTGCGCAGCGCCCCGCTCCCGCCCCGATCACCATATTTGGTCGCGCCCGCCTCTTTAACGCCGGTCGCAAATAGCGACCGGTTCACAGGGCCTACCTGTGGCGGTAGTGGCGCTAGTTAAGGTGGAGGTGCGGGGCGGCCGCCTGCCAGCACCTCCGTCCCCGGCCTCCTAAACCCCCCCCCCCCCCCCCGCGGCATTGCCGGCTGTTTCCCGAGAGCCCGGCACTTCTCCTTGGTGCCGGGCTCATTTGCCGGCACTCGCAAGCGGGGCTCGCGCTGTTGCAGGCACCTCCCCCTTAACAGTGGGAGGAAGGCCTGCAGTACCGCAGCGTGCCATGCCGCAGCGTGTGGCGCTGCGGCCCTTAGCGCGCCGATATTCAGGGTGAGCGCCCCAAGCAGGGCGCGGGAAGCCTCGAGTAGCGGCCCACTTCCGTTTGGGGCGAAGAAACTGAATATCCGGATGGCGCAAGTGGCTCCGCTCGCAGCGGTAATTCCGGCGCCCAGGCGAGCTTGGCGCCCCAAACGGCGCCCAACTGAATTTTTAGCCTGATAAGCCTAGTCTACTCAATCTCTCCTGATAGGACAATCCCCCCATCCCAGGAACCAGTCTGGTGAACCTTTGCTGCACTCCCTCTATGGCAAGTATATCCTTCCTTAGGTAAGGAGACCATAACTGTACAGAATACTCCAGGTGTGGTCTCACCAGGGTCCTATATAATTGCAGTAAGACGTATTGGGGGAGAAATTCGGTTGTTAGCGCCACCGATTAACGCCTAAAGAGGCCGAGAAGTGGGGCGCTAGCCAATTTCCGGGCGGGCACAGGGCGCCTAGCGCCTCGCTCCATATTGAGTATGCATTTAGCGCCGGCGCTAAATCTTAGCGCCCGCTCATGGGCGCAGGCTGATTATGACGTAATTTGAGTGTGCAACACCTTTTGGGCTCCCCGGACCGGAAATTCAGTGGCGCCCCCCTCCGTAGCGCCTGGCGCTAATAGTGACAGCTTACCTGGGGCTAGATTTTCAGTTGCTTGCGCCAGCAGTTAGCGCCTTAAGAGAAGTGATTTCCGGGCGCTATGCGTGTAGCGCCCGGGCGCAGCGCAGTTTGCGCCCCGCCCCAAATTAAGTTGCCCGTTAGCGCCGGCGCAAAGTTTAGCGCCCGCCCGGATGCGCGCGCAGAAAATGACGTCACATCCTCGTGCAACGCCCTTTGGCCGCCCCGATTGCAAACTTCAGTCGGACCGCCCCATTGTGCGGCGGGCGGCCGGAGCGTTTGGAAAAAGGAACGCAACACAACCAGCGCGGGCCCCGGGGGGCGCTAATTAAAGGGAACGTCCTCTCCAGTATAAAGGCCATCCTTTTTTCTGAAAACAGTCTTGTGCAACGCATTTCTGGAGACACAACAAGGAGGATAGCTAACTGGTTTCAAGCAGCAAGAGCCAGGTATTTTTGGACTCAGGCAATAGCGCTGCAAGTGGCCATTTGGAAATTAGACTGTTTGCCAGGATTTGATGGGGGTTGCATGGGGTGCCAACGCGGAGCTGCAGCTCCATGTCCGTAGGGCTCGCAGACGCATTGTGAGAGGGGCAGCCCTGGCTAGAGGCAGAGGGGGCTACAGGCGTCGGCCACGTAGGCCTTACCCAGTCAGGCTATACCGCCAGCAGCGCTCCTACCTAAACATGAGTGCCGCGCGATGTGTTAAAAGGCTCCGATTCCGAAAGGGGGTGATTGCAGAGATCTGCCACCTGCTTCGCCGAGATCTGCGGCCAAAGCTCAGGTGCAGGACGTCTCTGTCGGTGGAAGTGAAGGTGACGGTGGCATTGAACTTCTATGCCACCGGCTCCTTCCAATACGCTGCTGGGGACATAGCAAACATCTCCCAGTACGGCGCGCATCGCTGCATCCGCCAGGTGACCGAAGCACTGTTCAGAAGGAGAAGCCAATTCATCTCCTTCCCCATGGCCCTGGAGAGCCAGCATCAGCGCGCATTGGGATTTTCCAGACTCGGGGAATTCCCCTTGGTGCAGGGCGCCATTGACTGTACGCATGTGGCTTTGCGGGCCCCTCTGGAGCATGGCGAGCAGTATCGCAACAGGAAGGGCTACCATTCTCTGAATGTGCAGCTGGTCTGTGACCACAAGCAGCGCATCATGGCAGTCAATGCCAGCTTCCCAGGCAGCAGCCACGATGCCTTTATCCTGCGGCAGAGTACTGTGCATGACATGTTCCAGGCACAGCCTCCCCCAAGAGGATGGCTACTCGGGGACAAAGGCTATCCTTTGTGCACCTGGCTCATGACCCCGCTCCGCGCGCCCAGGACCGCTGCTGAAGAGGCCTACAACGAGAGCCATCAAACCACCCGCAACATCATCGAGCTAACTATTGGGGTCCTCAAGCAGCGGTTCCGCTGCCTTGATCGCTCCGGAGGAGCTCTCCAGTATTCGCCGGACCGGGTCTCCCAATTTGTGGTGGTTTGCTGCATGCTACACAACCTGGCTATCCGCAGGACTCAGGCACTGCCACCTGACGTTGGACCAGCACCTCAGGAGGAGGAGCAGGAGGAGCATGAGGAGGAGGAGGAGGAGGAGGAGCAGGAGTACGTTCCCAGGAGGGAGCGACCAGGGCTAAGGGCCGCACGACGCCACCTTATTACACGGTACTTCTAAGCCCCCTGTCAGGGAATGGCCAGGGGCCATGAGGGAAGATGAATGCAGCCGCTCCGCAAGCCCTCAGCCGGCGAAGCCAACAAACACTAAGAAGAACAACCATGGAGACTGCATGAATAAAGATAATTTTTTATTAAACAAAAATGAAAAGCCCTTCCCACATGAATCCCCAAAAACAATAAACGGGCCCCACAAAAAGCCCAACAAACGACTCACTCCCACAAACTGGGGAGGAGCCACTCCACCTTTATTGAAACCGGGCCTCAACGTCGGCCTAACGCAAAAAAAAAGCCCTCCAAAAGCACAACCATGGGCAAAATAAAGATGGCCACCGCCATATTAAAGGAAAGCTGGCCACACCCTCTACTGAGTGGCCCGCGAGGGCGAGACCTTGGCCAGCATTTTGCCTCCCCTGCCCTGCCTGCTGCTCCTTCGCAAGCTCTGCCCAGTGGCTGCTGCGAGGCTGGGGGAAGGCGCCTGAGGCTCAGATGCCCTTCCGCCAGATGCCGCTGGGGGGCGGCCTACACGGCGTTTGGGCCTCGAGGGGCCGTCTCCTGAGTGGCGCACCTGAGCCTGGCCACCATCAGCTGCAGCCGCTTGCCCTTGACGCCCCAGAGGGGGAATGGCGGCGACGGATGGCGCAATGTGGGCCAGCTGGCGTCTGGGATGCGCTGGCTGGTGCTGTGGCGCGGTGGCACTCGGCCGGGCCCGCACTGCAGGATCCGCAGCAATCAGCCGACGGCCGGCTTGCTGGGATGGTCCAGCGCGGCGCCTGCCCTGGCGATGCCTGCCTGAGACAGCGCGTGTGGCAGCAGTGAGTGGCCCTGTGGTCCTGGTGTGCGCGCGCATCACATCCGCCAGGGTCTTGACGGCATCAGTTAGCATGCGGTCAGTCGCGGCAGTTGCTGCCCCGAACTCGCGCACACTGGTCGCCAGCGACTCGATGGCCTCAGGCATGCGCCCCACCACGCTCATGAGCTCCGTGTGGCGCCGGTCCGAGTCGTCGGCCATCTGATCGAGCTTCCGCACCTCCTCCGAAGTGAAGGTGTCCGGACTGGAGTCGCGACTCTCCCGCTGGGGAGGAGGGGGCCGAACTAGGGGACCCTTGCCGCGTTGGTGACGGCGAGTGTGCCGAGCAGCAGCACTCCCCTCTGATCCTTCCCCCCTTTGGGGGGAAGGCCGCGGGCCACGCGCACGGCTGCTGGGTGGCTGGACGCCACTGGTCCCAGAAGCTGCATTGCCCTGCGACAGTTCCTCCAGGCACTCGTCCAGTGAGGAGGTGTCGAGCATTTCCTCCTCTCCTGCGGGACGTGACTGTTCCCCCGAAGGTCCGGCTTGCTCCTCCTCCTCCTCCTGGTTGGAGGTGCTGTCACTGGCAGCCTCAGGGTCCTGGTCGTCACCAGCTGAAAGCAGGAATGCACAAGAGTAGCTTCAGAGTGAGGAGACGGCGTCAGCGAGGGAGTTAGGACTGGTGGGATTCAGCGCATTGGTGGGACAGTGGCAAAGGAGGTAGCTCGGATGGGCCAGTGCGACGCGAGAGGGCCAAAAGGCGAGGTCCTTACCATTGCCGGGCAGTGGAGGGTCGGATACACCGCACGCTGTGGGGACAATCACACGTGCTCCCATGAGCACACACACGCGCTCCTCCAGCCGAGTGAGCTTCTGCAGCTTGGCGCGGCCACCCCTGGCACGGGCCTGGCGATTAAACGCTACTTTAGCCTGCAAGAGAAAGGACGGGCTGTAAGTGCGCAGTGAAGCCCTGATGTAGTGTGCACTGCCTCCCATGGTGGAATAGCTTGGACAGAGTGAAGCCCTGATGTAGTGTGCACTGCCTCCCATGGTGGAATAGCTTGGACAGAGTGAAGCCCTGATGTAGTGTGCACTGCCTCCCATGGTGGAATAGCTTGGACAGAGTGAAGCCCTGATGTAGTGTGCACTGCCTCCCATGGTGGAATAGCTTGGACAGAGTGAAGCCCTGATGTAGTGTGCACTGCCTCCCATGGTGGAATAGCTTGGACAGAGTGAAGCCCTGATGTACTGTCCACTGCCTCCCATGGTGGAATAGCTTGGCCAAAGTGTAGAGTGCCGAATGGCCATTTGATGCTCATGACTGTCCCAATGCTGCTGGCTGAGGGCTGGCCAAAAGGACTTTCAGGTCCCTTTGCCCATCATGTCAGGTGTACATGCAAGAATGAGGAGGAGACTGGAAAGGCTACTCACCCTCACAATCCTGGTCAGATCGTTGTATTTCTTACGGCATTGTGTGTGGGTCCTGGGGGCCTCGCCGGTGAACGTCACCCTCTGGGCGATCTGCTTCCAGGCTTTGGTGTAGTCGTGGTGGGTTGGATTCCTCCCACTCTCTGGAAACAAGATCTTGCGCCTCACCTCCAGAGCTGTGACCATTATGTCCAGATCACCCTCTGAGAAGCGCAGGGCACGCTGACGGGCCTTCTCTGGCGTTGCCATGACTCCCTGGGGCTGAGCAGTAGTGTTGAGGCCTCTTTGCAAGGCTGCAGTGTGCAGGGCGTGGCAGCAGACCAATTCGTCCCTTCCCCCTTTAAGAGCTGGTCGGCACCACGGGGTCTGCTGTCAGTGCAAAAATGACCGCACCCGTGCTGCGCCCCGCCTGGGCGCTATCCCTCTGGACCGCCGGCTTAGCGCCTAAAGAGAGTAGTGGAACGCCTCTTTTAGCGCTCCACCAACCTCTTAGGGCGAAGCCACTGAATTCCCGGCAACGGGGCGCTACTTTGGGGCGGGCGCTAACTTCGGGCGGGCGCTAAGGTTAGCGCCCCAAAACTGCCTATACTGAAAATCTAGCCCCTGGAACCTTACCAAGTCGCTCTCTGGCTGGAGGAGCGTTATTTAAAGGGGATTGGTGTGGTTTAAAAGCAGCAGCCATTTTTGGAGCACAACTTCCTCGAGAGCTACAAAGAGTTGCTGAGCTGCACACTGTGAGCCATTTGACCACTGAGCCAGTGCAGGCAGACGATCTTCAGCCTTCTGACCATCACCTTGCTGTTGGTGAGCCTTGACAACAGGGAACCTTCCTGTGGGCACTTATTATGAGGCTGCATTGGAGGGGAACGTCCTGCTGCTGAATCATCTGGAAAGGGCACTGAGACGCTGGGAGAGGGGGGCGGGCATGGCCAGACGGAGGAGGGCCAACAGACGTCGCCACAGCAGACCTTACGCTGGCAGGTTTTTCCGACAGCAGTTTTCCTACATGAACATGCCGGAGGAGCAGTGTGTCAGAAGGCTGCGATTTAGAAAGGAGGTGGTGACTGAGCTGTGCCAGCTGCTTCAGCCAGATCTGCATCCTCAGATAAGGTGCAGGACATCTCTGTCGGTGGCTGAGAAGATGCCTGCTGGCCTGAACTTCTATGCAAGCGGCTCTTAGGCTGCGCGTCAGAGGCTGATCAGAAGTAGCTTCTAGGCCCCTCTCACGGAATGCTTGCTGCCATTCCAAGAACAGGAATGGAACCGGTCTGATACCCCCAAGCCTGTGAAGGGCAAGATGCATGTAAATAGCAGACATGGCCATTGTAAATGAAGAAAGTGTTTCATTACGCAAAATGTGGTTCCTTCAAACATGAGAAAGCTATGGCAACAGAAAGCAAAACTAATACACTGACACATAACTGCCTCTCACACCCGGGAGACTGTCCAATACATAAATCACATTCCGACCATCTTCCTTGGCCTTGATTCCACTGCACCAACCAAAGCATCCAATGCCCCATCAGTGAGGCGTTCCACCCTCTGCCTCACCCTTTCCATGTCTTGCTAGGCTGGTGCGCCACAGGCAGGCTCCCACCGCTTTGAAGGCCTACAAGACAGTGAGTGTGTCTGGTGATGCCAATTGACCTGCCCCTTTAAGAGCTGGCCGGCGCCAGTGTGTCTCAGGGAAAGTGATTATTGACAGCACCCTCGCTGCGCCCCGCCGCCGCGAAATTGGGTTGCGCCGGCGTGCAGCGCCTGATTTAGTGCCGCAATCACCTTTAGGGGTGCTGCAACCCAATATCGCGCTAGGTGGCGCTAAATTGCGCCTGGCGCTAAACTTTGCGCATTGCCAGGACTAGCGCCCCAAACGCGGCTATACCGAATTTCTAGGCCCTTTACTCTCATACTCAAATCCTCCTGTAATAAAGGCTAACATACCATTTGCTTTCTTAATTGCTTGCTGTACCTGCATGTTAACTTTCAGTGATTCGTGTACAAGGACACCAGGTCCCTCTGAACACCAACATTTCCCAATCTCTTACCATTTAAAAAGTACTCTGCTTTTCTATTTTTCCGATCAAAGTGGATAACTTCACATTTCTCCACATTATATTCCATTTGCCATGTCTTGCCCACTCACTGAGCCTGTCTATATCCCCTTGAAGCCTCCTTGCATCCTCCTCACAACTTACATTCCCACCGAGCTTTGTATCATCAGCAAACTTGGATATATTACATTTGGTCCCCTCATCCAAATCATTGATGTAGATTGTGAATAGCTGAGGCCCAAGCACTGATCCTTGCGGTACCCCACTAGTTACAGCCTGCCAACCCAAAAATGACCCGTTTATTCCTACTCTCTGTTTTCTGTCCGTTAACCAATCCTCAATCCATGCTAGTAAATTACCCCCAAATCCATGAGCCCTAATTTTGTTTACTAATCTCTTCTGTGGCACCTTATCAAATGCCTTCTAAAATCCAAATACACCACATTCACTGGTTCCCCCTTATCTATTCTGCTAGTTACAACCTCAAAAAACTCTTAACAGCTTCATCAAACATGATTTCCCTTTCATAAATCCGTGTTGACTTTGCCCAATCCTATTATTATTTTCTAAGTATCCTGTTACCAGGTCCTTAATAATAGCATTTTCCCTACTACTGATGTCAGGCTAACTGGTCTGTAGTTCCCCGTTTTCTCTCTCCCTCCTTTCTTAAATAGTGGGGTTACATTTGCCACCTTCCAATCTGCGGGAACTGTTCTAGAATCTATGGAATTTTGCAAGATGACAACCAATGCATCCACTATCTCTATAGCCACCTCTTTCAAAACCCTAAGACGTAGGCCATCAGGTCCAGGGGATTTATCAGCTTTCTCCAGTACCATTTTTTACCAATACTAATTTCTTTCAGCTCCTCATTCTCGCAAGAGCCTTGGTTCTCGACTATTTCCAGGAAGTTTTTTGCGTCTTCTTCCATGAAGACAGACACAAAGGGGTAGATTTTGCCAATCCTGTCGGGTAGAAGGCGGGACTTCCCCTTTCGTGTTTTTCACCCGCCTACTTCGACGTCCGGCCAATCCGCGCGATTTTCCCTTGATAGACCTTGTTGAGCCCTTTACACACTTTAGACACACCAAACACACTTACCTTTGCACTCATGCACCCATCACTCACCTGAGCGCCGACATCGCGACCCCTCCAAACCCTTCAACCCGACGGCCCACCTGCTCTACCTGGTGTGGTTTGGAGCCGTCGGAAAACCCACACGAAACCCATCAAAATAGGGATTAGGCTAAAAACTGCCTGTTAACTACCTGTTAACAGGTGGTTCATTGGCACTAGTCCCTTCCCGCCTGGTTTCGGCGGGTCCCAGTGCGGGGCGGGTACCCGCCGCCCCTGAAACTTACGTGGGGTGGGGTTTTGGGTGGGATGGTGTCGGGACCCCCAAATTCGGGATTTTCACCCCCCACACGCCTGAAACCCCGCCTGACGTCTCCCCCAATATCTAGCCCAAAGTATTTGTTTAATTCTGCCATTTCCTTATTCCCCAGGAAACAAAGTCGTGGTGAACGGTTGTTTCTCAGACTGGAGGAAGGTTTACAGTGGGGTTCCCCAGGGGTCGGTACTGGGACCACTGCTTTCCTTGATATATATTAATGACTTAGACTTGGGTATACAGGGCACAATTTCAAAATTTGCAGATGACACCAAACTTGGAAGTATAGTGAACAGTGAGGAGGATAGTGATAGACTTCAAGAAGACATAGACAGGCTGGTGAAATGGGCGGACACGTGGCAGATGGAATTTAACACAGAAAAGTGCGAAGTGATGCATTTTGGTAGGAAGAACGAGGAAAGGCAATATAAACTAAAGGGTACAATCCTAAAGGGGATTTCTGGGCCCATATTTCATTCTGTGCTGAAATGAAGTCGGCATGACTGAGCCTTGTATGAGATGTGGGCCGGAGATATTTAATGCTGTCACACTGCAGTAAGAAGTCAGAGTCTCGCCATCTCCGATGCTCAGGGAGGTTGATATGTTGCTTATGTCCAAAGCCTCTTGTTGGGCCTTGGTGTGCTCCATAATATGTGGTGGCCACCTCCAGTCCTCTCCCTTGTATTTTGTGCTCTCTTCTCCTGCAAAAGGGCACGGCAGACCTATGAGTGTCTGTAGGGTGTGGGTGCATCTGGTGGATGCAGTACATTCGGTGAGGGTGACTGTCAGGCAGATGCATCACGAGTGGCACTGACAGCATTTGAGGACGTGTGCTATGAATGGAGTAAGGTGGGATCACATTGCCCAAGGATTGGTGCAGTCGGGAGAGCAGGAGGCCAGTAACTGGTGAGTTTAAAAGCTCACCTTTCGCGGGCTTTTTCTTTCACAGCTGGTGCAGTCGGGAGAGCAGGAGGCCAGTAACTGGTGAGTTTAAAAGCTCACCTTTCGCGGGCTTTTTCTTTCACAGCTGGTGCAGTCGGGAGAGCAGGAGGCCAGTAACTGGTGAGTTTAAAAGCTCACCTTTCGCGGGCTTTTTCTTTCACAGCTGGTGCAGTCGGGAGAGCAGGAGGCCAGTAACTGGTGAGTTTAAAAGCTCACCTTTCGGGGGCTTTTTCTTTCACAGCTGGTGCAGTCGGGAGAGCAGGAGGCCAGTAACTGGTGAGTTTAAAAGCTCACCTTTCGCGGGCTTTTTCTTTCACAGCTGGTGCAGTCGGGAGAGCAGGAGGCCAGTAACTCTTATATAGGTGGAGCTGTTGCTAAACCCGAAACACTACAGTGTAGTGTCTCCCACCCTTCCACCTCCTCTAACCTTTTAGGGGTTAGGGGAAGTTGAAAAGGTAGGTTCAATTTATTTTATTTCAGGAGCCTAACCTAGGTGGAAAAGGTTCCAGGACAGGAGGCGGCAGTGAAAATACAACACCAGAAAACAGGTAGGTGACTGGTTGGTGAGTACTTTCACAAACTTATTCTAAGTAGAATTCAATAATTAAGCTAAATCGTAGTAAATAAAAGGGTATTGTAAGGGTTAAGTCATGGAAGGGCAGCTCGGGCCCGTGTCATGCTTCTCCTGTGCCATGTGGGAAATCAGGGACACTGTCCCTGACAACTATGTGTGCAGGAAGTGTGTCCAGCTGCAGCTCCTAGCGGACCGCATGGCGGCGCTGGAGCTGCGAATGGACTCACTCTGGAGCATACGCGATGCTGAGGATGTTGTGGATAGCACATTCAGTGAGTTGGTCACACCGCAGGTAAAGGCTAGCTCAGACAGTAAATGGGTGACCAAAAGGCAGGGTAAAGGCAGGAAGGTAGTGCAGGAGTCACCTGCGGTCATCTCCCTCCAAAACAGGTTTACCGTTTTGGGTACTGTTGGGGGAGATGACTTATCAGGGGAAGGCACCAGCAGCCAGGTTCAGGGCACCATGACTGGCTCTGCTGCACAGAAGGGCGGGAAAAAGAGGGATAGGGCTATAGTGATAGGGGATTCAATTGTAAGGGGGATAGATAGGAGTTTCTGTGGCCGAGACCGAGACTCCAAGATGGTATGTTGCCTCCCTGGTGCAAGGGTCAAGGATGTCTCGGAGCGGGTGCAGAGCATTCTGAAGGAGGAGGGGGATCAGCCAGTTGTCGTGGTACATGTAGGTACCAACGATGTAGGTAAAAAGAGGGAGGAGGTCCTACAAGCTGAATTTAGGGAGTTAGGAGCTAAATTGAAAAGTAGGACCTCAAAGGTAGTAATCTCTGGATTGCTACCAGTGCCACGAGCTAATAAGTTTAGAGAGAGTAAGATAGATAAGCTAAATACGTGGCTTGAGCAGTGGTGCAAGGGAGAGGGATTTAAATTCTTGAGGCATTGGAACCAGTTCTTGGGGAGGAGTGACCTGTACCAAGGGGACGGTCTACACCTGAACTGTGAGGGAGCCGATGTCCTCGGGGTAATATTTTCTAGGGCGGTTCGGGAGGATTTAAACTAATTTGGCAGGGGGATGGGAACCTAGGTAGTGGAAAAGAGGGAAGTCATATGAAGTCAGAAATAGATGGTAGAAAGGTGAGAAGCAATAAGCAAAGGAGAGAAACACAAAGGGCCAAACTAATTCATAATGAGAGTGTGAAAAAAGCAAGCCTGAAGGCTTTGTATCTTAATGCTAGAAGCATTAGGAACAAGGTGGATGAATTAGTTGTGGAAATAGAGGTAAACAAGTATGATTTGATTGGGATTACAGAAACGTGGCTGCAGGGTGGGCAAGGCTGGGAACTTAACATCCAGGGATATACAATATTTAGGAAGGATCGGCAAAAAGGTAGGGGAGGTGGGGTAGCATTGCTGGTAAAGGAGGGGATTAATGCAATGGAAAGGAAGGATATTAACTCGGATGAAACGGAATCTGTATGGGTAGAAATGAGAAATAGCAAGGGGAGGAAAACGTTAGTGGGTGTGATATATAGGCCTCCAAATAGTAATATGGAGGTGAGGGAAGGCATAAAAAGGGAAATTAGAGAAGCGTGCGATAAGAGCACAGCTGTCATCATGGGTGACTTTAATTTACATATTGATTGGACTACCCAAATTAGTAAAAATTCTGAGGAGGAGGAATTCCTGGAATGTTTTCGGGACGGTTATCTGGACCAATATGTCGAGGAGCCGACTCGAGATCAGGCCATTTTAGACTGGGTATTGTGCAATGAGAAGGGACTTATCAGCAATCTTCTTGTACGAGGCCCCTTGGGTCAGAGCGATCATAATATGATCGAGCTCTCAGTCGAGATGGAGAGTGAGGAAATTGAATCAGAGACTAAGGTCCAGAACTTAAATAAAGGGAATTACGAGGGTATGAGACGGGAATTGGGTAAGATTGATTGGGTGGTGTTTCTGGGGGGATTGACAGTGGATAGACAATGGCAAGCATTCAAAGATAGAATGGAAGAATTCCAGAACATGTTTATACCGGTTTGGCATAAAAATAAACCGTGGATAACGAGGGAAATTAGGGACAGCATAAAATCAAAAAAAAGGGCATATCAACTGGCAAAAAAAAGCACCAGACCGGAAGATTGGGGGCAGTACAGGATACAGCAAAAGAGGACAAAGGGATTAATCAGGAAGGGGAAAATAGAATACGAAAGTAAACTTGCAGCAAACATAAAGACAGACTGCAAAAGCTTTTATCGGTATATCAGGAGGAAAAGACTGGTAAAATCCCAAGTCGGTCCCTTGCAGTCCGATTCGGGAGAATATATAATGGAGAATAAGGAAATGGCAGACCAATTAAACTCATACTTTGGTTCTGTATTCACAAAGGAGGACACAAATAACCTCCCAGGAATATCGGCAAACATAGGGACTAATGAGAGGGAGGAGCTGACAGAAATTAGTATCTCTAGGGATATGGTGTTGGGTAAGTTGAGGGGACTGAAGGCCGACAAATCCCCGGGGCCTGATAAACTACATCCTAGGGTACTTAAGGAGGTGGCCCTGGAGATAGCAGATGCTCTAAGGATCATCTTCCGGAACTCCATTGACTCGGGAACAGTACCCGTGGATTGGAGGGTAGCTAATGTTACCCCAATATTTAAAAAGGGGGGTAGAGAGAAAGCAGGGAATTATAGACCAGTAAGCCTTACATCGGTTGTGGGCAAAATGCTAGAGTCCATTATTAAGGATAAAATAGCGGAGCACTTGACAAATGGGGAAAGGATCGGACAGAGTCAACATGGATTTACAAAGGGTAAATCGTGTTTGACTAATCTGCTGGAATTTTTTGAGGAAGTAACTGGTAAAATAGATGGGGGAGAGCCAGTGGATGTGGTGTACCTTGACTTCCAGAAAGCCTTCGATAAGGTTCCACACAAAAGCTTATCATGCAAAATTAAGGCTCATGGGATTGGGGGCAAAGTATTAACGTGGATAGAGAACTGGCTGGCGGATAGAAAACAGAGAGTTGGAATAAACGGCTCGTTTTCGGAGTGGCAGGCAGTGACCAGCGGGGTGCCGCAAGGATCTGTCCTGGGACCCCAGCTGTTCACAATATATATAAATGATCTGGATCAGGGAATTGGATGCAATATTTCCAAATTCGCTGACGACACTAAACTAGGAGGAGGGGTGGGCTCTGATGAGGATGTCAGGAGGCTACAGTGCGATTTGGACAGGTTGGGGGAATGGGCAGATACGTGGCAGATGCACTATAATGTGGATAAATGCGAGGTTATCCACTTTGGGGGTAAAAACAGGAGGGTAGATTATTATCTAAATGGCAATAGATTGGGAGATGGGGAAGTGCAGAGGGACCTGGGTGTTCTTGTGCACCAGTCACTGAAGGAGAGCATGCAGGTGCAACAGGCGATTAAGAAGGCAAATGGTATGTTGGCCTTCATATCAAGGGGGTTCGAGTATAGGAATAGGGATACCTTACTACAGCTGTACAAGGTGCTGGTGAGACCGCATCTGGAGTATTGTGTACAGTTTTGGTCGCCCCATCTGCGGAAGGATGTTCTTGCCATGGAAAGAGTGCAACGGCGATTCACTAGGCTGATACCTGGAATGGCGGGAATGACCTATGAAGAGAGATTAAATAGTTTGGGCTTGTACTCACTGGAGTTTAGAAGATTGAGAGGGGATCTCATCGAAACATATAAAATTATGGCAGGCCTGGACAGGCTGAATTCAGAGAGAATGTTTCCAATGGCCGGGGAGCACAGAACCAGGGGCCACAGTCTAAAAATAGCGGGCAAATCATTTAAAACAGAGATGAGGAAGAATTTCTTCACTCAAAGAGTGGTGAGCCTGTGGAATTCCCTGCCACAGAGGGCTGTGAAGGCTAATTCAATAAATATTTTCAAGAGAGAATTGGATATATTTCTGAAGGCTAAGGGGATTAAGGGTTACGGAGAAAAGGCGGGGACGGGGTACTGAACTGGTAAGATCAGCTATGATCTCAGACGAAGATCAGCCATGATCTCATTGAATGGCGGAGCAGGCTCGAAGGGCCGAATGGCCTACTCCTGTTCCTATCTCTATGTTTCTATGTTTCTATGATTGGGGTGAGTGACAGTGGTGGGTGGGGGAAGGGGGTGTTGAGGAAGTGAATAGAAAGGGAACGATGGGTGCTGCTGAAAGTGAAGTGGGTGTGAGGAGTGATGTGAATGGAGTACACTTGACAAGACAGAGCGAGAGGGGGCTGCACTACAGGAGGTAGGTGAATCTGCAACTGTGCGCACATTTCCAGACCTGGTTAGGTCATTAAAATGCTTCCTGCCCTGATTCCTGGTTTTCAACACAACACTCCTGCTGCTCACCTCTTCAGCCACCTCCAGCCACGCCGCCTTTGTTGGAGCAGCAGGTTTTTTCTTGCCATTACTGGGGAATAGAACCTTCTTCCTAGCCCTCACTGCACCCAGCAGTACGTCAAGGGATGCCATATTAAACCAGGGCAAAGCCTTCGCCCTCCCTGACTCCATCTCAAAATTATTTTTCTCTCCTACAATGCTCGCAACACCTCCAAATTCCATCTGTGCATTGGCCCTTTAAATAGTCGCAGTGAAATCACGTCATGCGGGTGCGCAACAACTTGTATTTATATAGCTCCTTTAACATGGTAAAACGTCCCAAGGTGCTTCACAGGAGTGTTATCAAACAAAATTTGACACCGAGCCACAAAAAGAGATTAGCTGGTGACCAAAAGCTTGGTCAAAGATGGAGGATTTCTGGAGCGTTTTACAGGAGGAGAGAGAGGTAGAGAGGCGGAGAGGTTTAGGGAGGGAGTTCCAGAGCTTAGGGCCCAGGCAGCTGAAGCCACGGCCTTGTTTCTCAAACATGGATGAAAAATTTAAAATCAAAGCGTTGCCGGAGTGGGAGCCAATGTAGGTTAACGAGCACAGGGGTGATGGGTGAACGGGACTTGGTGCGAGTTGGGATATTTTACTATTTAATTTCATACTTCCTGTTGCCTTCCTAATGGTCTTTTTTACCTCTTTCCTCAGCTCATCATATTCCCTTTTATCATCCTCTCCTTTATTGTTTATGTACTTTGCATCTGCCTTTTTCTTTAGAAGGTCATTTGGGTGGAAGGGAACAGAGTCCGGAGCAGGTTAGGAAGCCGCAGGATCAGAGCTAGCTTAGTGTGAGGGAAAACTACCCAACAGACAAGCAGAAAACTAAGGACGCAGGAGGAGTAGAGGCAGCCTAGCACAGAATACAGTCTCTGTAGAAAGAGACGGCGAAGGTGGAGGTCACAGTGAAACCCAGACACCTGCGAATGGACTACGGCCCAGGAGAGAGTGGAGTACTGGCCTGAGCAGAGTACAAGCCCGACCATGGGCTTGAGCAGAGTACAAGCCCGATCATGGGCTTGAGCAGAGTATGGGCCTGAGCACAGGTCACAGCAGCAGGTGTGGGCTAGAACAAGCTACCTTAAAACTTAAGGCGGTTGAGTAGCAGAGCAGAATCACGGCAGCCGAGTCTTTCCGTGTAGTCCAGCAGAACAGCGCCATCCTGGTGGCAGAAGAGTCCGGGAAGTCAAATTTGAGCAAAGTTCCAGTCGCTGAAAGGAGGCCAGTGAAAACTCAGAACAAGTGAGGTCGGGGGATAGGGCGGTGTGCTCTGTACAGGGAGCTTTAACTTGTAATGCACCCACTGTTTGGGGCAGGGGATCTTAAGCAATGGAGAAGAAAAGAAAGAGTTGCATTGCTACAGCGTCTTTCACGACCTCAGGATGTCCCAATGCACTTCACAGCCAATGACCTACTTGTGAAGTGCAGTCACTGTTATAATCCAGTTAATCTGTTTTTAGTGATGTTGGTTGAGGGATAAATATTGGCCAGGACACTGGGGATAACTCCCCTGATCTAAAAACGGAGCCTTGGTTTAACGTGTCACCCAAAAGACGGCACCTCCGACAGTGCAGCACTCCCTCAGTACTGCACTAGAGTGTCAGCCTGGATTTTATGCTCAAGTCTCTGACTCTGACTCTGAGGCGAGAGTGCTACTCACTGAGCCTCAGCTGACTCACAAAATGCAGGAGCGGAGACTGGTGGGGAGAAGGGTAGTGGATGGCCATGTTGCGAGCGAGAGGAGCTGTCAGCCCATAACTCGGGGCTCCTGTACACCCCCAAGATCCAGTGAAAACAACACAGTGGTCTCCAAAATCAGATCGCTGATTCTGTGCTGCATGATCTTCCTGTGAGGAGGGCTACATGGCTTTAGTGACCCCATTAAAAAAGAGAATACTAATCAAGATTACATTTAAAATTCATTGCTTAAGGAGCAAGGGAGCTGCTGCGGTGAGCCTCGCAATCACAGTCTCCCTGGAGTGACCTGGCCAGTTTTGTGACGCGCTCTGTGTTTCTGTCCCGTCAGCCTGGCCGGTTTGAAGGAGGGTACAGAAAACCAATTGAAGCTTGAAAAGGAAAACCTCTCGATGGTGTTATGGCAACTTTGCAACAGTGACCTGCTCCTCCTGGCCATTGAGAATGGGACTGACAACCTGTACTACTCTCTGTACGGCATTGCTGGTACCACTGAGGTCTGTGCGAAATCCACCAGTGTGCTCTAAAAATAATCATTTGTTTCTTGGTGATAGGAATAAGGTTTGTGTTTTAACATTCTCTCAACCACTTCACTGATGTACGTCAAACACCATGTGCTGCACACACAATAACTGGGGCCACTTTCACTATAGGAACAGGAGGAGGCCATTCAGCCCCTCGGGCCTGTTCCGCCATGGCTGATCTGTACCTTAACTCCATTTACCCGCTTTAGTTTCATCTCTCTCAATACACATATTCAACAAAAATCTCTCGATCTCAGTCTTGAAAGCTCCAATTGTCCCCGAGCATCCACAGCCTTTAGGGGAGAGAGTTCCAGATTTCCACCACCCTTTGTGTAAAGAAGTCTTGCTGCCGCCCCTTTGACATTTAAAGCTGTGGCGATGTCGGGACCAGATTTCTGAGCCGGATCGACCCACCGACACAACGCCGTTTGTGCCCCCGTCCCGATACATGGGAGGAGCCTGATTTTGACGGCCAGAACAAACCGGGGCTAGTTAATATGCAGTTAGGACCCCACGCCATTTTCATCACGTCGGTTCCTCAACCTGCCCACAAACCGTGAGGCAGCCATTTCCAGTGGTGTTTAAAAGGACACTCACCTCCTCTCAGCTAAAACGCCAGAGAGTTTTGCTTCAATTACACTGTGGGGTTTCTTTGAACCTTCACGATTTTAAGGGGCTTCTGGCAACAGTTTCTACATGGGACTGGGGGGTGGAGGGTCCTTCTCGCATTTCCTCTGTGGCTGGAGGATAGGAAACAACACAGCTTGTCAATCTTCTTTACTCCATTCGTGAAAGTGCTAACTCTCACTGGGGTACAGTTCCACAGACACTGGCTCTCACTGGGGTACAGTTCCACAGACACTGACTCTCACTGGGGTACAGTTCCACAGACACTGACTCTCACTGGGGTACAGTTCCACAGGCACTGACTCTCACTGGGCTACAGTTCCACAGGCACTGACTCTCACTGGGGTACAGTTCCACAGACACTGACTCTCACTGTGGTACAGTTCCACAGCCACTGACTCTCCCTGGGGTACAGTTCCCCAGCCACTGACTCTCACTGGGGTACAGTTCCACAGACACTGACTCTCACTGGGGTACAGTTCCACAGACACTGACTCTCACTGGGGTACAGTTCCACAGACACTGACTCTCACTGGGGTACAGTTCCACAGACACTGACTCTCACTGGGGTACAGTTCCACAGACACTGACTCTCACTGGGGTACAGTTCCACAGACACTGACTCTCACTGGGGTACGGTTCCACAGACACTGACTCTCACTGGGGTACAGTTCCACAGACACTGACTCTCACTGGGGTTCAGTTCCACAGACACTGACTCTCACTGGGGTACATTTCCACAGACACTGACTCTCACTGGGGTACAGTTCCACAGGCACTGACTCTCACTGGGGTACAGTTCCACAGACACTGACTCTCACTGGGGTACAGTTCCACAGATACTGACTCTCACTGGGGTACAGTTCCACAGACACTGACTCTCACTGGGGTACAGTTCCACAGGCACTGACACTCACTGGGGTACAGTTCCACACACACTGACTCACTGGGGTACAGTTTCCAGCCTCCCCTTTGCACTTTGCTTTGTGTTTATACGCGTCTGCTCTTAATTGGTTTGTTAGTTTTGCCCTCCCCCAGAGGAAGTTTATTACAGTGCAGATTGAGTTAATGTCACCTGACCGGGAAGGCATGATTTTCTGAAATGGATGTGTCTCAGGCCCTCGTGTTTGTTCTGGATGGGCCGATGGGGTTGTACCTACAGTGAGTAATCTAACAATTTTGGTTTTGTCTCAGCTTTCATCTGGCGAACCGCAAGATGCCTGTGAGAAGTTACGAGTCTGTGAGGAGAAATTAGTTCTCTTGGAAAATAAAGTTGCAAATTTCATCCCTGAGGAGTGGATGATGGGCGAAGAGGAGAAGGTAAAGTTCTGTCTAGTAAACGTGAATCAGTCACGCCCCTGGTCTGAACTGTAGTGAGTGTGTGAGCGAGGAACCTGTACTGCCATCAGACTCTCACATTTTAGGAGGAACAAGGAATACACTAAATGGGGCAACTTTAAAAGTAGTAGAGGAACAGAGATACTTCCAAAGTAGGAGGACAAGCTGATAAATCTGTGAAGGACTTGTGTTACATATTCAGGTTTTTAAATAGGGGTGCAGCGTAGAAAAGCAAGGAGGTCATACCGAACCTCCCAGACCATTGGTCTGGCTGCAGTCCGAATATTGGATCCAATTTTAGTCGCCTTTCTTTGGGAAGGATGTCTAGGCCATGAGAGGGTGTAGCAGAGATTCACTACGAGGAGAGATGAGAGAAACTGGGGCTCTTATCACTGGATGAGAGGTTAAACCGAGGCCCCGTATGCCCTCTCCGGTGGATGTAAAAGATCCCATGGCACTATTTCGAAGAAGAGCGAGAGTTCTCCCCGGTGTCCTGGCCAAGATTTATCCCTCAACCAACATCACTAAAACAAATTATCTGGTCACTATCTCATTGCTGTTTGTGGGATCTTGCTGTGTGCAAATTGGCTGCTGCGTTTCCTACATTACAACAGTGACAACACTTTAATAGTACTTCATTGGCTGTAAAGCACTTTGAGATGTCCGGTGGTCGTGAAAGGCGTTGTATAAATGCTCTTTCTTTCCTCCTGCTCCACTTCCTGCTGCCCAGGTGATACATAAGAACATAAGAATTAGGAGCAGGAGTCGGCCACACGGCCCCTCGAGCCTGCTCCGCCATTCAATAAGATCATGGCTGATCTTCGACCTCAACTCCACTTTCCCACTCAATCTCCATATCCTTTGATTCCCCTAGCGTCCAAAAATCTTATCTGTCTGGGTGGTGGTCAGGGCTGGTCCCTCATGATGGCAAAGTTATGGAGCATGCAGCAGATGACCACAAATCTGAATACCCGCTCAGCACTGTACTGCAGGGTACCTCCCGATCTGTCCAGGCAGCAGAAGCATTGCTTGAGCATGCCGATTGTTTTCTCAATGATGTTACTTGTAGCAGCATGGCTCGGGTTGTAAGTCTGCTCTGCAACTGTGCCCGGGTTCCTGACAGGAGTCATGAGCCGTGTGCGATGGGGATCGCTGTTGCTGCCCTGTAGCCAGCCTGTAGCTTGCCGGCCTGGTTGGAATAGAGGTAGCACAGAGGACTGGAGCAGGATGGAAGAGTAATGACTGCTGCCGGGATAGCAGGCACATACCTGTGTGACGCGCTGCCTGTGGTCGCAATCCAGCTGTACGTTGAGGGAGTGGAATCCCTTTCTATTCAGAAAGATGCCAGACTGGTGGTGGCAATGTGTGTGCAGTCTGTGGCACCTTGCACCCTGGAGAAGCCTGCCATGTGGGTGAAGCTGAGTGCTCTCTCCTGCTTCGCTCAGTCCATGGGGAAGATGAAGGTGCTTCTCCTGGTATAGAGAGCCTCAGTGACCTCCCTGATACATCGGTGGACTACAAACTGGGAAATTTTGCTGATATCTCCTATTGCATCCTGGAAGGAGCCTGTGGCATTAAAGTTATGGGTGACGATAACCAGACAGACACAGGCGCAGTGCTGTCCATGCTCCAGTGTGAGACTGGAGATGTGACTCAGTGACGGCCTCCTTGGTGAAGTGAAGGCGTCTCATGCATTGTTCCTCAGTGAAGTTCAGGCAGGAGACGGGCTCCATGAAGACCCGCTGTGGGTATTACATAGAATATACGGCAAAGAAACAGGCCATTCGGCCCTACTTGTCTGTGTTGGTGCTTATACTCCAGACGAGACTCCTCCATTCCATCTACCTCATCTCAGCCTTTCAGCAGATCTTTCTGTTCCCTTTTCTTTCATGTACTCGGCTAGTTTCCTTTTGAAAGTATCTATACTATTCACCTCAACCACTTCCTGTGGCAGCGAGTTCCACATTCTAACCACTCTCTGAGGAAAGACATTTCTCCTTATTTCCCTATTGGATTTATTAGTGACTCTTGTATTTATGGCCCCTAGTTTTGGATTCTCCCACAAGTGGAAACATTCTCTCCACATCTACCCTGTCCAACCCATTCATCATTTTAAAGACCTCTAGCAGGTCTCTTCTAGGTCTTCTATTTTCTGAAGAAAAAAGCCCTAACCTGTTCAATCTTTCCCGATAGCTGTAACCTCTCAGTTCTGGTACCATGTTTGTAAAAATGTTTTCACTTTGTCCAGTGCCTCCATGCCCTTTTTGTAGTATAGAGACCAGGGTCTGGATTGTCCGCTAGGTTGCGCTAGTTTTTTCAGCGCAATTCGCCCAAAATCGGCCAAACCAGTGCAAAAGATCGAGGAATTTCAGGTGCAAATTACATCCAGCGCCAGTTGAGTTTCCGCGATCTTCTGCACTGGTTTACAAAGCATCGCTCGAGAAGCTGGCCCCTCCCACAAAACTGGCCACGCCCCGATCGAATTCATCACCGCGGCGAGTTTCCCTCCATTGTGCCCATTTGCGGCCCTTCGAGGAGGCTCTTCAAATTAAGCTTTCTTTTTTTAGACGCAAGGACATTAATAGACACATTTTAAAAGGTTTTGAATATAATTTTTTTTTAATTTGCTAAGAAACTGACGACTGGTTCCGCATAGTCTTTTTTAAAGTCATTTTCAGTTGTTTAAAATCAGGTTACTCACAGGTGATGGACTAGACACTCTGATCAGTGATAAACCCATTTTCAGCTGTATTAATAAAACTACACCAGGTTACCGCTCTTAAATATATTGCGGAATGTTTTTTTTTAAATTACGTTCTAAAATGCTGCCCAATTCATGGTTCATGGCAGATTTTAGGTTCAGCGATACGCAAATGAGTTTGAGCAGAAACTTGAGGGAAAAAACACTTCTCAAAACGAGGCAATTTGTGCCCGGATCGCCCGCAGCGGAGACTCGAGGCCCCGCTGAACTGTGCACAATACTGTGTGTGGCCTGACCCGGGTCCAACACACGTTTAACATAACTTCACTACTTTTGAAATCTATACTCCTAGAAATAAATCCCAGTGCTTTGTTAGTATTTTTAATTGCTTTGCTGACCTGCGATGCTGCTTTTAATAATTTGCTCACCTGTATCCCTCGATCCCATTGCTCTTCTACCCATTCAGTTTCTTATTTTCTAAGGTGCCGGTGATGTTTCTGTTTTTCCTACCAAAGTGCATCACCTCACATGCTAAAGTTCATTTGCCACTTAACTGCCCAGTCTGCAAGTTTCCCAGTGTCTTCTTGTATTATGTTGCATTCTTCCTCAGTGTTAGCTCTACCTCCCCAGTTTGGTATCATCTGCAAATTTTCATAGTTACTTATTCCTAGGTCCAAATCATGAATGTAAATGATCAATAATCGAGTTCCCAGCACTGATCCCTGTGGAACACTGCCCTCTACCTTCTTCCAATCTGAATAGCCTTTACCCCATCTCTCTGCTTTCTATTTTTTAGCCAATTTGCTAATCTATCAGCTGTTTGTCCCGATTGCACATGCCCTAATCTTTGTCATGAGCCTACCATGTGGTACCAAATCTAGGCTAACACTCCCAGTGCAGTACTGAGGGAGTGCTGCACTGTCGGAGGTGCCGCCTTTCAGATGAGACGTTAAACTGAGGTCCTGTCTGCTCTCTCAGGTGGATGTGAAAGATCCCCCAGCACTATTTCGAAGAGCAGGGGAGTTCGCCCCAGTGTCCTGGCCAATATTTATCCCTCAACCAACATCACTAAAAAAACAGATTATCTGGTCTCTATCATGTTGCTGTTTGTGAGAGCTTGCTGTGTGTAAAGTGGCTGCTGCGTTTCCTACATTACAACAGTGACTACACTTCAAAAGTACTTCATTGGCTGTAAAGCACATTGGAATGTCCTGAGGTCATGAAAGGCGCTATATAAATACAAGTCTTTCTTTTACTGCATTATCCTTGTCTACTCTTTCCGTTACCTCTTCAAAGAATTTAATCAGTTTAGTTAAGCATGACTTAGCCTTTTGGAATCCATGCTGACACTTTTATTATTTTCTGTCTCCAGATGCTCTTCTGTCACTTCTTTTAGTACAGATTCCAGTATCTTTCCAATCACTGACATTAATCGGTCTATAGTTCCCAGGTTTTGTTGTATCTCCCTTTTTGTATGTAGGAACAACATTATCTGTCTTCCAGCCCTCTGGCACTACCCCCTCTTAAGTGGAACTTTTGTATATATAAACTAGTGCCTCTGCTATCTCCTCCCAAGTCTCCTTGAGTATGCGTGGGTGCATACAATCTGGACCTGGGGTTTTATCCTCTTTTAGTTTTACTAGTTTATCAATTATTTTCTCCCTTTCTATCCCAACTGTATTAATAATCATTTTAAGTTCATCCTCTAGTGAAGTGTCTATTTTGTTATCTCCTTTCGTAAAAACTGAGGCGAAGTAGTTATTCAATATTTCTGCCATTTCTCTGTCATTACCTGTGAGTTTATCTTATCCTTTAGTAGCCCTATCCCTACCTTAATTTTCCTTTTGTTAGTTACTTGTCTATAGAACACTTTATTATTTCTTTTAATATTCCTTGATGATTTGATTTCATAATTTCTCTTTGTCTTCCTGATAGTTTTTTTTTAACTTCCCTCCGAAGTTCTTCATATTTCCTTTTGTCCTCCTCCTTTAGTATCTAATTACTTCTTGTAAGTCTTTTTCTTTAGATTCAATATTCCCTTTAGTTATTTACTTATCCACAGTGCTCCATAATTAGCTTGCTTGTTTTTGGCTTTTAGTGGAATACATTTCTCTTGAACTCTATTGATTGCCCTTTCAAAGGTTTCTATTACCGTAGTGTTTGTCCTACTTATGTCACTCTCGATCCTACTCTTGAACCTTACTATGTTATGATCACTACTACCAAGATGCTCTTCTACTCTTAATTCTCCTATCTGTTCTGGTTCATTACCCATTACAAGATCCAGCAGTGATTCTTTCCCTGTTCAACTTCTTACATACTGAGTATGAAAGGAGTCCTGTACACACAGTGTCAAAACTCCATTCCATTTTCTCCTTTCACTACTTCTTCCTGTCAGTTTATTTGGGGGTAGCTGAAATCTCCCATGATTATTATTCTATGCCTGATACTCACCTTGAAGATTTGCCAACATATTTCTTCCTCCAATTCCCTTCCACTATTTGGTGGTCTATAATATACCCCATATTAGGGTGATGGATCCCTCTTATCTTTTAACTCCATCCATATGAATTCTGTATCTATTTTACTGCTAGTTACATCCTTTTTTTTCTACTGCCATGATGCTATCTTTAACTAGTCCAGCTACTCCGCCTCCCCTGTTTCCCTTTCCTTCCTAAATGTGTTATATCCTGCAATATTTAGTTACTAATCCTGTCCTCTATTTCACAGAATTTTCACAGAAACCCCACAGTGCAGATAGAGGCCATTTCGGCCCATCGAGCCTGCACCGACACATATCCCACCCGATCCCCGTAACCCCTACACCAACACACATTCCACCCTATCCCCGTAACCCCACGTATTTAATCCCCCTAACACTAAGGGTCAATTTATCATAGCCAATCAACCTAACCCGCACATCTTTGGACTGTGGGAGGAAACCGGAGCACCCGGAGGAAACCCACGCAAACACAGGGAGAATGTGCAAACTCCACACAGACAGTCGCCCGAGGCCGGATTCGAACCCAGGTCTCTGGCGCTGTGAGGCAACAGTGCTAACCACTATGCCACCGTAGCCATGTTTCAGTTATTCTTGCTATATCCGGATCCTCTCTGCAAATTATTGTCTCCAGTTCATCCATTTTGTTTTGAATACTACATACATTGCTGTACCGATCGGTTAAATTGTTTTTATTTATTATTCCTCTCTTTGTTTTTTGGAGTTATTTTACCTTTATGCTCTATGACTTTATCTGATCTCTGGCCATTCGTGTTATCCTTATTGCTTCCTTTAGTTTGTCCTTTACTTTTTTTTCCTGATTCTTTTATTGTTAGGTTTCTGAAATCCTAGTAGTTCCCCCCCGCCCCCCCCCCCCCCCCATGTTATTAGTTTAAAGTCTTATTTACAGCCCTAGTTATCATTTCCACCAGGACCCCGGTCCCAACCCGGTTCAAGCGCAGCCCGTCCCAATGGTACAGCTCCCTCCTGTCCCAGTACTGGGGCCAGTGTCCCATGAAATGGATCCCCTCTTTCCCACGCCACTCCTTTAGCCACATGTTGACTTTGTAGATTCTCCCAGCTCCTGCGCAGTGTCCTCCTCCTCCTCCCTCTTGCCCCAGCTGCTCCTGCTCGGTCCTGTCTTCCTTGCTGCTGCCCCTCACCCTCCAGCCCCAAAGGCAGCCCGACCAGACCGCCCAGGACTGCAGAACAACTGTTTAAAAAGCCGTCCAGCACCGGCAAAAACTTCTTTTCTAAAGTCAGGATTAAATTGTGGAAGTAAGAAATCAGGCCAAAAAATGTCCAGAAGTTAACCAGCAGGCTAACAGGACAACCCAGCAACTAACCTGTAAGTAGTGGGTGATCCCTTTAACTAGCGCTGCTGAAGGGTCCTCGCTGGCTGTTAGCGCCACGAGTTGCTGAGTGAGTTTATCACTCAGTGAGGCAGGCGCTGGGGCAGACCAGTATCACAAAAGGGTCGTCCAACCAGCGTAGGACCCTTATTTAAATATTATAGTTAGCATCCCGAATCGCTCCAGTGCGTCCTGGCTGCCTACGGTGGCATCTGATCCAACATGGCATGTGGTACCCTCCTGGTAAAGGATATTGAATACTTAGGCACCCCTTTTACGCCTGTAAATTGGGCATGGCACCAACAAATGTCTAGGCTAGAATGTCTGACCAGAAACGGTGGTGTAAGCAGAATCCATAATAGCTTTTAAAAGAGAAGTCAATAAATACTTTTTTTAAAAATATTGAAGGGACTATGGAAAGGACAGGAGAATGGAACTAAATGGACATGTGGCGGAGCCACTAAGGGACTCCGATCAATTGTATATAATTCCCTTTAATAACATGTTAGCTACAGCCTGAGTCTGTATCTTTGTTTTCACTGTTTACATGTACAGAGCGCGATCACTTTAATAGCGCGGGTAAACGCGATGACGTCACGCCGTTCATCACGTGATCCCCCACCGGTGGGAAAAACGTGATGACGTCATGACGTCAGCCACGGGACCGCCCTAGCAGTCCTCGTGGAGCCTCCGAACTGACGAGACCTATATTCGATGTTCTCCTGTAATTATCCGTTAAACTCTGTTAGTTTTCATTAAACCTCGTTTATTTGATCGCCTGATTGGACCTCAGTCTTTTGGATAGGAACTAGACATTCCTACATTGGTGACCCCGACTTTTGCGAACGGTTTTCGCAGAAGTTACCGAACATGGAATCGAACGCCGTTGCTTTAAAGCTACCACAGTTCTGGGAGCAACAGTCAGCCACGTGGTTCATCCAGGCTGAAGCCCAGTTCGTAATCAGGAACATCGTTGCGGATCAGACCCGTTACTATCACGTGGTCTCCGCCCTCGACAGTGCCACAGCCTCGCGGATCGTCAGCCTGCTTGGTAATCCACCAGAAGACCACAAGTATGATACGATAAAGGCGCGGTTGTTACAGGTCTTCGGGCTCACGAAGTCGGAGCGCGCCCGCCGGCTGCTCGCTATGCCCGGCCTCGGGGACTCCAAGCTGTCCGAGCTCATGAGCCAAATGCTCACGCTCCTGGGCTCCGAACCGGAATGCTTCCTCTTCAGGGAGCTATTCCTCAGCCAGCTACCGGAGCAAGTTCAAGCTGCCCTAGCCAGGTCGGAAGTCACCGACTGCGCAGAGCTGGCTGCCGATGCAGACAAGATCTTCGCGGTGACACAGCAGTGCTGCGCTGCCACGAGGCGCCCATCTCCCATGGACGCCACTCCAGCCCCTCAACCTGCGGGGTTGTGCTCCTACCATGCCCGTTTTGGTGCGAAAGCAAGATGCTGCCGCCCTCCCTGCAGCTTTTCGCTCAAAAAAAAACAGCAGCCACCCTGTCGAAAGAGGACCGAGTATAAGGAGCGCCCCGCGGCTGCGATGGCAATCGGTAATTCAGGAAAACTCCTCTTCATCACCGACTCCCTATCTGGTCGACGTTTCCTCTGCGACACCGGGGCGCAGTGTAGCATCCTACCCGCGTCCAATCTTGATCTACAAGTTGGGGGTCACGGCCCCTCCCTCCAGGTGGCTAATGGCGGGGCCATTCGGACCTTCGGAAGCCGGCGGGTCCAGGTGTGCTTCGGCAGCCAGCGGTTTTACTGGGATTTCATCACGGCCAAAGTCTCTCAAGCCATCCTCGGGGCGGATTTTTTGTGCGCCAACGGCCTCTTGGTGGATGTACGGCACCGCCGGTTGATCAATGCGGCCACTTTTCACTCCATCCCGTGCTACCGCGGTAACACCGTGGCGCGCACTATCTCCTGCGCGTCCCCACCTCCGGATGACTTCACTCGCCTTCTCGGAGATTTCCCAGACCTGACCAGACCCACTTTCTCTTCCACGGCCACGAAACATGGTGTCGAACATCACATCACCACTACTGGCTCCCCGGTCTACGCACGGGCCCGGCGCCTCGAACCTGGCAAGCTCGCGGCTGTGAAAGCGGAGTTCGACGCGATGGAGCGGCTAGGGATTATTCGCCGGTCGAATAGTCCCTGGTCTTCGCCTCTCCACATTGTTCCGAAACCTGATGGCGGCCTTGCGGCGACTACCGACGCCTGAACGTCGCCACTACTCCTGATCGGTACCCGATCCCTCATATTCAGGATTTCTCTGCACATTTGGCGGGAAATACCATTTTTTCCAAAGTCGACCTTGTCCGTGGCTACCACCAGGTCCCTGTACACCCACAAAACGTCCCGAAAACTGCAGTCATCACCCCATTCGGCCTGTTTGAATTTCTGCGGATGCCGTTTGGATTGAAGAACGCTGCACAGGCTTTCCAGCGCTTGATGGACTCCATGCTTCGGGACCTCAAGTTTCTATTCATCTACCTCGACGACATCCTCATCGCCAGCCCTAATAAAGAGGAGCACATCCGCCATTTACGCGCCCTCTTTAGATGCCTCAGTCAACACGGCTTGATCATCAACCCGGCCAAGTGCCAGTTCGGCCTGCAGCAGATTGATTTCTTAGACCATCGCATCACATCGGACGGCGCAATTCCCCTGCAAACGAAGGTGGAGGCAGTTACTTCGTTCCCGCGCCCGCAGTCTGTCAAGGCCCTGCAGGAGTTCCTCGGGATGGTAAATTTTTATCACCAGTTCGTCCCTAATGCAGCTCTGCTCATGCAGCCCCTGTACGAGGCCCTCAAGGGCAAGTCCGGCAAGGATCCGATCAGCTGGACGGTCGAAATGGACCGGGCGTTCGTCGACACAAAAGGCGCTTTAGCCAACGCAACCATGCTGGCACACCCGCTGCCAGGTGCCACCAACGCCCTTACCACCGACGCGTCAACACTACGCCATCGGCGCAGTGCAGGAACAGTGGGTGCATGGGACGTGACAACCGCTGGCGTTTTTCAGCCGTCAACTGCGGCGAAACGAACGAAAGTACAGCACGTTTGACCGGGAGTTGCTGGCCCTTTTTCTGGCCATCCGCCATTTCCGGTTCTTGCTAGAAGGACGTCCGTTCACGGCTTTTGTGGACCATAAACCACTAACGTTCGCTATGGCCAAGACCGCCGAACCGTGGTCAGCTTGGCAACAATGTCAGCTGACGTTTATCTCAGAATTCACCACTGACATTCAGCATGTATCCGGTAAGGACAACCTGGTGGCGGATTGCCTCTCCCGCGCGACCGTTCATGCAGTCCAGCTCGGCATCGACTATGCCATCATGGCTGCGGATCAAGCCTCGGATCCGGAGGTCCAATCTTACAGAACCAACCCCTGTAGCCTCCAAGCGGCTGACGTCAAATTTCATGCTGCGGGCACTACGCTACTCTGCGACATCTCCGTAGGAGATCCTCGCCCTATCGTCCCGGTCGCCTGGCGCCGAAAAGTTTTTGACGCCATACACGGGTTGTCGCACCCTGGCATGAAGGCCTCGCAACGGTTGATGTCGTCCAAATTCGTATGGCGGGGCATGCACATGGATGTTCGCGACTGGGCCAACACCTGCGTGGTCTGCCAAAAGGCCAAGGTGCAGCGTCAGGTCAAGGCTCCATTGGTCACTTTCGCCGTCCCGGAACGTAGGTTTGATCATGTGCATGTGGACCTGGTGGGGTCACTTCCGCCTTCACACGGGTTTACTCATCTTCTTACAATGGTGGACCGCACCACTAGATGGCCTGAGGCGGTTCCTCTGTCTTCCACCACTTCCGCAGACGTCGCCAGGGCATTCATCTCCTCTTGGGTCGCCCGCTTCGGTGTACCGGCAGACATCTCATCTGATCGTGGGCCGCAGTTCTCTTCAGAGCTCTGGAACGCTGTGGCTCAGGGGCTCGGCGTCAAGCTACATCACACCACTGCCTACCATCCACAGGCGAACGGCCTGTGCGAACGATTCCACAGGTCGCTCAAAGCCGCACTGCGAGCCAGCCTTCAAGGTGCAGGCTGGGTGGACAGGCTTCCATGGGTCCTTTTGGGTCTTCGTACGGCACCTAAAGAAGATCTTCAATCGTCCTCGGCGGAGCTCATATACGGCCAGCCGCTACGCGTACCAGGGGATTTCCTTCCGTCTCCAACAGAGCCATGGTCCACGTCCCAGCAGCTCATCAGCCACCAGGAGGCAGCCAGAAGTTTCGCTCCAGTGCCTACGTCGCATCACGGCTTGCAGAGCTCCCACGTCCCAGCTGAGCTGAAGAACGCCGACTATGTGTTTATCCGCCACGACGCTCATCGGGACCCGCTCAAACCCCCTTACACTGGTCCTTTCCGTGTGATAGAGCCGGGAGACAAATCTTTTTCGGTCGATGTTGGAGGTAAACCGGACCACATGTCGGTTGACCGGTTGAAGCCGGCTCACTTGGACCTTGACCACCCAGTCGAGATCGCACAACCGCCGAAACATGGCCGACCGCCCACAGTCGCCGTGCCAGATCAAAAGCAACCGCCCGCCAGCTCGCCCGCCGTCCATCAGCTTCCACTTCAAGGCTACAGAAGTCGATCTGACAGGCTTGTCAGGCCTCCTCGCCGTTTTACTTTTGCTATTAAAGACAATTCTCGGGGGGCACATGTGGCGGAGCCACTAAGAGACTCCAATCAATTGTATATAATTCCCTTTAATAATATGTTGGCTGCAGCCTGAGTCTGTATCTTTGTTTTCACTGTTTACTTGTACAGAGCGCGGGCAAAAGCGATGACGTCACGCCGTTCATCACGTGATCCCCCGCCGGCGGGAAAAACGTGATGACGTCAGCCACGGGACCGCCCTAGCAGTCCTCATGGAGCCTCTGAACTGACTAGACCTATATTCGATGTTCTCCTGTAATTATCCGTTAAACTGTTAGTTTTCATTAAACCTCGTTTATTTGATCGCCTGAGTGGACCTCAGTCTTTTGATAGGAAGTAGACATTCCTACAGACAACTCCTTGAAAGAGCTAGCACAGGCACAATGGGCCGAATGGTCTCCTTCTGTGCTGTAAAATGTTACAATTGTATGATTCTAAATGATTTGGAGTTGATAACATTGCTTATAACAATAACAACAACTTGTATTTATGTAGCGCCTATAACGTAGTAAAACCTCCCAAGGCGCTGCACAGGAGCGATTATCAAACAAAATTTGACACCGAGCCACATAAAGAGATATTAGGACAGGTGACCAAACGTTTATTCAACGAGGTAGGTTTTAAGGAGTGTCTTAAAGGAGGGTAGAGAGGTTTAGGGAGGGAATTCTGGAGCTTAGGGCCTCGGCTGCTGAAGGCACGGCCGCCAATGATGGAGCAATGAAAATCGGGGATGCGCAAGAGGCCAGAATTGGAGGAGCGCCGAGAACTCGGAGGGTTGTAGGGCTGGAGGAGTTTACAGAGATAGGGAGGGGCACAGCCATGGAGGGATTGGAAAACAAGGATGAGGATTTTAAAATTGAGGCGTTAACAATGACAGAGGTGGAAGTAGGCAGTCTTGGTGACGGAGCGGATATGGGGTCGGAAGCTCAGCTCAGGGTCAGATAGAATGCCGAGATTGTGAACTGTCTCGTTTAGTCTGGAGGCAGTGGCCAGGGAGAGGGACAGAAGACAATGGCTTCAGTCCTCACAATGTTTAATTGAAGGGAACTTGGGCTCATCCAGTACTGGAGGTCGGACAAGCAGTGTGACACTGGATTCAATTCTCGGCACTGGTATCCACTTCTGGAGTACAGGACACAATTCTGGTCTCTCCACTTCACCAAGGATATCCAGGCATTAGAGGGAGTGCAGATAAGGACAACCAAACTGATGGCGAGCATGAGGTGTCTGAACCCTGGGGAGAGGGTGCAGAGCCCGGCATTGGTCACTGTGGGAAAGAGAAGGATCGGGGAGAGATTATTGAAGGATTTGAGATCCTGAAGTGAATGGATAAATGCAACCTGATAGTACGTTTGAGATTGTCACAAACTCTAGACCCAGGGACAGGGACCCAAGCGGGAAGGGCCTGGGCGGGTTAGATTGAACTATTTTACACAAGTGGGGATGAGTGTGTGGAATGGGTGGCCGTGCGTGGGGGTGGGGGCAGAGTGTGGGTAGCATTGGACAGATATTTGGGGGGGGATGGGGGAGAGTGGGAGATTAAGGGGTGTTAGTTTTAGGGAGCAGGCTGTAGGGCCTTGTCCAGCCTAGTACTTTCCCATGTTGATTGATGACGATTCTCCGGGGACTCTGCCTCCAATGCTAGGCCTGGGGGAGGAGGCCACAGCAGCCAACATTGATATTCCTGGAAGTTCCAGAAAGTTCTCGATCAACACAGCCCGGGACCAGGGTCTACATTTAATTGTAGCAAGCGGCATCTATCTCGGCTAGTGAGCTGCTGCAGAGATTAATGTTTGGAAAGTTTCCCCAGCAATCTGGTTACGGCATGAACCAGCTTTCCAATCTGTCCCTTGTAAATTAACCTGAATCTTTTTTCTGTTTCAGTTAACAGAATTAATCGAGAAGACATTTGGAGAGAATCAACAGAACAGAAATGTCATGAATGATTTAGTTGACTATGACATGCAAGGTGAGTGTTGATGAGGAACCTCCACCGCCTTCAGCATTCTGCTTGCTAACTGGTCCTCAGGACACTGATCCCGTGGTCCCTGCAGTGTGAGCGCTGACTGTCCCAGTCATCATCTACAGCAGCAGCCAGCCCCTGTGGGGAAGGGCCCCGGATGCCTCTCGTGTAACTGTGCTGACCCAGACTGACCAGCTCCTTGCTTTCCTGTTGCGTTTGCACAGCTCCAGTTGCTGCCTGCCTGAAGTGCAGCATCACCACCTGCTCTGTGCCCAGGGTGGGCAAGCCTTTCCCCGACAGCTGGCCGGGAATGCAGTGATTCCCTTCTGCAGCAACAGCTCCCTTCAGCCATAGGCACTGATTTCGAACACAATGGTCCAGGTTTGGCGGTGAACGAGCAGAGCTCGCCGTTCATTACACTTACACTTGGCCGTAGTCGTACTCTGGGCTTTTGCACTCGAACTTGTGGAAAGCCAAACAGCTTGGCGCCCTCTACCGGGGATCTGGGACCAGTGCGAACACCTCCTTAACCAATCCGATTAGAGAGTCCTCAGTGACACGCAGGCCCCGATATTTACTGGGGCAGCTCTTGTGAGGGCCGGGGGGTGGTGGGGAAGTGGCGGTCGGGAAGTCCGGCTTTCCCCGCATGCTGTGGACTTTTGACTCTGTAGTTTCCACAGTGGCGTCTTTTTTTCCCAGTAGGTTCCCCGCCCGGAAGTCAGTCTAATTGACAGGCTTGGCTCCCTGTCGGGTGGGGAACGCTCCGGAGGAGGCCGCAGCCCAGGAGCAGGTAGGGAGCCTGCAGCTGGGTGCGTGAGGGGCAGGGGTGGTCGCTGATCCCTGGAGGGGGGAACAATGTTCCCTGGAATTTTGGGGGGGGGGGCTGCGCAGCCCATTCAAAAGTCCACACACGCGTGGTTTTTTTCAATTTAAAAGCCGGCTGAGCGGGACCCCCTTGCGGTGCTGCGCGGGACCCCCTTGCGGTGCTGCGCGGGTCCCCCCTGCGGTGCTGCGCGGGACCCCCCTGCGGTGCTGCGCGGGGTCCCCCCTGCGGTGCTGCGCGGGGACCCCCTGCGGTGCTGCGCGGGACCCCCTTGCGATGCTGCGCGGGTCCCCCCTGCGGTGCTGCGCGGGGACCCCCTGCGGTGCTGCGCGGGACCCCCTTGCGGTGCTGCGCGGGTCCCCCCTGCGGTGCTGCGCGGGACCCCCCTGCGGTGCTGCACGGGGTCCCCCCTGCGGTGCTGCACGGGGACCCCCTGCGGTGCTGCACGGGGTCCCCCCTGCGGTGCTGCACGGGGACCCCCTGCGGTGCTGCGCGGGACCCCCTTGCGGTGCTGCGCGGGTCCCCCCTGCGGTGCTGCGCGGGACCCCTGCAGTGCTGCGCGGGACCCCCTTGCGGTGCTGCACAGGGACCCCCTGCGGTGCTGCACGGGGACCCCCCTGCGGTGCTGCGCGGGACCCCCTTGCGGTGCTGCGCGGGACCCCTGCAGTGCTGCGCGGGACCCCCTTGCGGTGCTGCACAGGGACCCCCTGCGGTGCTGCACGGGGACCCCCCTGCGGTGCTGCACGGGGACCCCCCTGCGGTGCTGCACGGGGACCCCCCTGCGGTGCTGCGCGGGACCCCCTTGCGGTGCTGCGCGGGACCCCCTTGCGGTGCTGCGCAGCTTACAGGGACAATTGCCTGGGGAAGGAGGTGTCTGAACTCCAATCCGGGGGGTAGGGGGAGGGCGGTTGTCAATTCCTGAGTGGCGAGGGGTGGTCTGATCACGTGGGGGGCAGGCGGTTGCCGATCTGGCGGGGTGAGGGGCATCCAATCTCTGATCCTGGGAGGTCCGATTGCGGCGTGCAGGGAAGGAGGTTATCTTGGGAGGCTGGCGGGAAGCACTCCTGCTCCCCTTGACCCACGAGCAGTGCTGTAAAGGCACTTTACTTTTCCACAAAGCTGTCCTTGCCTCCCTTCAGGTTTCCCGAGGCCTGGGAATCCGCCTCCTGGGAGTGGATTGGTCGCCCGCTGTCTCCGTTAAACCTGGAGGTGGGCGGGTTGGGGTCGGGTTTGAGATTTAAAAAATTTAACATCCCACCCTGCTGCTTGCTAACCACCCGTTTTTTGTGGTTGAAGTTATCCCCACAGAGTCTAAACTAGGAAGTGTAAGTTCGAATAGTTAAATCAATGCCAAATCATGTACAGAAAATGAAATAGAGAGGGAAAGAAAGATGGGATTAAGAGAGAGAGAAAGAAATAGTTTTTTATTTAAATTATTTCATTTATTAAAAATTCCAACAATAATTAAAATCTGAAGAAATGTCATTCCACACTTGTAAAAGTTAATTTTCAGTACCCAAGAGATTGTTTGGCAGTAATTAACACTTATTACGCCATTAAAAATTCACTTACACTTGAAGGGACAAGCCCAAACTGCATCTGGCGTGTTTAGTGGGTATCTATCACGTAAGTACAGTGACTACATGCCCTTCCATGTATTTCAATGCCGAATCTCTCGGTGGGATGCCATTATAATGGAGCTTCTGGATGAGCGGGGTATCTCTGACAGCAACTTCCTGATTTCCACCTTTAACTGCACATGCGCAGTTGCCGGAAGTTGCTGTCCGATTTACACTTTCAGAACGGTGAGCACTGAGAGCCTCGGTGTTATTTTTACTACAAACCCCGGACCCTTTTGTACATTGCTCGGAATGGGACTGACCCCCACCCCCACCAAGAAGGCCCAGACCACTTTGTGGCTGGACTTGGCCTGGCCGGGGTTGACCACTCTTGGGAATTGTGTACCATTCTCCTCTTCTTCTGTTCCAGAGGATTTAGACTATTTAGCAGCGAGCACTGATGGTGTTCTCACAAGAGAAGACATTAAACGACGGAGCGAGCTTCTGGTGCAAGATAAAACGACAATAGTGAGGAGAGTGAAGAGGAAGGGGAGGAAAAGCTACGTCAGCACAAAGAAGGTCATTTGTTAGATTGGTGTCCGAGAATAGTTCTGTCTCAAGCACTGAAAATAAACAGCTGTGTGTTTACTGTGCGGACCAACACTTATTGATTGAGTTTCTACATCAACATTTACACGAGAAAATAGAGTAAGGAGTAGAAACTGTTTACCTTTTCATTGCTCATAATACAGACACTGAAACTACACAGTGCGTAACATCACTGGACCGATACCACCGAATCACACTACCAATTTGGGTTCTTTGTACTCATCAAGGTGAGCAATGTAAATGCTAAGGAGCGGAAAAGACCCTCTACACTGCCACATTAAACACTCCCAGGGCAGGTACAGCACGGGTTAGATACAGAGTAAAGCTCCCTCTACACTGTCCCATCAAACATTCCCAGGGCAGGTACAGCACGGGTTAGATACAGAGTAAAGCTCCCTCTACACTGTCCCAGCAAACACTCCCAGGGCAGGTACAGCACGGGTTAGATACAGAGTAAAGCTCCCTCTACACTGTCCCATCAAACACTCCCAGGGCAGGTACAGCACGGGTTAGATACAGAGTAAAGCACCCTCTACACTGTCCCATCAAACACTCCCAGGGCAGGTACAGCGTGGGTTAGATACAGAGTAAAGCTCCCTCTACACTGTCCCATCAAACACTCCCAGCGCAGGTACAGCATGGGTTAGATACAGAGTAAAGCTCCCTCTACACTGTCCCATCAAACACTCCCAGGGCAGGTACAGCACGGGTTAGATACAGAGTAAAGCTCCCTCTACACTGTCCCATCAAACACTCCCAGGGCAGGTACAGCACGGGTTAGATACAGAGTAAAGCACCCTCTACACTGTCCCATCAAACACTCCCAGGGCAGGTACAGCACGGGTTAGATACAGAGTAAAGCTCCCTCTACACTGTCCCATCAAACACTCCCAGGGCAGGTACAGCACGGGTTAGATACAGAGTAAAGCTCCCTCTACACTGTCCCATCAAACACTCCCAGGGCAGGTACAGCACGGGTTAGATACAGAGTAAAGCTCCCTCTACACTGTCCCATCAAACACTCCCAGGGCAGGTACAGCACAGGTTAGATACAGAGTAAAGCCCTTCTACACTGTCCCATCAAACACTCCCAGGGCAGGTACAGCACGGGTTAGATACAGAGTAAAGCTCCCTCTACACTGTCCCATCAAACACTCCCAGGGCAGGTACAGCACGGGTTAGATACAGAGTAAAGCTCCCTCTACACTGTCCCATCAAACACTCCCAGGGCAGGTACAGCACGGGTTAGATACAGAGTAAAGCTCCCTCTTGTAGGGGTTTGCAAAATCCCCTCAGCCCCCGAAGATCGGGAAATATTAATCCACATTGTGGACGAAGAGTTTGCGTGATTTAAATTGTTTCTGGGTTGGACAATGTTTTAAAACATACCCAGAACCGCAAGAAGGCTGCGTTAAGCTAGGCAGCACTTGGACAACACCGGAATCAAAGAACTTTGTAAAAAAATCGCACACCTTAAGACAATACATTTTATTAAAAAAAGGTACTCTTGAGTTTGGTAAATTGTCCAGGGATAAAATGGCCATCAGACTGCGTGGCCAAGGACAAAGGGCCTGGAAGCAGCTTTCTGTGTCTGTGAAGCAACGGCAGTCAAATTCTGTCAATCAAAAGGGGAGTTTCCCCTCCCTGCAGAGACAATCGATGTTTGTTTACAGAAACTGCTACAAGGATGTTTGCACAAGTGATTAAACCAATTGACTGCGGTTTCAGTGACCACAGGATAATGGGTTTCTGTTTACATAGTAATACAACTCCATTCAAAACCCACCAGGGTGAATGGAGATGGTTTGAAGGCTCAGCACAGACATTTGAAAAGAAACACTTAAACTGAGGAAGGGAACAGTTTAAAATGAATGGGTTTGAATCACCCATTACTGGACAATGGGGACAGTTTTAGCCTTTTGTTTTAGCCCAGAAACTTCCGGATCTGGGCGGGAACATTTCAGCCCCAAAACTGGGGTATAAGAGATGGCTTCTCAGAGGCATCTCTCTCTCTCTGGCTTGCCTCCGTGTACCCTCTACAGCGTGGAGTCTGTCTGAAGAAATAAGAACACCAGCAGTTTACTATTAAAACACTGGGGTGTTTCTTTACTTCAGGACAGTGAAGATCTCGTGGGACACGGAGCTGGCACTGCAGTGGTGAGCATATATTTTTCTGGCCTTCCACAAGGCAACTTAGGATAGGCTTAGGGGTGGGAGTAAAGTGGGGATTTCGTTAGAATTGTATTTTAGTCGATTTCCCTCGTTGTGTCCGTTTTTTTTTCTCCCCTATTTAAGCAATTTTACCGTGATTACAAGATCGTGTGGTGTAGTTTCTTAGTTTTAATAAAGTTTGACTTTCGTGCATCCAGACCATTTGTCCGTTTTAATATATCATTAATTATATGTTCCTCCAGTCAGAACTGGAAGGAGGGGTTTAGCGATTCGAAACTGCTGATTGGAGCTGGTCAAAGTGCAGTGGCAAAAAGGCTGCCTGACCAGGTAAATTACCATAGACCAGGTAAAGGAAGGTAAAGCACGGTGGCATAGTGGTTAGCACTGTTGCCTCACAGCGCCAGGGACCCGGGTTCGAATCCAGCCTCGGGCGACTGTGTGGAGTTTGCACATTCTCCCCGTGTTTGCGTGGGTTTCCTCCGGGTGCTCCGGTTTCCTCCCACAGTCCAAAGATGTGCGAGTTAGGTTGATTGACTATGATAAATTGACCCTTAGTGTTAGGGGGATTAAATACGTGGGGTTACGGGGATAGGGTGGGATATGTGTTGGTGCAGGCTCGATGGGCCGAAATGGCCTCTATCTGCACTGTGGGGTTTCTGTGATTCTGTGAAATTACCGTAAACCAGGTAAAGGATGCCCCCCTACAAATTGGCGACCGCAACAGGACTGGAGGCAGTTTTTGATATAATAAGTGGTCTGGATCTGGAGAAAGCATCAGCTCTTTCTTTTCTTGCTTTTAGTCTGTGGGTAGCCCTGCAGAAGTTAGCGGCAGCGTGTAAGCTGACCTATTATGGTATAGGTGGCTGGGTTAAGAAGGGTGAGATGAGGGTGCGGGAGGAGGTTATAGAGACCAAGAATCGGGAGTCAGAGTTTGGAAAATGCCAGGCGGAGGTAGAATGCCTCATAAGAGAGGTGAATGAGGCCAGAGATAGTGGGGTGAGGGTGCGGGAAGAAAATGCACGCCTCACACTAGAGGTCACGAAATGCCAGGCAGAGATAGAGCTCCTTGTGCAGGAAGTCACAGAGGCTAGGGACAATGAGATGAGGCTACAGGAGGAAAACGCACACCTCACCCAAGAAGCTAGCGAGGGCAAAACCACGCGAGGCACAAGATAGACTTCCTGAAGTGCCAAATTACAGAAGCAAAGAGTAACGAGATGAGACTGCGGGAAGAGAATGCCCGCCTCACCTTAGAAGTAACAGAGCAGGAGGAAATGGTTAGGGAGGTAAAGGCAGCTTATAAGCTGGCCTGCGACCAAAGGTTTAGTGGAGCAGATCATACCCCATGTAACAGAAAGATAGAGAGTTTGGGTATGGAGTTATTAAGGACTAAAGGGATGGTATGTCTCATAAGTCCGAAGGGAAGTCCGTCGGACAGTACCAGCAGCCCAAATCAAACCGCCCCACAGGCAGCACCCAGAACAGAGCTGGCTAGGGAATTAGAGATCCCAAGACTGCAGCCCACAGCTCCGACTTTTGAGGAGCTCTGGCAGCAAGAAGGGGTGGACAATGGGGTGGTAGGAGAATGCCAGCAGGTCCCGCTAGGCAGGCGGGGACCAGGACCAGTGTACCCCCTCCGACAACAGAGGTACAGTCCGCCCGTGAATGATAATGACCCAGGGGCTGTTCAGCATACCTATCTGGTACCCTATGATACCCAACAGCTCAGAGGCCTGGTGAAACATATTCTCCTGCTCTCCGAAAAGGGAGACCCCTCAATGCACTTTCAAGGGATAGAACAGGCAGCCTGTGATGATGAAGAGAAAGCCAAAATGTTGCTTTTCTCTGTAGATAGTAAGCTCTATCAGACCCTTTCAGATGAGGCTAAGAGAGGGCAGAAGGGTTTTGAGGACCTGAAGGAGGAAATACTGGTAGCCATGGGTGCGAACGACGGCAGTCCATTCGACCGCATAGGGAAAACACTGCAGAAGGAAGGGGAGACCCCACAGGCATTTGCAGACAGGCTGTGGCCAGTCTACAACAGCGCGTGTACAGGGGGACAAGATAGGGCACACCTGAACCAGCGGCAGCGGACCCAATGGCTTCGTTGCCTGGTGTCCAATTGCCTGCCCCAGATAAAAGCAAAGGCTGATACTTGGTTTGACCACTGAGACCCCCTAGCGACCGAAGAGACTGTAATCCGGCAGCTCACGGTAGCATATAAGAACAGTAGGAATAGTGGGACCCCCCAGCAAAAGGGTAAGGTCCACGAGGTTAAACCTGGGGCTCAATCCAAGAAAGAGTGGCGCCAGGAGAGGAGCCGTCCCTCCCAGAACAAGGTCAATTGTTACAGGTGCGGGGAGGATGGCCACTGGCGCAGGGATTGTAAAAAGCCTGGGAGAGACGATAAAGCCAGGACCCCCGCAGCCCCAACTCAGAAGGCAGAGACAGAAACTCCTCCCGATACAGTCGAGTCCGTCATGGAGTCGATAAAATCTTTCCTCAGGGCCAATCAGGGAAAGGTAGCAGCCATCAGTGGTGCTGCAGCCCCCTCGCCCACCTCTGCCTCCCCACAATGACTGGAGCCCGCGCAGCCTGTCCGTCTGTGTAATCTCCGGTACGATGAATGGAAGAGACCGCTCGTACAGATGGAGGTAGAGAAGGTTACAGGGACTTATCTATTGGATACGGGGGCATCATGCACCGTGATCCATATGGATAATCCCACCACCCTCACCTCTGTCTGACGGGGTTCCATACATACTATCGGGATTTACCGGTCAGGAGCAGGCGGGGGTATACTCCAGACCCCTCTCAGTCCACCTGGGCACACTCCAAACTAAGTGAACATACATCCTGGCAAAGTGGAATAAGGAGGAAGGAAAGGGGATCGTAGGAGCCGACTTCCTGGTGGGCCACGGGATCCTCATGGATCTCCGCAACCATTGCCTTTGGGGGGCTAGCACAGACAGGGAAGAAGGTGTAGTGGTCATCCCAGCCAAGGAGTGTAAGGGGACCTTGTGTACTGTGAAGCCCAAAGAAGGTTACGACCTCGGGCTTATGGTAAATGGTGTCCTCCGCGGAGGCCCTGCAGGCAGTCGTGCAGGCAAACCTCAGAGCCTTTGCCACCCATAAACACGACTGCGGGAGGATCACAGGGTTTGAGGTTAAAATAGACGGGGACCCCATGGCCCGACCACAGAAGCAGTACAATTTCCCCAAGGAGGCAGAACCCGACATGGAGGCAGCCATCACCTCCTTAGTTAAACAGGGAGTGTTGAGGCCCATAGCCACTCATGTTAATTCTCCACTTTGGCCGGTTAGAAAACCGGACAATTCATGGAGCGCCACGGTGGACCATCGGGTGCTTAACAGCAATATCCCCGCGTGTGCCCCCACAGTAGAAGCAGTGGCTAATCTTATTAGCAGTATTCCAGCATCCGCGAACACATTCATGGCGCTGGACATTTCGAATGGGTTCTAGTCCATCCCTTTAAAACGGGAGGACCAATATAAGTTGGCCTTCACCTTTAAGGGACAGCAGTATACCTGGACCTGTCTGCCACAGGGTTTCCACAACAGCCCCAGCATCTTCCACCAATGCATGAAGGATAGTTTAAAGGAGTTCAGTCAGCCCACTCAGTTACTGCAGTATGTGGATGACCTGCTCTTATTTACCGACTCGGTCAGGGAGCATGGCCCACTGCTGGCTGAGCTGCTGGAGCTGCTGCAGAGAAAGGAGTTTAAAGTCAACCCCAAGAAGGCGCAGATCGGTCAGCAAGAGGTTAAATTCCTGGGTCTGACTGTCCGCACAGGAGAGAGGGCAATAGATAAGGCAAGGAGGGAAGTGGTCCAGGAGTTACCGATTCCCAATTCAGTAAGAGGGGCGAGGTCGTTCCTGGGATTTACGGGCTACTGCAGGAATTACCATACAAGTTCAAGTTCACAGGCTGTAAAGACAGGCGCTGTGGCTTGTTTCAAGAGAAAAGTTGTCCGGCCCACCAATTGGGACACTTCCCCACCCCAGTGGGACCTAAGTTTTGCCCAAAGTTTAAATTTGAACCAGTTATCTAGTTCAGAAACAGAGAAACAGCCGCCTGAGAGTAGAAATCTGCAGGCTGCTGTGAGTTCATTCACAGAAGAAACTGCCCGCGCATGCGTAGTCGCTGGTCTGGAGACAGGAATTCCCCAGTCTTTTGAACAGGAAGTGCGCGCAGGCGCAGTCCCCCAGCCTGTGATCCCAGCGGCTCTTCAGTTTTCCCGCGCAGGTGCAGTCGCCTGTTTGAAGGCAGAGGTTTCACAGCCTCTGCCGTGGGACTCCGGGGAGGAGGTTCGCGCAGGCGCAGTTCCCCAGCCTGTGACCCCAGCGGCTCCTCTTCAGTTTTCCCGTGCAGTCGCAGTTGCCTGTTTGAAGACAGAGGTTTCACAGCCTCTGCCATGGGACTCCGGGGAGGAGGTTCACGCAGGCGCAGTTCCCCAGCCTGTGACCGCAGCGGCTCCTCTTCAGTTTCCCCACGCAGGCGCAGTCGCCTATCTGAATACAGAAGTTTCATAGCCTCTGCCGTGGGACTCCGGGGAGGAGGTTCACACAGGCGCAGTCGCCTGCTTAAAGGGACAAGCTTCCCAGCCCACTTCTAGAGTGGTTCCCCCTATGGTGTGGGACTCTGAGGAGGAAGGGATAGCAATTCCTCTTGCAGGGGACATATGGAAGGAGCCGGTACCAGGTTTTGGACCTGGAGAGGAAGATTTTCAGCCACCAGTAGCGGGTGCTGAGGGGATACCTGCCCCCAGTACAGGAGTGGGTAGGGAAAAGGAGACAAACCCAGAGTACCGGCAGGCTGCCAGGTATATTAAAGAGTGCGGGCTGTTTGCATCAGGGGGAGAAGGTTCCCAGCCAGCTGGGGCTGTGACCCAAGCTCAGGGTCTGTCAGCCAAAGTTTCCCCCACAGAGAAGCCCCTCAGAAGGTCTCAGCGGGTCTGCAAGCCCAAGATAAGATAGTCACCAGGGTTCCTGCCACAAAGAGCAATCTCCCGAGCCCGGGAGGAAACAGATCACAGAGGTCCCCAACTAGCAGCCATAAGCTGCCAGGGACCAGAAGCAGGAGGCAGTCCAGCTTCGCTGCAGGCAGCAGTAATCTGCGACAGTGACACCAGAGATTAGCCTGGCCATCCGGAGACGGGCGGCATTTGTATTATAGCTTTGTGTTAAGTTTAAAATGTTTATAGCGTGCTTTTAAGGTGTTTAAATTTTAAGTTTAGAATGTAACTAGTAGTTTTGAGTAGTTTAAAGTTTAAGCTTATAAGTGTGCCAAATGCTTGTATTTTGGTCCGAGGTCGAGGGACCCGACCATGTCTCCACCTAAGGCAGCAGGTCAGCGAGAGACCTGGCTGCATGTCCTTTTAAGTTATTTTGCAGGAGAGTGGACAAAGGAGCAGCCCTGTTCGCCCAGCCCGAGCTGGGCATTGAATGAAGATATGGATACAGAATGTTGGGGATCACCTCGCCACTGGACAAATCCAGGAGGAGACCCCGCAGCGACCTTCGGGACACCTCGCCACTGGACAAATCCAGGAGGAGACCCCACAGCGACCTTCGGGAGAAACCGGACAGAGTCCGGAGGAACCTGCCTACTCATCCTACGCGGAAGAGATGGCCCCAGCTGGTGGCCCCAACCCAGCACTATCCTGACCGAATTTCACTTGCGGGAGACCGCGCTATTGAGGAGTCATGGTGGGGAAGCGCGGGCGCCTTGTCAGATAGGGACGTGTACCCCGGGAGTGGGTGGTGATGGCCCGGGAAAGATTGTAAAGGGGAGGGGGAGACCCAAGAGTCGCGTGGGTGCGTTCGGGGAAGGGAGGAACTCACCCGGGGCCCACGGGCAAAGTTAGAGTGCAAGTGTGGCTGGGAAGGATGAGCGGGTGGCCGGATCTGGGATCCAAGTTTGAGTGTGGGGCCAGTGAGAGCCGCCACACAGGCACCCATCATTTTCTCCAGCCAGTCCAGGGCAGACAGGAGGGGGAGGGACTGGGAGTCGCGATCCCATACTCCCCGGTCTCGGTCTGTGAAACATGAGGGGTACCCCGCCTCCACAAAGGGACAAGGGAACGGCTCGGGGCTGGCGGACCAGACTGTTCTGTAAAATCCATTCTGTATGTTTTAAAAGTTTAAGACCATTAAAGGGGGGGGCGGTGGAAGGAACATTTACTGCCCGGGTGGGAGGAGCAATACCCACTCGAATTTCACGACCCATCATTGGCACGTGATGGTCGGGGTTTATTTCAACATTTTGTTTCAAATGTTTAATGGAGATTTTTGTATTTTGTTTTACAGTTCCAAGTGGTGCAGAGGCGTAGGACCCTCTCCGTGCTTGGAATCATTTTGATTACATTGTATAACCAAGATTGCAACATTTTGTAATATGTTATAATGTAACAAGTGGTGCAGGGGTATGAGACCCCTTGTTGTAACATTTTGTAATTGATGTATCTGTAGATGCCTGCCGTACCACGGTCTTTCTCGGATTTGAGTGGAATAGACAGGTCGGGGAATCAGTGATAGGTAGCTCTGGGTTGGACAATGTTTTAAAACATACCCAGAACCGCAAGAAAGCTGCGTTAAGCTAGGCAGCACTTGGACAACACCGGAATCAAAGAACTTTGTAAAAAAATCGCACACCTTAAGACAGAACATTTTCATTAAAAAAAGTTACTCTTGAGTTTGGTAAATTGCCCAGGGATAAAATGGCCATCAGACTGCGTGGCCAAGGACAAAGGGCCTGGAAGCAGCTTTCTGTGCCTGTGAAGCAACGGCAGTCAAATTCTGTCAATCAAAAGGGGAGTTTCCCCTCCCTGCAGAGACAATCGATGTTTGTTTACAGAAACTGCTACAAGGATGTTTGCACAAGTGATTAAACCAATTGACTGCAGTTTCAGTGACCACAGGATAATGGGTTTCTGTTTACATAGTACTACAACTCCATTCAAAACCCACCAGGGTGAATGGAGATGGTTTGAAGGCTCAGCACAGACATTTGAAAAGAAACACTTAAACTGAGGAAGGGAACAGTTTAAAATGAATGGGTTTGAATCACCCATTACTGGACAATGGGGACAGTTGGATCCCTTTTGTTTCAGCCCAGAAACTTCCGGATCTGGGCAGGAACATTTTGGCCCCAAAATTGGGGTATAAGAGATGGCTTCTCAGAGGCATCTCTCTCTCTCTGGCTTGCCTCCGTGTGCCCTCTACAGCGTGGAGCCTGTCTGAAGAAATAAGAACACCAGCAGTTTACTTTTAAAACACTGGGGTGTTTCTTTACTTCAGGACAGTGAAGACCTCGTGGGACACGGAGCTGGCACTGCAGTGGTGAGCATATATTTTTCTGGCCTTCCACAAGGCAACTTAGGATAGGCTTAGGGGTGGGAGTAAAGTGGGGATTTCGTTAGAATTGTATTTTAGTCGATTTCCCTCGTTGTGTCCATTTTTTTCCCTCCCCTATTGAAGCAATTTTACCGTGATTACAAGATCGTGTGGTGTAGTTTCTTAGTTTTAATAAAGTTTGACTTTCGTGCATCCAGACCATTTGTCCGTTTTAATATATCTTTAATTATAAGTTCCTCCAGTCAGAACTGGAAGGAGGGGTTTAGCAACTCGAAACCGCTGATTGGAGCTGGTCAAAGTGCAGTGGCAAAAAGGCTGCCTGACCAGGTAAATTACCATAGACCAGGTAAAGGATGGTAAATTACCGTAAACCAGGTAAAGGATGCCCCCCTACACTCTACACTCTACACTGTCCCAACAAACACTCCCAGGGCAGGTACAGCACGGGTTAGATACAGAGTAAAGCTGCCTCTACACTGTCCCATCAAACACTCCCAGGGCAGGTACAGCACGGGTTAGATACAGAGTAAAGCTCCCTCTACACTGTCCCAACAAACACTGGCAGGGCAGGTACAGCACGGGTTAGATACAGAGTAAAGCTCCCTCTACACTATCCCATCAAACACTCCCAGGGCAGGTACAGCACGGGTTAGATACAGAGTAAAGCCCTCTCTACACTGTCCCAGCAAACACCCCCAGGGCAGGTACAGCATGGGTTAGATACAGAGTAAAGCTCCCTCTACACTGTCCCATCAAACACTCGCAGGGCAGGTACAGCATGGGTTAGATACAGAGTAAAGCTCCCTCTACACTGTCCCATCAAACACGCCCAGGACAGGTACAGCATGGGTTAGATACAGAGTAAAGCTCCCTCTACACTGTCCCATCCAACACTCCCAGTGCAGGTACAGCACGGGGTTAGATACAGAGTAAAGCTCCCTCTACTCCCTGCCCTGGGAGTGTTGGATGGGACAGTGTAGAGGGAGCTTTACTCTGTATCTAACCCATGCTGTACCTGCCCTGGGAGTGTTGGATGGGACAGTGTAGAGGGAGCTTTACTCTGTATCTAACCCATGCTGTACCTGCCCTGGGAGTGTTTGCTGGGACAGTGTAGAGAGGGCTTTACTCTGTATCTAACCCATGCTGTACCTGCCCTGGAAGTGTTTCATGGGAGCGTGTAGAGGAATCAGGGTTACACAGAAGCAAAAGCAAGATACCGATAGTGTGAATATTTATAAGAGTATTGGATTGCAGCCAGCACAGGACCTCACACACCCAATTGGCTAGTTGCCCAAACTGCAAGGAATAATTTGAGATCCTTCCAATAGCGTACGTGGACTTCGTCTTGTATAGGGCAAGGCTCCAATACTGGCATTAGCGTCATCCATAAAAACTGGGTGTATCAGTGCAAGAGCAGGCGATGTACACGTCACCAGGGTTCTCCAGCCTGCTTTGCTGATTTTTTTGACCACATCTGGAAATCAGATGTTTTCATTGGCAAGGTTGCAAGATCATCATTCTGCGTATATTCTCTGGATTCCCTGCTGCAGATCTTTTTGCACAATCCTTACTTTGCTCCTGGTGCCCTGGCCAAAATTCCTCCCTCAACCAACACCACCAGAAACAAATTAGCTGCTCATTCATCTCATTCGCTGTTTGTGGGAACTTCCTGTTCACAATGTGGCAATTGCGTCTACCTACTGTGGTAAACCACTGTTAACTCTGTACAGGTCCGGGCATGTCTCCGCCCCTGGCTCCATCCCTAAGCCCAGGTATAAAGGTGACTCACCACCCCTCCCCCGAGATCTCTTAGGATGGATCCACTAGCAGAGGCATGCTCCAGTTCTTAGTCAATAAAAGCCTACTTCGTATAAGTTCAACTCGTAGTCTTTGGTGTTGTTGATAGTGCATCAATTTTATTGACTACATTTTCGACATGGAGCAAATCTTGAAGCCGGAACGTTTAGACCTGGATCCTCAAGCAGCAGATGCAGCCAATAACTTTGAACACTGGCTGAGCTGTTTCGAAGCCTTCCTGGAGGCCTCCAGCACTACCGTCACTACAGATGACGTGAAACGGCTTGTCTTGAACTCACGGGTGAGCCACCGAGTCTACTCGATCATCCGAGACGCCACAACTTACGCGGCCGCCATCGCGACGCTAAAGGAACAATACGTGAGGCCTGTTAACGAGATCTACGCCAGACATCTCCTGGCTACCCGAAAACAGCGCCCCGGGGAATCGGGCGCCAAATATTTACTGGCACTGAGAGTCCTCGGCCGGGCCTGTAATTGCAAAGCGGTGACGGCCAAGGAATGCACGGAAGACCTGATCCGAGACTCCTACGTAGCCGGCATCAGGTCCAACTATACTTGGCAGAGGCTGCTGGAACAGAGGGGGCTCGACCTGCAGAAGACGGTGGCCCTCGCTAACTCGTTAGACGTGGCCCTCCAGAACATGGGCGCCTACCCCCCCGACCGGATGGCCACGTGGATGTCACGGGAGCAGCCATCTTGGGACCCGGTAAGGCCACAAGCCGCCAGCAGCCCAACTACAGCTGCAATGACCAGAGGCCAGAAATGCTACTTCTGCAGCCAAGCCAAGCACCCCAGACAGCAATGCCCAGCAAATGACGCGACCTGCTCCAAATGCGGCAAGAAAGGCCACTACGCGAGAGTGTGCAGGGCGAAATCGACCCCCAATTCCAGCAGCGCCGTGTGTGAACCGTGCAGGCCGCCATTTTGGACCCCACCAACCACGTGTGAGCCGTGCGGGCCGCCATTTTGGGCACCACCAGCCGCGGGGGAGCCGCCATCTTGGACACCATTTCGAGACCAGGCCCCCGGCGCGGGCGAATACTACAGCGACCCACTGACCTCGACGATGGCCTCCATCACCCTGGACCAATCTAGGCCCCATCAACTAGCCAGGTCCATGATGAACGTAAAGGTAAATGGCCATGCCACAAATTGCCTTTTCGACTGCGGAAGCACGGAGAGCTTCATCCACCCCAACACGGTGCGACGCTACTCCCTATCGGTTATGCACACACGCCACCAGGTCTTTATGGCCTCAAAGTCCCATACGGCAGATGTCGGCGGCTACTGTGTAGCGACTCTGACAGTGAACGGCGTGGAGTACAGAGATTTTAAATTCCTCGTCCTGCCACAGCTCTGCGCTCCCGTACTGCTAGGATTAGACTTCCAGTGCCATCTGGAGAGCGTCACGATGGCATATGGCGGGCCCCTGCCCCCACTTACAGTCTGCAGCCGGCAGAATTTAAACACGGCGCCGCGCAAAGTATGCAGCCTGTCCACCCTGAAGGTCAAACCCCCCCCGTTGTTCGCTAACCTCGCCAAAGACTGCAAGCCAATTGCTACTAAAAGCAGGCGGTACAGTGCCGGGGATAGGAGCTTTATTATATCAGAAGTAGAAAGACTCCTGAGGGAAGGGATTATCGAGGGCAGCACCAGCCCATGGCGAGCCCAAGTGGTGGTAGTGAAGACCGGCGAAAAACAGCACCTGGTTATTGATTACAGCCAGACGATCAATCGATACACGCAATTAGACGCATACCCACTTCCCCGCATATCTGACATGGTCAACCAGATAGCACAATACTGGGTATTCGCGACGATTGATCTGAAGTCGGCATACCACCAGCTCCCCATCAGGCCTGAGGACCGCCAGTACACGGCCTTCGAGGCCGACGGTCGCCTCTACCACTTCCTCCGAGTCCCCTTCGGCGTCACCAACGGGGTCTCGGTCTTCCAAAGGGAGATGGACCGGATGGTTGACCAGAACGCGCTGCAGGCCACCTTCCCCTATCTAGACAACGTCACCATCTGCGGCCATGACCGGCATGACCACGACGCCAACCTAGAAAAATTCCTCCGTACGGCCCAACGGCTGAATCTGACATACAACAGAGAAAAATGTATGTTCCGCACCACGCGCCTCGCTATTCTTGGCTGCGTGGTGGAAAACGGAGTCATCGGCCCCGACCCCGACCGAATGCGCCCTCTCCTGGAACTACCCCTCCCCCACTGCCTAAAAGCCCTGAAGAGATGCCTAGGGTTCTTCTCTTACTACGCCCAGTGGGTGCCCAACTATGCGGACAAAGCCCGGCCCCTCATCAAGTCAACCTCCTTCCCCCTGACGGCAGAGGCCCATGCGGCCTTCACCCTCATAAAAGAGGACATTGTGAAGGCCACAATGCACGCAGTGGATGAGTCCATCCCTTTCCAAGTGGAGAGCGATGCATCCGACTTCGCCCTAGCCGCAACCCTTAACCAGGCGGGGAGACCCGTGGCCTTTTCACGGACCCTCCAGGGCCCCGAAATTCGACACTCCTCAGTCGAGAAGGAGGCCCAGGCGATAGTGGAGGCTGTACGGCACTGGAGGCATTACCTGGCCGGTAAACGTTTCACCCTGCTCACTGACCAACGGTCAGTAGCATTTATGTTTAACAACAGACAAAGGGGGAAAATCAAAAATGATAAGATATTGCGGTGGAGGATCGAGTTATCCACCTACAACTACGATATCTTATACCGGCCCGGGAAACTTAATGAGCCCCCAGACGCCCTATCCCGTGGGACATGTGCCAACGCACAAGTCGATAGGCTACGGACCCTCCATAATGATCTCTGCCACCCGGGGGTCACCAGGTTCTTCCATTTTATTAAAGCTCGCAACCTGCCTTACTCCATCGAGGAGGTTAGGACCATGACCAGGAACTGCCAGGTCTGCGCCGAATGCAAACCGCATTTTTATAGGCCAGACAGGGCACATCTGATTAAAGTCACCCGCCCCTTCGAACATCTCAGCGTCGATTTCAAGGGGCCCCTTCCCTCCTCTGACCGCAACACGTACTTCCTCAATATTATTGACGAGTACTCCCGTTTCCCCTTCGCCATCCCCTGCCCGGACATGACCAGCGCCACAGTCATCAGGTGCCTCAACGACCTGTTCGCCATATTTGGCTTCCCCAATTACATCCACAGCGACAGGGGCTCGTCGTTCATGAGCGACGAGCTGCGCCAGTACCTGCTCAAGAAGGGCATAGCCACGAGCAGGACTACCAGCTACAACCCCCGGGGTAACGGACAGGTAGAGAGGGAGAATGCAACGGTGTGGAAGACCGCCATGCTCGCCCTAAAATCCAAGGGCCTCCCAATCTCCCGCTGGCAAGATGTCCTCCCCGATGCGCTCCACTCCATACGATCACTGCTCTGTACTGCCACAAACGCCACCCCTCACGAGAAGATGTTCGTCTTCCCCAGGAAATCCACCTCGGGGACATCACTACCGCCATGGCTGACGTCTCCGGGACTCGTCCTGCTCAGGAAACACGTGAGGAGCCATAAGACGGACCCCCTGGTTGAAAAGGTTCACCTCCTCCACGCCAACCCACAGTACGCCTACGTGGCGTATCCTGACGGGCGGGAGGACACAGTCTCAATTCGAGACCTCGCACCCTCAGGTACCACCCGAAACACCATCGATCACCATCCACTACCTCCACCCACCACCACTACCCACGACGCACCACCGGGGTGTCTACCACGAACTGACGACATGCCGGTGCCATCCCTACCCCGAGAGGACGACACGCCAGTACTCCGTCCCACGCGAGAAGCGGCCGCGGGCAAAGAACCGCCGCAACCAGCACCATGAAGATCATTACGGCAGACAAGACCCCCGGAGAGACTTTCATATACGAACTTTTGAAACACTTCACCCCGCCGGACTCTTTTTTAAACGAGGGGTGAATGTGGTAAACCACTGTTAACTCTGTACAGGTCCGGGCATGTCTCCGCCCCTGGCTCCACCCCTAAGCCCGGGTATAAAGGTGACTCACCACCCTTCCCCCGGGAGCTCTTAGGATGGATCCACTAGCAGAGGCATGCTCCAGTTCTTAGTCAATAAAAGCCTACTTCGTATAAGTTCAACTCGTAGTCTTTGGTGTTGTTGATAGTGCATCACCTACAAATAACAAGTGACTGCACTTAGAATCCTAGGATGATGCAGCACAGGAGGCCACTCGGCCCATCGTGCCTGTGCTGGCTGTTTGAAGTCCCACTCCCCCGCTCTTTCCCCACAGCCCTGCAAATTTTCCACTTCTAGCATTTATCCAATTCCCTCACTGTGTAAAAAAGTGTTTCCTCCTGTCGCCTCTGGTTCTTTTGCCAATCACCTTCAATCTGTGCCCTCTGATTACTGACCCTCTGGCCAATGGAAACAGTTTCTCCTTATTTATTCTATCAAAACCATTCATGATTTTGACCTCTATCAAATCTCCCCTTAACCTTCTCTGCTCTGAGGAGAACAATCCCAGTTTCTCCAGTCTCTCCATGTAACTGAACTCTTTCATCCCTGGTACCATTCTAGTAAATCTCTTCTGCACCCTCCCCAAGGCCAGACATCCTTCCTAAAGTGTGGTGCCCAGAATTGGACTCAATACGCCAGCTGGGGCCTAACCAAAGCTTTATAAAGGTTTAGCATCACTTCCTTACTTTTGTACCCTCTGCCTCTATTAATAAAGCCCAGGATCGTGTGTGCGTCTCGAACAGCCCTCTCCCTTTGTCCTGCCACCCTCAGACTTGTGTACGTGCACTATCAGGTCTCTCGGTTCTTGCACCCCCTTTAAAATTGTACCATTTCTATTAAATCCGTGAATCTTAAGGTATGCTGTTCTTCAATAAATAGACGGAGACTGCAGATCAACAATCAACAGGTGTTTACTGGAGGAGGGTAGTCTAATAACTAACAGTACAGATGCCTGCTCAGGGCTTATATACCGGTGTGGTCACTGCCGGTACTACAGTATACAGGAGCTGTAAAAGTAGTTCTCTCTTAAAGGTACATACACTACAATTTCGTTTATATTGCCTCTCCTCATTCTTCCTATCAAAATGAATCACTTCGCAGTTCTCTGCCATTTCACCAGTCTGTCCTTTTTCTTCATTAGTTCCTGGGATTTGGGCGTCGCTGGCAAGGCCAGCATTTATTGCCCATCCCTAATTGCCCTTGAGAAGGTGGTGATGAGCCGCCTTCTTGAACCGCTGCAGTCCGTGTGGTGAAGGGGCTCCCACAGTGCTGTTAGGGAGGGAGTTCCAGGATTTTGACCCAACAACGATGAAGGAACGGCCGATATATTTCCAAGTCAGGATGGTGTGTGACTTGAAGGGTGTAATATATGTGGGTAGAACAAATGAAGGACAGAGACACGATGAGTTGCTGGTCCATGTGCTTGATTTGTTAGACCAGAGGGAACTGAACATGCTCATACCAAACCATGTGATAATACATTACACTGTATTCCCCTCTGAAATACAACAAAACTATGGTCCCACCTTTCCCACCATTACATGTATCACAGAACAAACTCCGGGCTTTTTTTCTTTTAAATGAATTACAAATCCAGTATAATAACAGGTTTGCGGAGCCTTCCTGACCTCCTTACAGAGGTTTTGGTGTTGAACCAATTTTCAGGCAGTTTTGTTTTGGTTCCGAATTCAAAGATGATCCTGTTTCTATCTCAGACTCGTTTGAACCTGGTACTTCAGTTACTGAAGTCTGAACTGAGTCAAACTCATTTATGTGTTCATGATCAAGTGGTTCAAGATCACTGTCCAATCCAGGCCAGTAAACAAAGCTTCTTGCAATTGATTTCATACTGACGATCCCTGGATGTTCAGTGTGAAGTTCGGCCAGAATTCTAGCTCTCAAAGAAGGAGGTACACCACTCTGTTTCCCCACTTGATACAACATTGCTCACAGGACAATTCAGTACAATGGTTATGGAATGGTTTCAATTCTGCGTCCAGACACTGATCAGTCCATCCATTCAAGGTGTTTTCATACACTCTTTTCAGTACTGAGTCCTTTTGAGTCTCATCTGCAATCTCAGTTGCATTCACGGGAAAGTTTTTGTCAACTGCACCTAGCGTGAAAATCTCACCTTCACTCCCAACACGAGTCTCATGTGGCAACCTGGACAAGGCATCTATGATTGCGTTTTGCTTTGAAATGCGATATTCAATCGTGTAGCCATATTGTGACAACAACACTGCCCAACGTTGCATTATTGATGCGCCATTGCAGAGATGGCAGATTTGGGCCCCAATATTGCTAGGAGCGGTTTGTGATCGGTTATCAGGGTAAACTTTCTGCCGATCAGGAACTGTTGGAATTTCTTGATTCCAAACACTATGGCAAGTGTTTCCTTTTCAATTTGTGCGTAGTTTCTTTCGCTCTTTGTGAGGGTTCGCGATGCGAACGCGATTGGTTTCTCTTGGCCATCATCCATGACAGCTCCCACACCGTAGCTTACGCTGTGTCGTAGTGCACAAGTCGAGCATCGCTAGATAAACTTCTCTTACAAGCGCTGTAAGTTTCCTGTTGCACTTTCATCCACTTCCACTGGCCATCCTTCTTGAAGAGCTCGTGCAATGGAGCTAACATGGTCGCTAACTCAGGTAAGAAACGTGCGTAGTACTGGACCATTCCGAGGAAAGATCTTATTCTGTGGCTTTGGAGCATTGATGACAGCATCAACCTTTTCCCTCACTGGGTGCAAGCCATTTGCATCAACTTTCAGACCAAGGTACACAACCTCGGGCTGCACAAAAGCACATTTGCTCCTTTTCAATTTGACATTGTGGGCATTCAACCTTTGAAGCACTATATCTAACACTTCTAGATTGTCTTCCTTGTTGCTTGTTGCGATCAGCACATCATCTTGATTGTATAAGCAATTTTGGGGGAGGACTTTCACCATACGGCAGCTTGGTGTACTTGTTCAGCATTGTGTTGACTCACTTCTTTGAAGCATCTACACTGAAGATGTTTTTCCAGTCTAGTTTTAACTTTCTCAACCAGTCTTTGCCCATGAGGGTCGACCTGTTGTTGTAGCTCGCTGCAATAATAGACAGCTTTACTGACTGGCCATTGTGCTGAACTGTACATTCCATTCGTCCACATGTCTCTAGGATTTCTCTGAAGTAGGTTTTTAACTCTACGGTACTTTTTGTAAGTGATACTTGATTAAACTTACTCTCATATGTGCCCTTATTCATGATAGTGCAATCTGCCGCTGTGTCGATACACGTATCAATATATTGCTCGTTGATCAAAAGTTTTGTACGGAAGTCTTTCTCGCGACTTCTCGCGTTGCCGCTAGTGGCATAGATACTGTAGATGCCTAGTCCTTCAACATCAGGTGTCTTCACTTCAATATTGTGAACTCCTTCCTTTTGTTGTTGCTGCTTTGCATTACCACTAACATGGTTCTTACTTCCTGCTTTCGATCTAGCTCTGCAAGCTGTTGAAATATGGCCTTCCTTCTGGCAGTGGACACACTTCGCATTTCTGTATTGGCAGGACTGTGGTGAGTGGTTTCCATTGCAGCGATAACAATTCACTGAACTGCTCTCACCGACATGCTTTTGACTTGTTCTCACACCTTTAGGTTTGGCGGTGGCTTTGTGACTGTAGACCTCAGCTGCACTAGTCACTTGAGCAGGACGGAGCTCCCGAGCATTCTTAGATACCATCTCCATAGATAGGGCAATTTTACATTCTGTGTCAAACGTTAGGTTCAGAGTGTTCATTAATTTGGACTGTGTGCGCTCATCCACCAGTCCACACACAAACTTATCTCACAACGCACGATCCAAAAATGTGCCAAAGTTACAATGCAAAGTCAGGTTCTTAAGAGCTACAATGTACAGGAAAATTTGGTTTATCCGGAGGTTAACTGTCCAGAATGCTCAAGCCACCGGCAAAAATCAGGAGTCGGTTCAGTAAGTTTTTTTTCTTTTTGTTGCTTTTTTTTCACCAGTCAGAATCTGCAAGGTCCAGCTAAAGCTGTTGCTTAGCTACAGAGACACTTGCAAGCTACGGCCGACTGTTTAGAAGTTGTTGCTAAGCAACAGGGTTTGTTGCTAGATACAGAGCTCAAAAGCTCCGTATGTTTTAACATTAGCGCTGGTTTGTCCGGCAGTTTTGATGGGACGGCAACAGCTCGGTCCCGTCAGTGCCGGATAGCACAAAGTTTCCTGTACTCACTGATGGTTTCACTTTGTTTTTGATTTCTGGTAGCAAACTTATAGTTCTCTGCTATTTCTAACAGCTTTGGGTTGAAGTGATCCTCCAGTTTCTCGACAATGTCTTCAAACGACGCATCCTTTGCTTTCCCTGGTGCGAGTAGGTTGTCAACATTTTGTAGATATCTGTCCCGATCTCCGTTAGATAAATTGCTTTCTTCCATTCACAAATTACTTTATTTTGAGCTTGAACATTCTAATCTGCACCTTCGGTCTCAATAATGTTATTGGCCCTAAAAAACATCTCCATCCACTCAATGGAAGAACTGAATGGTTCGTGAGCTCGGTCACACAGGCCGAGGCTTCCGATGAATCCTGCAGCCATGATTGTCCCGATCCCGTTGATCAGCGACTCAGCACACTACCCGTGTACCTGTGAGAATCAACGCCGCTGTTGCCGTGTATACAGACACACAAAGGTGAAGCATAGACGATTCTGCATCAGCATTAACAGTAAAGCATCGCAAAAATTCAGTTTAGGTGTCACAAATTCACCTTAAACTTGTCTACTCGAAGGTTGAACACTGTGTCCTTCCATGATCCCTATAAATGTCTTTGGGATCCCATCCTCATCACCAAAATGTAATATATATGGGTAGAACAAATGAAGGACAGAGACAGGATGAGTTGCTAGTCAATGTGCTCGCTTTATTAGGCCAGAGCGAACTGAGCATGCTCATACCAAACCATGTGATAATACGTAACAGAGGGAAACTTGGAGGTGGTGGTGTTCCCATGTGCCTGCTGCCCTTGTCCTTCTAGGTGGAAGAGGTCGTGGGTTTGGGAGGTGCTGGTGAAGAAGCCTTGGCGAGTTGCTGCAGTGCATCTTGTAGATGGTACAGGGAGTGAATGTTTCAGGTGGTGGATGGGGTGCCAATCAAGCGGGCTGCTTTGTCCTGGTTGGTGTCGAACTTCTTGAGTGTTGTTGGAGCTGCACTCATCCAGGCAAGTGGAGAGTATTCCATCACACTCCTGACTTGTGCCTTGTAGATGGTGGAAATTTTTGGGGAGTCAGGAGGTGAGACACTCCCCACAGAATACCCAGCCTCTGACCTGCTCTTGTTGCCACAGTATTTATGTGGCTGGTCCAGGTAAGTTTCTGGTCAATGGTGACTCCCCAGGATGTTGATGTTGGCGGAATCGGCGATGGTAATGCCGTTGAATGTCAAGGGGCAGTGGTTAGATTCTCTCTTGTTGGAGATGGTCATCGCCTGGCACTTGTGTGGCACAAATGTAACTTGCAACATCCTCCTGAAGCCTGTTACTATCCTCCTCACTGTTTACTATATTTCCAAGTTTCGTGTCATCTGCAAACTTTGAAATTATGCCCTGTGTACCCAAGTCAGGTCATTAATATATCAAAAAGAGCAGTGGTCCCAAAACCAACCCCTGGGGAACACCACTGTACACTTCCCTCCAGTCTGAAACACAACCATTCACCACTACTCTCTGCTTTCTGTCCCTTAACCAATGTTGTATCTATGCTGCCTGTCCCTTTAATCCCAAGGTCTTTTATTTTGCTAACAAGTCTACTATGTGGTACTTTGTCAAATGCCTTTTGAAAGTCCACATACACATCAACCGCACTACCCTCATCAACCCTCTCCCTTACTTCAAAGAGCTGAATTAATTTAGTCAAACACGATTTGTCTTTAACAAATCTGTGCTGACTTTCATTTATTTACCCAATATTTTTCCAAGTGCCAATTAATTTTGTCCCGGCTTGATGTCCCTAAAAGTTTCCCCACCGCCACCGTTAGGCTGACTGGCCTATAATTGTCGGGTTTATCCCTCTCGCTTTTTGAACAGGAGTGTAACATTTGCAGTTTTCCAGTCCTCTGGCACCTTTGAAGTAATCCTCTTTATCTATTTTTATCCTGCCCAATTTCTCCTCCTTTACTGTGACATCCTCATTGGGCTGGACACATACAAATAAAGAAAGTTCTCTTGTACACATTTCAGGAATTCCTCCCCCTCGCTGCCCTTTACACTGTTACTACCTCAGTCTATATTAGGAGAATTGAAGTCCCTCATTATCATTACTCTATAGTTCTTGCAATTTGCCTGCAAATTTGCTCCTTTATCTCAGTCCCAGTATTTGGTGGCCTCTAGTCTACACTCAGCAACAGCTCCTCTTTTGTTCCTTAATCCTAACCAAATAGATTCTTTGAACCCTCAAGTACATCATCCCTTTCCACTTGCTCCTCAAAAAACAAACCCTTGACTCCTCTGTCCTTGTACATTTACGCCCCATCACCAACCTCCCTTTCCTCTCCAAAGTCCGTGAACCTGTTGTCACCTCCCAAATCCGTGCCCATCTTTCCTGGAACTTCATGTTTGAATCCCTCCAATCAGGTTTCTGCCACTGCCACAGTTCCGAAATGGCTCTTATCAAAGTTAAAAATGACATCCTATGTGACTGCGATAGTGGTAAACTATCCCTCCTCATCGTTCTCGACCTGCCTGCAGCCTTTGACGTGGTTGACCACTCCATCCTCCTCCAACGTCTCTCCTCCATTATCCAGCTGGGTGGGTCTGCACTCGCCTGGCTCCATTCTTATCCATCCAGTTGTAGCCAGAGAATCACCTGCAACGGCTTCTCTTCCCGCTCCCACACCGTTACCTCTGGAGTTCCCAAGGATCTATCCTTGACCCCCTCCTATTTCTCATCTACATTCTGCCCCTTGGTGACATCATCCGAAAACACAGCCTCAGTTTCCACATGTACACTGACAACACCCAGGTCTACCTCACTACCACCTCTCTCGACCCCTCCACTGTTTCTAAATTGCCTGACTGCTTGTCCGACATCCAGTACCAGATGAGCAGAAATTTCCTCCAACTAAATATTGGGAAGACCGAAGCCATTGTCTTCAGTCCCCACCACAAACTCCGTTCCCGAGCCACCGACTCCATCCCTCTCCCTGGCAACTGTCTGAGGCTGAACCAGACTGTTCGAAACCTTGGTGTCGTATTTGACTCCGAGATGAGCTTCCGATTACATGTCCGCACCATCACTAAGACCGGCTATTTCCACCTCCATAACATAGACTGACTCCGTCCCTGCCTCAGCTCATCTTCTGCTGAAACCTTCATCCAGGGACTTGAGCACATCAAGCTAGGCTGACACTCCAGTGCAGTGCTGAGGGAGCGCCGCACTGTCGGAGGTGCCGTCTTTCGGATGAGACGTTAAACCGAGGCCCCGTCTGCTCTCTCAGGTGGATGTAAAAGATCCCATGGCACTATTTCGAAGAAGAGCAGGGGAGTTCTCCCCGGTGTCCTGGCCAATATTTATCCCGCAATCAACATCACTAAAAAACAGATGATCTGGTCATTACCACATCGCTGTTTGTGGGAGCTTGCTGTGCGCAAATTGGCTGCCGCGTTTCCCACATTACAACAGTGACTCCACTTCAAAAGTACTTCATTGGCTGTAAAGCGCTTTGAGACATCCGGTGGTCGTGAAAGGCGCTATAGAAATCATAGAGTCATAATGGCACAGAAAGAGGCCATTCAGCCCATCGAGTCGGTGCCGGCTCTCTGTAGAGCAATCCAGTCAGTCCCATTCCCCCGCTCTATCCCCGTAGCCCTGCAAGTTTATTTCCCTCAAGTGCCTATCCAGCCTCCCCCTGAAAACATTGAGTGTCTCCGCTTCCACCACTTCCGTCGGCAGCGAGTTCCAGGTCCTCAACACTCGCTGCGTAAAAAAGATTTTCCTCACATCCCCCCCTGTATCTCTTGCTCAAAATCTTAAATCTGTGTCCCCTAGTCCTTGTACCATCAACTAGAGGGAACAGCCTTTCTCCGTCTAGCCTATCCAAACCCGTCATAATCTTGTACACCTCTATCAAATCACCCCTCAACCTCCTTTGCTCTAATGAAAACAAATCCAGCTTCTCCAACCTGTCCTTGTAGCTAAGATCCCCCATCCCCGGAACCATTCTGGTAAATCTCCTCTGCACCCTCTCAAGGGCCTTCACATCCTTCCTAAAGTGTGGTGACCAGAACTGGACACAATACTCCAGTTGTAGCCTAACCAGCGCTTTATAAAGGTTCAGCATAACTTCTCTACTTTTGTGTTCAATACCTCTATTTAGCACAAGATCCCATATGCTTTGTTAACCACTCTCTCAATATGTCCCGCCACCTTCAGGGACCTATTCACATTAACTCCCAGGTCCCTCTGTCCCTGCACAATCTTTAAAACTGTGCCATTAAGTGTATATTGCCTCTCCCAAAATGCATCACCTCACACTTCTCTGTATTAAACTCCATCTGCCACTTGTCTGCCCATCCTGCTCGCCTTTCTATGTCCTGTTGCAGTCGATTGGTATCATCCTCACTGTTTGCCACACCCCCAAGTTTGGTGTCATTGGCAAATTTCGAAATTCTACTCTGTATTCCAATATCCAGGTCATTTATACATATCAAAAAAGGCAGTGGCCCCAGCACTGACCCTTGGGGAACACTGTAACGTCTGTGTGTAATTGAGACACGGACTGCAGAAGTTGGTTATAACAGGTGTTTACTGAATGGAGACAAAACTGGAACTACTATACAGGCTTATATACAGGGGTGGTCACTACTGGTACTGCAGTAAACAGGGGATGCAGAATATAGTCCTTCTTCAAGGTGCATACACTACAATTCCTCCCCTTTTAGCTAAACGGTACATAACATTCGATTAATAATTAAATAACATATTTACAATTACAGTTGCTATATACATTAGCTGAAATTAATCAATTATAAATTCAGTCTTTGAGGAGGCTTCCTGATTCTGTCCGGATAACGCCTCTTTGGGGTATCAGGTTCTTCTGGCAAAGTTGATTCGGGATCAACGTTGTTGTTTGGTTCATCTGCTTCCAATATCACCGATTCTGAGGTAGATGCAATTGGTACTTCGGTTTCATCACCAGGTGTATAGGATCGTGGTGTAGATTTGACGTTTTCCAGTGACTCTAGAATCTGGTCAGCATGGCGTCTTACAATGCTCTCTCCAACGTCCACAGTATACATTAGAGGTCCTTGCCATGTGCAGATCGTTCCTGGCTGCCATTTCTCTGTGCGGTAGTCCCGGACCAAAACTGGTTGACCTATCTTGAAACTCCTGGTTGGCCTTTCATTCATATTCTGAAACTGCCTGTTCTCCACATCTCTTCTGATGTTTGGCTTAACCAAATCCAAGCGGCATCTTAGTCTTCGATTGAAGAACATCATGGCTGGAGTTTGGTTGGTAACCGCATGTGTCGCATTCCGGTAGGCAAACAAGAAGTTGTCCACCTTGTGTTGCAGGGGTATGTCTTCATTACACATTGCCTTGATAGCCTTCTTGAATGTTTGAATGAACCTCTCAGCCAATCCATTGGTGGCTGGATGATATGGGGCGGATGTGTAATGCTTAAAACCATTGTTCTTTAAGAACCTCCGGAACTCTTCAGACACAAACTGTGGTCCATTGTCGGAGCAAATCTGTTCAGGCGGCCCATTTCTGGCGAATATGGTACGTAAGACTGTGATAGTTTTTTCTGTGGTGGTTGAGGACATTTTTATTACCTCTGGCCACTTTGAATGTGCATCCACCGCAATTAAAAACATCGAGTCCATAAAGGGACCAGCAAAATCAATGTGTACCCTTTGCCATGGAGATGAGGGCCACTCCCATGGATGTAGAGGGGCTTGTGGTGGGGCGTTTTGGACCTTCTGGCATCCTGTACAGCTCTTGGTCATCTCTTCGATTTCTCTATCGATTCCCGGCCACCACACAAACGCTCTGGCTAAGTTCTTCATTTTTACCCCTCCCAGATGACGCTCATAAAGCTCATTGAGCACTCTATCCTTCAACTTGGGTGGAATTACTACTCTGGATCCACACATCAAGGTTCCTCTGCACACTGACAGCTGTTCTCTTCTCGACGAGAATGCTGGCAACAGTGGTTCGCCATGTGCTGGCCATCCCTTCACCGTTAAATCATAGACCCTGGAGAGTGTCGGGTCATTTCGTGTTTCCTTTTCTATGTTTGCATTCGTCACAGGTAGACATTCGACTATGGTCGAGTGGAATATCTCCACAGGATCCACTGCAGGTGCTTCTTCCGCCATCGGCAACGGTAGGCGCGACAATCCATCAGCATTCCCATGCTGTTTAGTTCCTTTGTACTCGATGTCATATTGGTGTGCCCCTAGGAAAAGGGACCACCTCTGTAGCCGTTGTGCTGTCATTATCGGGACGCCCTTCTTAGGGTTGAAAATGGAGACAAGAGGTTGATGATCAGTTAGTAGAGTAAATTTCTGTCCGTGCAGGTAGTGATTGAACTTCTTCACCCCCCACACCAGGCTGAGGGCCTCTCTGTCAATCTGGGCGTAGTTACGCTCGGCTGCAGTTAACGAGCGTGACGCAAAAGCTATCGGCCTCTCTGAACCATCAAGGGATTTATGTGACAGTACCGCTCCAATGCCGTAGGGAGACGCATCGCACGCCAGTCTTATCGGTAGTGATGGGTTGTAGTAAGCCAATACTTCTCTTGAAGTGATCACACCTTTACACTTCTGAAAGGCCCGCTTACATTCATCGCTCCATTTCCATGCTACTCCAGTTTGTAGCAGGGCGTTCAGTGGATGCAGAATTGTGGACAAATTCGGCAAAGACTTATGGTAGTAATTCACCAATCCGAGGAATGACCTCAGTTGCGACACATTTTCAGGCGCTGGAGCCTTAACTACAACTTCAATTTTGTCAGGGGACTTATGTAACCCCTCTTCATCAATCACGTGGCCACAATACGATATTTGTTTCTTTAAAAACTCGCACTTGGGGCGATTGGCTCGTAGCCCATGTTCTCTTAGTCTAGTGAGCACCTGCTCTAGTTTGGCAAGGTGTTCACTATCACTTTCACCTGTCACTAGGATGTCATCCAAGTAACACTGAGTCCCCGGAATCCCTTGCAGGACTTGTTCCATCGCTCTTTGCCATATAGCCGGAGCTGATGCACCTCCGAATACCAGTCGATTATACTGGTAAAGACCTTTGTGAGTGTTTATCGTGAGATATTTCCTAGAGGATTCTTCAACCTCCATCTGCAAATATGCTTCTGCTAGGTCAATTTTTGTAAAAGGTTTCCCTCCAGATAGTGAGGCGAAAATATCTTCTATCCTCGGAAGAGGATACTGTACTGTGTGAAGGACTGGGTTCACAGTCACCTTGAAGTCCCCACAGATGCGAACCTTCCTTGGCTCCTCAGACTTATTGTTTAACGTTTTCTTCATGACAGGAACGATGGGTGTCGCCCACTCGCTCCAGTCTACCTCAGTTAACACGCCTGCATTCTCCAGATTCTCCAGCTCTGCCTCGACGGCTGGGCGAATTGCATGCGGTACCGGTCTTGCTTTGAAAAACTTGGGAATTGCATTCTCTTCTATTTTTATCGAGGCGGTTATGCCTTTAGGAGTTCCAAGTTCTTGTTGAAATACCTCTTTAGCGTTAGCCAAGATTTTTGACAATCGCCCAGGTGTAGCGTCATCATCCTTCTTACCAGCCACAGTCAGTGCCTGAATGGAGTGCCAGTCTAAACTTATCTTTCCGATCCATTCACGTCCCAATAACGGTGGTCCACCATCTTGCAGTATGTACAGATACAATTTCTGTATTTCCTTGCCGTTATATTCGACAGGCACCCTTATTTTCCCTCTGGGGTATACTTTCTGCCCCGTATATGTCTTCAAGACAATGGATGTGTCTTTCAAGGGTATGTGTGAGAATAGCCGCTCATAGTCTTGTCGATTCATGACGGTCAGGGCTGATCCTGTATCCAATTCCATTTTGACTTGGGACCCTGCTATCGTGAGGGTGACCCAAATGGTTCGGTGATCCTCTTTTGTGATTACGTTGTGTAGTTTGAGACAGCTTAGTCTCTTGTTCCCGGATTCACTATCGCTCTTCTGGTCTTCGGAACTACTGTCCGTCATCTTTTGTACTTTCCTGTACTGTTCCTTAGTAGTCTTTTTGTTGTCGTTAGTCTTCTTCCCGGAGCTGCAAACTCGTGCAATGTGTCCCATCTTTCCTCATTGCCTGCATGTTTTGTCCTTGGACCAGCAGTCCTTCTGGTCATGGGTTGTTCTGCCGCAGCGATAACATTTTTCAAATCCCCGTGTCATTTCATGGGTGCTGTATTCCTGTGGCTTTTGCTGTATTTCCGCAGCTCCCCTTGCTGCTACTTCGTACGATACTGCCATGCTGAAAGCCTTATCTAGCGTCAGCTCTTTCTCTGAGAGTAACCTCTTCTGGGTTCCTTCACTCAGGAGTCCACAGACAAATTTGTCCCATAGGGTATCTGCCAGTCCTGCTCCGAACTGGCAGTGCTTTGATAGCTTGCATAGTTCCGTAAGGTAATCAGCATTGCTCTCATCTTTATGCTGATTTCTCTTGTGGAATTTAAATCTTTCTGCTATCAGCAGCGGTGTAGGATTTAGGTGTTCCTGTAGGATATCAACAATTTCATTAAAACTCTTCTCCATCGGTTTGACTGGAGTGATCAGGTTCCGCAATAGGCCGTACGTTCTTGCGCCCATTAAGTTTAGTAGTACCGATGCCTTTTTCTCATCGGCTACTTCATTTGCCTTGCAATATACTTCGACTCTTTCCACATACGTGGTCCAGTCTTCTATTGCATTATCGAAGGCAGTGATATTGCCAGTCTTCGGCATCTTGGAGATCTAAGATGGTGCCTCCCGCACTTTGCCTTCTTCCCCGATTGAACAAAATGGCGCCTCCCGCGCTTTGCCTTCTTCCCCGCTGGATTAAGATGGCGCCTCCCGCGCTTTCTGTCTTTTCCGCTGCTGCCAGCACTGTTGCTGGCGTTTTTATGCCTTGATGGCGACTGTTGAGTCTGTGTTTTCAAATGCAGTTATACTGAATAACAGGACACAGACTACAGAAGTAAGTAAACAGGTCTTTATTGATTGAGGGCCAGGGCTGAACTGAGATACACTTTGCTCCGCAGGGTTTATATACTGGTGTGGTCACCACCGGTACTACAATGTACAGGGGCCATCAAAAAGTAGTCCATCACCTTAAGGTATCCTCTTAAGGTAGTACAGGTTACATACACTACAATTCCTCCCCTTTTAGCTTAACAGTGTACACCCCAAATTAAAACATTACATGGATAACATATATACAATTTACACACAAGAACTGTTCAAAGATTCAGTCTCTGAGGAGGCCTCCTGATCCGGGCCGGATAACGCCTTTCAGGGGTCTCTGGTTCTCGTTGCTGGGGTGACTCATCCACTTGATCTCCTATGGATTTAACATCATCCAATACGTTCGAGTCTGAGGTAGATGCTACAGGCTCAATAAGTTCTTCAACTGGTGTCTCTGCCGTAGACATGGGGTCGACCCTTGTTCTCGATTCCACAAGTTGGTCAGCATGACGTCGTATTACGTTCTCTCCAACGTCTACCGTGTACATCAAGTGTCCTTGTCATGCACGAATTGTTCCAGGTTGCCATTTATCATTCCTATAGTCCCTGGCCAACACTGGTTGTCCTATTTCAAAACTACGAGTGGCCTTGTTATTTACATGCTGGAATTGCTTGTTTTCGACTTCCCGTCGCACATTGGGTTTTAACAAATCCAACCGGGACCGCAACCTTCTGTTATAGAACATTATGGCAGGGCTTTGATTTGTCACTGCATGAGTGGCGTTTCGATACGCCATCAGGAAATTGTCCACCTTGTGTTGTAGTGGAATATGGTCTTCACTCATGGCCTTTATCGCCTTTTTGAACGTTTGTACAAATCTCTCGGCCAACCCATTTGTAGCCGGATGATATGGGGCAGATGTATAGTGTTTCACCCCATTCTTTTTCATGAATTTCTGGAATTCTTCTGACACCAACTGTGGTCCATTGTCTGAACATATTTGCTCCGGCAACCTATTCCTTGCAAATATGGTTCTTAGAACTGCGATCGTCTTCTCAGAGGTAGTGGTCGACATCTTAATCACTTCTGGCCATTTAGAATGTGCGTCTACTGCTATCAAAAACATGGAATCCATGAATGGACCTGCAAAGTCAATATGTACACGTTGCCATGGGGCTGAAGGCCATTCCCACGGAAGCAGCGGTGCAATTGGAGGTGCATTTTGAACTTTTTGGCACCCTGAGCAGCTTTTAGTCAGATCCTCTGTTTGTTTGTCGATACCTGGCCACCACACATAAGCCCTAGCAAGGCTTTTCATCTTGACTCCCCCCAGATGACCTTCGTGCAATTCTTTCAGAACTCTCTCCCTTAATTTAGGAGGAATAATCACCCTTGTTCCATACATCAATATTCCTTGACATACAGACAGCTGTTCTCGTCTGGCTGAGAATGCTGGTAACAGTGGTTCGCCATGTGCTCGCCATCCCTTCACTGTCAAGTCGTAGACCCGAGACAGTGTCGGGTCATTTCGGGTCTCTCTCTCAATACCCGCATTGGTGACTGGTAAGCATTCGATGATGGTCGAGTGAAATATCTCGACAGGTTCAACTGCCGGTGCCTCTTCCGCTGTAGGTAGTGGCAGGCGCGACAGCCCATCAGCATTACCATGTTGCTTTGTACCTTTGAATTCAATATCATATTGATGTGCCCCTAGGAAAAGGGACCATCTCTGAAGCCTCTGCGCCGTCATTACCGGAACACCCTTCTTAGGGTTGAAAATGGAAACCAACGGCTGGTGATCTGTCAGCAGCGTAAACTTTTGGCCTTGCAGGTAATGGTTAAATTTCTTAACTCCCCACACGAGGCTGAGAGCCTCCCTATCTATCTGAGCATAGTTGCGCTCAGCGGAGGTCAATGATCTGGATGTGAAAGCGACTGGCCTTTCCGAGCCATCTGGAAACTCATGCGAGAGCACTGCCCCGATACCATATGGAGAAGCATCACAAGCTAAGCGAATAGGCAGCGTTGGGTTAAAGTGAGCCAACACTTCCTTAGAGGTGATCAGTGCCTTGCTCTTTTGAAAAGCCCGCTTACAATCATCGCTCCACTTCCATGGTATTCCCATTTGCAAAAGAGTGTTTAGCGGGTGTAACACCGTGGATAAATTTGGAAGAAACTTGTGGTAATAGTTAACCAACCCGAGGAACGACCTCAACTGGGATACATTTTCCGGTGCAGGAGCTTTTACAACAGCTTCGATCTTGTCAGGTGACTTATGGAGACCCTCCTGGTCAATGACGTGGCCGCAGTACGAGATTCGCTTTAGAAAGAACTCGCATTTCTGGCGATTAACTCTGAGCCCATATTCTTTCAATCTGATGAGCACCTGCTCCAAATTCGCGAGGTGATCCTTATCGTTATCTCCTGTAATCAGGATGTCATCCAGGTAGCATTGTGTGCCTGGGATTGCCTGCAATACCTGCTCCATGGCCCTTTGCCAAATCGCTGGAGCCGATGCCACTCCAAAAACCAGTCTATTATACCGATATAAGCCCTTCTGTGTGTTGATCGTGAGATACTGACGTGACGCTTCATCAACTTCCATCTGTAGGTACGCCTGCGCCAGGTCTATCTTGGTGAAGTGTTTCCCGCCAGACAGCGAAGCGAAGATATCTTCAATCCGCGGAAGCGGATATTGCACCGTGTGAAGAACCGGATTAACAGTGATCTTGAAATCGCCACAGATGCGAACCTTCCCAGGTTCCCCCGGCTTGTTGCTCAACGAACGCTTCATGACAGGAACAATGGGTATAGCCCATTCGCTCCAGTCCACCTTGGGCAGTACCCCTGAACGTTCTAGCCCTTCCAGCTCTGCTTCCACAGCAGGTCGTATCGCATAAGGCACCGGTCTGGCTTTGAAAAATTTCGGGTTTGCATGTTCTTTAACCTTGATGGTTGCCGTAATTCCTTTCAGTGTTCCAAGTCCCTGTTGGAACACCTGCTTAGCATCGTCTAAGATTTTGGACAGTCGTTTAGGTTTGACGTCGTCCTCCTTACAGGCATCTACAGTCAGTGCTTGTATGGAATGCCAGTCCACATTTATTCTCCGGATCCATTCCCGTCCCAGTAGTGGCGGACCTCCATCAGGTAACACATACGAGTCCATTTTCTGACTTTCTTTACCGTTGTAGACCACATTTACTTTTATCTTTCCTTTGGGGAATACTATTTGCCCCGTGTGTGTTTTCAATACAATCTCCGTATCCCTCAGGGGAATGTGCGAGAATAACCTTTTGTAATCATGCTTATTCATGACCGTTAATGCCGACCCAGTGTCCAATTCCATCTTCACTTGGACTCCTGCTATCCGAAGCATAACCCAGATAGTTTGGTGGTCTGCTGTGTTACCCACATTATGTATTTTCAGACAACCCAGTTCCTTACTGCTGGAGTCTGAATCCATCTTCTGTTCATCCGAACTGTTCTCTGTCACCTTGTATACTTTTTTGTACTTCTCCTGCGGTGACTTTTTGCTGCTGGTCTTCTTTCCTGCCCGGCATACTCTCGCTATGTGACCAAGTTTGCCACATTGCCTGCATTCTTTTTTTTGAACCAGCACTGGTTCTGGTCATGCGTTGTCCTTCCGCAACGATAGCACTTTACTGCGCCCAATGCCATTTCATTGGTGCTGAATTCCAATGGCCTTTGCTGTATCTCTGCAGTGCCCCGTGCTGCTGCCTCATGGGATGCTGCAATGCTGAAAGCTTTGTCCAGCGTAAGGTCCTTTTCCTCTAGCTGTCGCTTCTGGGTTCCTTCCCTTAGGAGCCCAGACACAAACTTATCTCTCAGTGCGTCTGCTGTCCTGTTCCAAACTGGCAGTACTTTGATAACTTGCGCAGTTCTGTTAAGAATTCAGCGTTGCTTTCTTCTTTAAGTTGAATTCTTTTGTAGAATTTAAATCGTTCCGCTATCAGCAGCGGCGTGGGGTTTAAATGCTCTTGCAGGATATAACAATATCCGCAAAACTCTTCCCTACCGGTTTGTCTGGGGTTACAAGGTTCCTTAATAGCCCATACGTCTTCGCACCCATCGAGTTTAATAGGGTTAGTGCTTTCTTATCATCCAGTACCTCATTCGTTGTACAGTAAACTTCGATGCGTTCCACATAAGTGGCCCAATCTTCCACATCGTTATCAAAAACAGTGATGTTACCCATTTTTGGCATCCTTGCTGAGTTTCTCCTTTCCCTTCGGATATTATTATATTTTTTTATTTTTTTAAATTTAAGATGGCGGCTTTTCCCGCGCTTGGCGGCTTTTCCCACGCTTGTCTTCTTCCCCCACCGACTCAAAATGGCGATTCCTGCACTGTTGCAGTCCACGCCTCCCAGCGGCCCTTTATTTTCCCCTGTGTTGCTGCTCTTGTTCCCCCGCCGCTCCCGCGGTCCTTGTGGCCATAAACGCTTTTCTGGCTGCTGCGCGTCTCTGCCCCGATTGCAGTCCGGCCCCTGACATCGGCTGCGGTCGTGTTCTCTGCCCTTTTCGTCGTTTTCCCTCCCCTTCTCCCGCTGACAACTCGGCCGACTTCCCCCCCGTGCCGCTCGATCGGGCTTACCCGCCGCTGTCGTCGAAGGGATGCTCACTGATGTTTGACATCGTGGCCAGAAACCAACCCGGGTTCCCGATGGCCTCCCGTGCGATGCAGTGCTCAGCAGGATGTTGAGGGCGGATGCCCTTGTTCGACGCCCGTTTCTGAGGACGAAGCTTCCTTTGATGCAAAACTGCCGCTAGGTAAGATCAGACTCGTCGCCACTGTTGAGTCTGTGTTTTCAAATGCAGTTATACTGAATAACAGGACACAGACTACAGAAGTAAGTAAACAGGTCTTTAGTGATTGAGGGTCAGGGCTGAACTGAGATACACTTTGCTCCGCAGGGTTTATATACCGGTGTGGTCACCACCGGTACTACAATGTACAGGAGCCATCAAAAAGTAGTCCATCACCTTAAGGTATCCTCTTAAGGTAGTACAGGTTACATACACTACAGCGACGCCCTATGGTCTTCGCGCACTTCCCCCCCGCGCTGCTGCCAATGCCGCTCTCCGCGGTCCCCGTGGCAAACTGCAGCTCCTCGCGGCTTTCTGCGCTTCTAATTTCTTTTATTTTAATTACTGTTCCCGTCGTCAGAGCAGACCCTATGGGACACTTTCCTCCCTCTTCTCGGGTCTGTACGCTGCCCGGCTTCGTAGCACCGGCCGCGCCCTGTGTGCTCCACCCTCTCTCTCTCTCTTCTCTTTCCCGACAATGCTGCTCGGCCCCGTTGAAAAGCCACCTGATCGAGCTCTAGCCCGCCACAGCCCAGGAAGGATCAGTTTACTACCTGTCACCAGCCCGATTAGTTGGAACACCATAGACTGTAGAACCAAACCCAGCTCTCGACAGCCTCTCCTGCAAATCTTCGAATTCGATGAATCAGAGGGCGGTTGCCCATGGTCGACGCCCGTTTCCTCTGTCTGTTTTTTTCTTTTTCCTTTCTTTTTGGATTTCTTCCTTCTGGCTTCGACCTCCAATAACTTCGCTTCAGGGCTGGATCCCCGTGAGGTGGTGCAGAACTGTAGGTAAGTTTGGATCTGTTCGTCGCCAATGTAATGTCCGTGTGTAATTGAGACACGGACTGCAGAAGTTGGTTATAACAGGTGTTTACTGAATGGAGACAAAACTGGAACTACTATACAAAGTTACTACACAGGCTTATATACAGGGGTGGTCACTACTGGTACTGCAGTATACAGGGGCTGCAGAATATAGTTCCTTCTTCAAGGTGCATACACTACAAACACCACTGTCTACCATCCTCCAGTCTGAAAAACAGCCATTTACCACAACTCGCTGTTTTCTGTCCTTAAGCCAATTCCTTATCCAAGCTGCCACTGACCCACCTATTCCATGAGCCTCAATTTTGTTAACCAGCCTTCTATGTGGTACTTTGTCAAACGCCTTCCGAAAATCCATGTAGACAACACCCATTGCATTCCCTTCATCAATCCTGTTACTTCATCAAAAAATTTAATTAGATTAGTCAAACACGATCTGCCTTTTACAAATCCGTGTTGGTTCTCCTTAATTAGCTTAAACCTCTCCAAGTGCCCATTAATTTTTTCCTTGATTATTGTTTCTAAAACTTTACCCACCACTGATGTTAAACTGACCAGCCTGTAGTTACTAGGATTGTCCTTACACCCTTTCTTGAACAATGGTGTCACATTTTCCACTTTCCAATCCTCAGGCTCCTCCCCCGCATCCAGGGAAGATTGGAAAATTACGGCAAGCCCTTCCGCTATCTCCTCCCCCTATTCCCTTAGCAACCTGGGATCAAGCCATCTGGACCAGGTGACTTGTCCATTTGTCCATTCTAAGCATACCCAGCCTTTCTAGTACATCCTGTCTATCAATTTTCACCCCTTTCATTGCTTCTACCATTTCCACTTCTACCGATATTTAGTCAGCATCCACCTCCTTAGTGAACACCGATACAAAGTACTCACTGAGTATTCTAGCCTTGTCCTGCGCCTCTATGTATATATCACCTTCTTTGTCCCTAATAGGCCCCACTCCGCCTCTTACTATCCACTTACTGTTTACATGCCGGTAGAAGATTTTTGGGTTCCCTTTTATGTTAACCGCCATTCTACTCTCATATTCTCTCTTTGCCAATCTTAGTTTCATCTTCACTTCCCCTCTCAACTTATTGTATTTGGTTCCATTTTACCCTGGCTAGATCCTTTCGCATCCCATTGAAGTTAGCCCTATTCCACTTTAGAAGTTCCACTCTAGATTGTTCCTTGCTCCTCTCCATTGCTAATCTAAATCTTATGATACGATGATCGCTCGTACCCAAGTGTTCTCCCACAGACACTTGGTCGACCTGGCCCACCTCATTCCCCAGCACCAGATCCAGCAATGCCTCCTTCCTAGTTGGGCCAAGAACATACTGGTCAAGGAAATTCTCCTGAACACATTTCAGAAATTCCTCCCCCTCCTTTCCCTTTACCCTAGCATTATCCCAATCGATATTTGGATAATTAAAGTCCCCCAATATCACCACTCTAGCTCTTGCATATCTCTGCGATTTCCCTGCAGATTTGCTCCTCTACCTCCCTCACTATTGGAGGCCTGTAGAATAGCCCCAATAACATGATCATACCTTTTGCTCAACTCTGACCAAATGGATTCTGTCCTTGTCCCCTCAAGAACATCCTTCCTTTTCAACACTACAATGTCTTCCTTAATCAGCACTGCCACCCCACCTCCCTTTTCCCTTCCCTATCTTTTCTGAACACTTTGTACCCGTGAATATTAAGTGCCCAGTCCTCACCATTTTTAAGCCACGTTTCCGTTATTGCCACAACATCATATTGCCACACGGCTAATTGTGCTTGCAGCTCACCAACCTTATTCACCACACTTTGTGCGTTTGCGTACATGCATTCTAAACCCATTTTTGAATTTTTCGTAGTCTTTCTTAGTCTGCTCCTATCTAATATGGTACTATTACCGCCTCTAGTATGTTCTTCTCTAGGACTATCCAACACACTCACTCTTTTATGCACCTTATTCCTCTTTTCTACTCCTAGATGCTGGTCCCCATCCCCCTGCCAAGCTAGTTTAGTGCAAGTCTTTCTTTTTTTTCCTTTTTCATCCATGGCTTTGTTACCTCTAGACTTGACTGTTCCAACACACTCCTGGCTGGCCCCCCGTCTTCCACCCTCCGTACACTTTGAGGTCATCCAAAACTCCGCTGTCCATGTTCTAACTCATGCCAAAGTATCATTCACCCATCATCCCTGTGCTCGCTGACCTACATTGGCTCCCGGTTAAGAAATGCCTTGATTTTAAAATTCTCATCCTTGTTTTCAAATCTTTCCATGGCCTCGCCCCTCCCTGTCTCTGTAGCCTCCTCCAGCTCTACAGCCCTCTGAGATCTCTGTACTCCTCTAATTCTGGCTTCTTGCACATCCCTGATTTTAATCGCTCCACCATTGGTGGCCGTGCCATCAGCTGCCTGGGCCCTAAGCTCTGGAATTCCCTCCTTAAACTTCTCTGCCTCGCTACCTCTCTTTCCTCCTTTAAGACGCTCCTTAATATCTACCTCTTTGACCAAGCTTTTGGTCATCTGCCCATATGTCTCCTTACGTGGCTCGGCGTCAAATTTTGTTTGATAATCGCTCTTGTGAAGCGCCTTGGGACATTTTACTATGTTAAAGGCGCTGTATAAATGCAAGCTGTTGTTCTTGTTTCTAGTGCTGTAGCAGTATTTTTGATCTATACTGCCACCCACCACCCCCATCCTTTTTTTCCTGCCCTATCTTTCCCGAATGCCTTGCAGCCAGGAATATGCCTAGAAATTCAGTTGTTAGCGCCAGCTGCTAGCGCCTTAGGAGGAGGAGAAGTGGGGCGCTAAGCAGCTAGCGCCCGGGTGCGGCGCGATCTGTGCCTCTCGTGAACTTCACTCAAGATTTAGCGGCGGTGCAAAACCGCAGCGCCCGCTCAGCTGCACGCGCAGATCCTGACATCATTTCATGGTGCAACACCCTTGGTGCGCCCCGAACCGGAACTTCAGTGGCACTGCCCTTCTGTGCACCTGGCGCCCCCAGCGACTGGTAGAGGGGAACGGTTCCCAGTTGCTGCGGGGCACGGGGGGCGCTATTTAAAGGGGACTCCTCCTGCATTATAAGTGGCAGCCATTTTGTGCCAATCCTTCTGTGTGAGAGATGGATATTTGGAGAGAGACAAAGGGAGGGAGCTTTCTGCTTTGACTCAGCGCTCGCATAGGTACGTCTGGCCTCAGGCCAGAGCTTTGCACTTGGATTTAACTTTCTGTGCCATAGCCTTGAGTCGCCACATATAATGGGGGCTGCAATGGGTGGAAACGTTGGGCTTCTCCATTGCATTCAAAGGGCTCAGAGACGCCGTGAGAGAGTGCCAGTCATGGCCAGATGGGGAAAGGCCAACAGGCGTCGGCACAGGAGGCCTTACCCACACAGGGTATACCGCCAGCAGTTCTCATATCTGAACATGTCTGAGGAGCAGTGTGTTCGGAGGCTGCGATTCAGAAGGGAGGTGGTCACTGAGATCTGCCACCTGCTTCGCAGAGATCTGCAGCCACAGCTGAGGAGCAGGACGTCTCTGTCGGTGGCAGTGAAGGTGACGGTGGCTCTCAACTTCTATGCCACCGGCTCCTTCCAATCCGCTGCTGGGGACATTGCCAACATCTCCCAGTTCGCGGTACATTGCTGCGTCCGCCCAGTGCCCAATGCCCTTTTCAGAAGGAGGCGTCAGTACATCTCCTTCCCCATGACCCTGGACAAGCAGCAAGAGCGTGCAATGGGATTTGGAAGAATAGCGGGCTTCCCCATGGTCCAGGGCGCCATTGACTGCACGCATGTGACTTTGCGGGCACCTCTAGAGAATGCCGAGGATTACCGCAACTGGAAGGGCTACCATTTGCTCAACGTCCAGTTGGTGTGTGACCACAGGCAGCTCATACTAGCTGTCAATGCCCGCTTTCCAGGCAGCAGCCACGATGCCTTCATCCTGCGCCAGGCTTCTGTGGCAGACATTTTCGAAGCCCAGGCTCACCCACGAGGGTGGCTTCTCGGGTCAAAGGCTATCCTTTGTGCACCTGGCTGATGACCCCGCTCCGTGCGCCCAGCACCCCTGCTGAAGAGCGATACAATGACAGCCATCAAGCTACCAGGAACATCATTGAGCACACAATCGGCGTGCTCAAGCAACGGTTCCGCTGTCTGGACCATTCCGGAGGAGCCCTACAGTACTCGCCTGAGCGAGTCTCCCATTTCGTTGTAGTGTGCTGCATGCTGCACAACCTGGCTATCCTCAGGACTTAGCCACTGCCAGCAGACATTGGAGGACCACCAGAGGAGGAGGAGGAGGAGGAGCACCAAGACGGGAGGGAGGCACAAAGTGCAAGGGCCGTCCGTCGGCGGCTTATTGCAACTCGGTTCTAGGCCCCCTCTCAGGGAATGGCTTGTGCCAATGAAAGAACATGAATGGAGCCACTCCGCAAACCCTCAGCCGGTCAAGGCAACAAATAGTTCAAAGTGCAAACATGGACAATGTGAATAAAGAATTTTTTTTATTGTGCAAACTCTGTGCCCTTCCCACATGACAAACTAATTCAGATAAACCCCCCAAAAAACAGTCAGAGACATAACTGGCTCTCAACCTTCAGAAAATGAAAAAAAAGTTAACCAAAAATGACCATGATCCTCAGCCTTCATATAACAAACAAACACAACATTCCCGGCCTTCATATATAAACACAGCATTTGGCCACACTTTCTACTTTTTTCCCTGCGAGAGTGATCCGCCTCGCTTCCGCGAGTGGCCCCTTCCCGCCCTGCAGCTCCCCCTCAATGGGACCCCAGTGGCTGCAGCAAGGCTGGGGGAAGACTGCTGAGGGTCAGATGGTGAGACGGCAGATGCCCTTGGGGGGACAGCCTGGACCAGCTCTGGGCCTGGAGGGCCCGGCTGCTGACTGCTCTAACTCTGCTTGGGCGGCAGCAGTCTGTCCTACGGGTGGTGGCAGCTGCAGTGGAGGAGTGACAGTGTTGGCTGCAGGAATGCTGCCAACCTGACAGAGCACAGGCACTCCCTGGTCGGCCGATACACTGGCACTCGCACGGGCCAGCATTGCAGCATGTGCAGCAGTCTGCTGAAGCACAGCCTGCTGGGCTGCTGCGGCGCGGCGAGGGCCCCGGCGATGCCTGGCCGATCCAGCGAGGGTGGCAACAGTTAGTGCCCGTGTGGCCCTGATCTGTGTCTGCATCAGACCAGCCAGTGAATGCACGGCACGACTGAGCACTTGGCTGGAAGCCGCCTGTGCTGCACCGAAGTCCTGCAGAATCCTTGCCTGTGCTGCACTGAATTCCTGCAGACTCCTGGCCTGTGCTGCCCCAAATTCCTGAGCACTCCTTGCCAGTGACTCTATGGAGTCAGGCATCCTTGCCACTGCAGCCATGAGCTCAGTGTGCCTGCGCTCAGCCTGGATGCCCATTTCACCAAGGAGCCGCACCTCCTCTGCGCTCACCGTAGCAGGACTGGAGACCGCACTCACCCTCCGGGGAGAAGGCGGCCGAGCTTCCCCACCCCTCCCGCATTGCTGCAGCCCGCTGGGCCCCGGAGCTTCACTCTCGTCAGACCCTTCCCCCCTGCTCCCCTCCAGGGAAGACGTGTCCCCATCATGGCCATGGGCTGCCTCGGCTGAGGGTGGCACTGATGGGCCGGCTTCCTCTTCCTCCTCCTCAAATTCAGAATCACTGACAGTGGCAGCTTGAGGGCCCGCCTCCTCACCTGGCGAATCAGCATCTGAAAGCAGGGAGGCACAAGAGTTGCTTTAGAGTGAGGACAGGGCGGCAGCGAGGGAGGCATGAGTGCTGCAATGCACTGCATTGGTTCGATAGTGGCAAAGGATGCTGGTGTGAGGCACAAGTGGAAAGAGAGAGGTCAAAAAGGTGATGACCTTACCATTGCTGTCCAGAACAGGGTCGGCATCTCCACTGGCGACGGGGCCAATCAGCTGGTCTGCCATAATGTGCTCCACACGCTGCTCCAGGTCGCTGAGCTCTTTGAGGTCAGGATGGCCTCCCCCGGTCCGTAGCTGCTGCCTGTGATTGTGGGCCAGCTTGCCCTGCAAGAGAAAGGACAGCCTCTAAGTACAGTGTCAAGCCCTGATCTTGCCTGCACTGCCTCCCATGGTGGAATAGCCCTGACAGTGTCAAGCCCTGATCTTGCCTGCACTGCCTCCCATGGTGGAATAGCCCTGACAGTGTCAAGCCCTGATCTTGCCTGCACTGCCTCCCATGGTGAAATAGCCCTGACAGTGTCAAGCCCTCATCTTCCCTGCACTGCCTCCCATGGTGGAATAGCCCTGACAGTGTCAAGCCCTCATCTTGCCTACACTGCCTCCCATGGTGGAATAGCCCTGACAGTGTCAAGCCCTCATCTTGCCTGCACTGCCTCCCATGGTGGAATAGCCCTGACAGTGTCAAGCCCTCATCTTGCCTGCACTGCCTCCCATGATGGAATAGCCCTGACATTGTGTAAAGTGCTGAATGTGCAAGTGGTTTTCATGAGAGTCCCATAGCTCTTGGATGAGGGCTGGGCATTGGGGCTTTCAGGTCCCTTTGGCCAGAAACTGAGGTGCACATGCAGGGATGAACAGGATAGTGGAAAGGGTACTCACCCTGACAACCCGAGTGAGGTCGTTGAACTTTTTCCTGCATTGAAGTGGAGTCCTGGCAACCATGCTGTTGGTGGTCACCCTGTTTGCCACCTCCCTCCAGGCTATTCGCTATTCGCTGGGAAGCGGCCTCCTCCCACTGTCAGGGAAGAGGACAGGTCGCTTGCGCTCTACTGCGCCAACCGGTAGCCTCAGGGCACCCTCGCTGAAGCGCTCCGCTCTCTCCCTAGCCTTCTCCATGGTCCTGGGCGCAGAACTGATGAACCAGCAATGGTCAGGCCTTGCTTCAGGGCTGCAGTGGGCAGGGCGTGGCAGCCAAACAAGTCGACCCTCCCCCTTTAAGAGCTGACCGGCGCCAGCGTGTCTGCCTTCAATCAGCAACTCACTGCACCTGCGCTGCGCCCGCCCTCAGTGTTAGCGCCTCGGCTCGCCGGCTTAGCGCCTTATGATAGTCGTGCATCGCCTGCTTTAGCGCAGCAGCAACCTCTTGGGGCGATGCAACTCAATTTCGGCGAAGGTGGCGCTAAGTTGCGCCGGGCGCTAAATTTGCTCAGGGTGCCAAAAAGTTCAAAATGCACCTCCAATTGCACCGCTGCATCCGTGGGAATGGCCTTCAGCCCCATGGCAATGTGTGCATATCGACTTTGCAGGTCCATTCATGGATTCCATGTTTTTGATAGCAGTAGACGCACATTCTAAATGGCCAGAAGTGATTAAGATGTCGACCACTACCTCTGAGAAGACGATCGCAGTTCTAAGAACCATATTTGCAAGGAATGGGTTGCCGGAGCAAATATGTTCAGACAACGGACCACAGTTCGTGTTAGAAGAATTCCAGAAATTCATGAAAAAGAATGGGGTGAAACACTATACATCTGCCCCATATCATCCGGCTACAAATGGGTTGGCCAAGAGATTTGTACAAATGTTCAAAAAGGCGATAAAGGCCATGAGTGAAGACCATATTCCACTACAACACAAGGTGGACAATTTCCTGATGGCGTATCGAAACGCCACGCATGCAGTGACAAATCAAAGCCCTGCCATAATGTTCTATAACAGAAGGTTGCGGTCCCGGTTGGATTTGTTAAAACCCAATGTGCGACGGGAAGTCGAAAACAAGCAATTCCAGCATGTAAATAACAAGGCCACTCGTAGTTTTGAAATAGGACAACCAGTGTTGGCCAGGGGCTATAGGAATGATAAATGGCAACCTGGAACAATTCGTGCACGACAAGGACCCTTGATGTACACGGTAGACGTTGGAGAGAACGTAATACGACGTCATGCTGACCAACTTGTGGAATCGAGAACAAGGGTCGACCCCACGCCTACGGCAGAGACACCAGTTGAAGAACTTATTGAGCCTGTAGCATCTACCTCAGACTCGAACGTATTGGATGATGTTAAATCCATAGGAGATCAAGTGGATGAGTCACCCCAGCAACGAGAACCAGAGACCCCTGAAAGGCGTTATCCGGCCCGGATCAGGAGGCCTCCTCAGAGACTGAGGCCTAGAAATTCACTTGGGCGCGGGCAGCTCGCTCGCGCCCAAAAGTTAGCGCTGGGCGGGGAGGCATTAGCGCATGCCGTATATTCGTCTTCTGCGCCCCAATTTGGAAGCGGGCGCTATACCAGGGTGTGCCCGCCTCCGTTTGGGGCGCTGCAACTGAATATCGGCGCGTTAGCTGCCGCAGCGCCACCCGATGCGGTGCGGCAGGCTGCGGTACTGCAGGCCTCCTCCTTCTCTTAAGGGGGAGGTGCCTGCAACGGCCGGAGCCCCGATCGCGAGTGCCGGCAAAAGAGCCCGGCACAACGGAGAAGTGCCGGGCTCCACGGAAACCAGCCGGCAATGCCGCGGGGGGGGGGTGGAGGAGGCCGGGGAAGGAGGTGCGGGCAGGCGGCCGCCGAAAAAGCGGCCGGCCGCACCTTCAGCTTTAAAGCGCCCCACTATGGCAGCAGGACGGCCCCGTTTTCTGTTCGCTGTTTGCGCCCGCTTCGGAGGAGGCGGGCGCAAATAAATATGGGGATCAGCGCGGTTTTGGGGCGTTACGGGCCACCGCGCACACCGATGACGTCATCGGTCCCGGCGCAGCGCTAACGGCTACTGCCGCCAATACCGCTGCAGTCAACTTCAGCGCTACCACCCCGCCGGCACAAAAGACCTCTTTAGGCGCTAAGTGGGCGCAAGGCCCACTGAATTTCTAGGCCTGAATCTTTGAACAGTTCTTGTGTGTAAATTGTATATATGTTATCCATGTAATGTTTTAATTTGGGGTGTACACTGTTAAGCTAAAAGGGGAGGAATTGTAGTGTATGTAACCTGTACTACCTTAAGAGGATACCTTAAGGTGATGGACTACTTTTTGATGGCTCCTGTACATTGTAGTACCGGTGGTGACCACACCGGTATATAAACCCTGCGGAGCAAAGTGTATCTCAGTTCAGCCCTGACCCTCAATCAATAAAGACCTGTTTACTTACTTCTGTAGTCTGTGTCCTGTTATTCAGTATAACTGCATTTGAAAACACAAACTAAACAGTCGCCATCAAGGCATAAAAACGCCAGCAACAGCGCTGGCAGCAGCGGAAAAGACAGAAAGCGCGGGAGGCGCCATCTTAATCCAGCGGGGAAGAAGGCAAAGCGCGGGAGGCGCCATTTTGTTCAATCGGGTAAGAAGGCAAAGCGCGAGAGGCGCCATCTTAGATCTCCAAGATGCCGAAGACTGGCAATAACACTGCCTTCGATAATGCAATAGAAGACTGGACCACGTATGTGGAAAGAGTCGAGGTATATTGCAAGGCAAATGAAGTAGCCAATGAGAAAAAGGCATCGGTACTACTAAACTTAATGGGCGCAAGAACGTACGGCCTATTGCGGAACCTGATCACTCCAGTCAAACCGATGGAGAAGAGTTTTAACGAAATTGTTGATATCCTACAGGAACACCTAAATCCTACACCGCTGCTGATAGCAGAAAGATTTAAATTCCACAAGAGAAATCAGCATAAAGATGAGAGCAATGCTGATTACCTTACGGAACTATGCAAGCTGTCAAAGCACTGCCAGTTCGGAGCAGGACTGGCAGATACCCTATGGGACAAATTTGTCTGTGGACTCCTGAGTGAAGGAACCCAGAAGAGGTTACTCTCAGAGAAAGAGCTGACGCTAGATAAAGCTTTCAGCATGGCAGTATCGTACGAAGCAGCAGCAAGGGGAGCTGCGGAAATACAGCAAAAGCCACAGGAATACGGCACCCATGAAATGACACGGGGATTTGAAAAATGTTATCGCTGCGGCAGAACAACCCATGACCAGAAGGACTGCTGGTCCAAGGACAAAACATGCAGGCAATGAGGAAAGATGGGACACATTGCACGAGTTTGCAGCTCCGGGAAGAAGACTAACGACAACAAAAAGACTACTAAGGAACAGTACAGGAAAGTACAAAATATGGCGGACAGTAGTTCCGAAGGCCAGAAGAGTGATAGTGAATCCGGGAACAAGAGACTAAGCTGTCTCAAACTACACAACGTAATCACAAAAGAGGATCACCGAACCATTTGGGTCACCCTCACGATAACAGGGTCCCAAGTCAAAATGGAATTGGATACAGGATCAGCCCTGACCGTCATGAATCGACAAGACTACGAGCGGCTATTCTCACACATACCCTTGAAAGACACATCCATTGTCTTGAAGACATATACGGGGCAGAAAATATACCCCAGAGGGAAAATAAGGGTGCCTGTCGAATATAACAGCAAGGAAATACAGAAATTGTATCTGTACACACTGTAAGATGGTGGACCACCGTTATTGGGACGTGAATGGATCAGAAAGATAAGTTTAGACTGGCGCTCCATTCAGGCACTGACTGGGACTGGTAAAAAGGATGACGGCATCACACCTGGACGATTGTCAAAGATCTTGGCTAACGCTAAAGAGGTATTTCAACAAGAACTGGGAACTCTTAAAGGCGTAACCGCCTCGATAAAAATAGAAGAGAATGCAATTCCCAAGTTTTTCAAAGCAAGACCGGTACCGTATGCAATTCGCCCAGCCGTCGAGGCAGAGCTGGAGAATCTGGAGAATGCAGGCGTGTTAACTAAGGTAGGCTGGAGCGAGTGGGCGACACCCATCGTTCCTGTCATGAAGAAAACGTTAAACAATAAGTCTGAGGAGCCAAGGAAGGTTCGCATCTGTGGGGACTTCAAGGTGACTGTGAACCCAGTCCTTCACACAGTACAGTATCCTCTTCCGAGGATAGAAGATATTTTCGCCTCACTATCTGGAGGGAAACGTTTTACAAAAATTGACCTAGCGCAAGCATATTTGCAGATGGAAGTTGAAGAATCCTCTAGGAAATATCTCACGATATACACTCACGAAAGTCTTTACCAGTATAATCGACTGGTATTCGGAGTTGCATCAGCTCCGGCTATATGGCAAAGAGCGATGGAACAAGTCCTGCAAGGGATTCCGGGGACTCAGTGTTACTTGGACGACATCCTAGTGACAGGTGAAAATGACAGTGAACACCTTGCCAAACTAGAGCAGGTGCTCACTAGACTAAGAGAACATGGGCTACGAGCCAATCGCCCCAAGTGCGAGTTTTTTAAGAAACAAATATCATATTGTGGCCACGTGATTGATGAAGAGGGGTTACATAAGTCCCCTGACAAAATTGAAGTTGTAGTTAAGGCTCCAGCGCCTGAAAATGTGTCGCAACTGAGGTCATTCCTCGGATTGGTGAATTACTACCATAAGTTTTTGCTGAATTTGTCCACAATTCTGCACCCACTGAACGCCCTGCTACAAATTGGAGTAGCATGGAAATGGAGCGATGAATGTAAGCGGGCCTTTCAGAAGTGTATAGGCGTGATCACTTCAAGAGAAGTATTGGCTCACTACAACCCATCACTACCGATAAGACTGGCGTGCGATGCGTCTCCCTACGGCGTTGGAGCGGTACTGTCACATAAATCCCTTGATGTTTCAGAGAGGCCGATAGCTTTTGCGCCACGCTCGTTAACTGCAGCCGAGCGTAACTACGCCCAGATTGACAGAGAGGCCCTCAGCCTGGTGTGGGGGGTGAAGAAGTTCAATCACTACCTGCACGGACAGAAATTTACTCTACTAACTGATCATCAACCTCTTGTCTCCATTTTCAACCCTAAGAAGGGCATCCCGATAATGACAGCACAACGGCTACAGAGATGGTCCCTTTTCTTAGGGGCACACCAATATGACATCGAGTACAAAGAAACTAAACAGCATGGGAATGCTGATGGATTGTCGCACCTACCGTTGCCGACGGCGGAAGAAGCACCTGCAGTGGATCCTGTGGAGATATTCCACTCGACCATAGTCGAATGTCTACCTGTGACGAATGCAAACATAGAAAAGGAAACACGAAATGACCCGACACTCTCCAGGGTCTATGATTTAACGGTGAAGGGATGGCCAGCACATGGCGAACCACTGTTGCCAGCATTCTCGCCGAGAAGAGAACAGCTGTCAGTGTGCCGAGGAACCTTGATGTGTGGATCCAGAGTAGTAATTCCACCCAAATTGAAGGATAGATTGCTCAATGAGCTTCATGAGGGTCATCTGGGAGGGGTAAAAATGAAGAACTTAGCCAGAGCGTTTGTGTGGTGGCCGGGAATCGATAGAGAAATCGAAGAGATGACCAAGAGCTGTACAGGATGCCAGAAGGTCCAAAGCGCCCCACCACAAGCCCCTCTACATCCATGGGAGTGGCCCTCATCTCCATGGCAAAGGGTACACATTGATTTTGCTGGTCCCTTTATGGACTCGATGTTTTTAATTGCGGTGGATGCACATTCAAAGTGGCCAGAGGTAATAAAAATGTCCTCAACCACCACAGAAAAAGCTATCACAGTCTTACGAACCATATTCGCCAGAAATGGGCTGCCTGAACAGATTTGCTCCGACAATGGACCACAGTTTGTGTCTGAAGAGTTCCGGAGGTTCTTAAAGAACAATGGTGTTAAGCATTACACATCCGCCCCATATCATCCAGCCACCAATGGATTGGCTGAGAGGTTCGTTCAAACATTCAAGAAGGCTATCAAGGCAATGTGTAATGAAGACATACCCCTGCAACACAAGGTGGACAACTTCTTGTTTGCCTACCGGAATGCGACACATGCGGTTACCAACCAAACTCCAGCCATGATGTTCTTCAATCGAAGACTAAGATGCCGCTTGGATTTGGTTAAGCCAAACATCAGAAGAGATGTGGAGAACAGGCAGTTTCAGAATATGAATGAAAGGCCAACCAGCAGTTTCAAGATAGGTCAACCAGTTTTGGCCCGGGACTACCGCACAGAGAAATGGCAGCCAGGAACGATCTGCACACGGCAAGGACCTCTAATGTATACTGTGGACGTTGGAGAGAGCATTGTAAGACGCCATGCTGACCAGATTCTAGAGTCACTGGAAAACGTCAAATCTACACCACGATCCTATACACCTGGTGATGAAACCGAAGTACCAATTGCATCTACCTCAGAATCGGTGATATTGGAAGCAGATGAACCAAACAACGATGTTGATCCCGAATCAACTTTGCCAGAAGAACCTGATACCCCAAAGAGGCGTTATCCGGACAGAATCAGGAAGCCTCCTCAAAGATTGAATTTATAATTGATTAATTTCAGCTAATGTAGCTAGCAACTGTAATTGTAAATATGTTATTTAATTATTAATCGAATGTTATGTACTGTTTAGCTAAAAGGGGAGGAATTGTAGTGTATGTACTTTGCAGAAGGAACTATATTCTGCAGCCCCTGTATACTGCAGTACCAGTAGTGACCACCCCTGTATATAAGCCTGTATAGTAACTTTGTATAGTAGTTCCAGTTTTGTCTCCATTCAGTAAACACCTGTTATAACCAACTTCTGCAGTCCGTGTCTCAATTACACACAGACGTTACAGTGTTCCCCAAGGGTCAGTGCTGGGGCCACTGCCTTTTTTGATATGTATAAATGACCTGGATATTGGAATACAGAGTAGAATTTCGAAATTTGCCAATGACACCAAACTTGGGGGTGTGGCAAACAGTGAGGATGATACCAATCGACTGCAACTAGGACATAGAAAGGCTCGCAGAATGGGCAGACAAGTGGCAGATGGAGTTTAATACAGAGAAGTGTGAGGTGATGCATTTTGGGAGAGGCAATATACACTTAATGGCACAGTTTTAAAGAGTGTGCAGGGACAGAGGGACCTGGGAGTTAATGGACATAGGCCCCTGAAGGTGGCGGGACATATTGAGAGAGTGGTTAACAAAGCATATGGGATCTTGGGCTTCATAAATAGAGGTATTGAGTACAAAAGTAGAGAAGTTATGCTGAACCTTTATAAAGCGCTGGTTAGGCCACAACTGGAGTATTGTGTCCAGTTCTGGTCACCACACTTTAGGAAGGATGTGAAGGCCCTTGAGAGGGTGCAGAGGAGATTTACCAGAATGGTTCCGGGGATGGGGGGATCTTAGCTACAAGGACAGGTTGGAGAAGCTGGATTTGTTTTCATTAGAGCAAAGGAGGTTGAGGGGTGATTTGATCGAGGTGTACAAGATTATGACGGGTTTGGATAGGCTAGACGGGGAAAGGCTGTTCCCACTAGTTGATGGTACAAGGACTAGGGGACACAGATTTAAGGTTTTGGGCAAGAGATACAAGGGGGATGTGAGGAAAAACTTTTTTACGCAGCGAGTGTTGAGGACCTGGAACTCGCTGCCGACGGAAGTGGTGGAAGCGGAGACACTCAATGTTTTCAAGGGGAGACTGGATAGGCACTTGAGGGAAATAAACTTGCAGGGCTACGGGGATAGAGCGGGGGAGTGGGACTGACTGGATTGCTCTACAGAGAGCTGGCACGGACTCGATGGGCTGAATGGCCTCTTTCTGTGCCATTATGACTCTATGATTTCTACAGCGCCTTTCACGACCACCGGATGTCTCAAAGCGCTTTACAGCCAATGAAGTACTTTTGAAGTGGAGCCACTGTTGTAATGTGGGAAACGCGGCAGCCAATTTGCGCACAGGAAGCTCCCACAAACAGCGATGTGGTAATGACCAGATCATCTGTTTTTTAGTGATGTTGATTGCGGGATAAATATTGGCCAGGACACCGGGGAGAACTCCCCTGCTCTTCTTCGAAATAGTGCCCTGGGATCTTTTACATCCACCTGAGAGAGCAGACGGGGCCTCGGTTTAACGTCTCATCCGAAAGACGGCACCTCCGACAGTGCGGCGCTCCCTCAGCACTGCACTGGAGTGTCAGCCTAGCTTGATGTGCTCAAGTCCCTGGATGAAGGTTTCAGCAGAAGATGAGCTGAGGCAGGGATGGAGTCAGTCTATGTTATGGAGGTGGAAATAGCCGGTCTTAGCGATGGTGCGGACATGTAATCGGAAGCTCATCTCGGAGTCAAATACGACACCAAGGTTTCGAACAGTCTGGTTCAGCCTCAGACAGTTGCCAGGGAGAGGGATGGAGTCGGTGGCTCGGGAACGGAGTTTGTGGTGGGGACTGAAGACAATGGCTTCGGTCTTCCCAATATTTAGTTGGAGGAAATTTCTGCTCATCTGGTACTGGATGTCGGACAAGCAGTCAGGCAATTTAGAAACAGTGGAGGGGTCGAGAGAGGTGGTAGTGAGGTAGACCTGGGTGTTGTCAGTGTACATGTGGAAACTGAGGCTGTGTTTTCGGATGATGTCACCAAGGGGCAGAATGTAGATGAGAAATAGGAGGGGGTCAAGGATAGATCCTTGGGAACTCCAGAGGTAACGGTGCGGGAGCGGGAAGAGAAGCCGTTGCAGGTGATTCTCTGGCTACAACTGGATGGATAAGAATGGAGCCAGGTGAGTGCAGACCCACCCAGCTGGATAATGGAGGAGAGGCGTTGGAGGAGGATGGAGTGGTCAACCACGTCAAAGGCTGCAGGCAGGTCGAGAACGATGAGGAGGGATAGTTTACCACTATCGCAGTCACATAGGATGTCATTTTTAACTTTGATAAGAGCCATTTCGGAACTGTGGCAGTGGCAGAAACCTGATTGGAGGGATTCAAACATGAAGTTCCAGGAAAGATGGGCACGGATTTGGGAGGTGACAACAGGTTCACGGACTTTGGAGAGGAAAGGGAGGTTGGTGATGGGGCGTAAATGTGCAAGGATGGAGGAGTCAAGGGTTTGTTTTTTGAGGAGCAAGTGGAAAGGGATGATGTACTTGAGGGTTCAAAGAATCTATTTGGTTAGGATTAAGGAACAAAAGAGGAGCTGTTGCTGAGTGTAGACTAGAGGCCACCAAATACTGGGACTGAGATAAAGGAGCAAATTTGCAGGCAAATTGCAGAAAGATGCAAGAACTATAGAGTAATGATAATGGGGGACTTCAATTCTCCTAATATAGACTGAGGTAGTAACAGTGTAAAGGGCAGCGAGGGGGAGGAATTCCTGAAATGTGCACAAGAGAACTTTCTTTATTTGTATGTGTCCAGCCCAATGAGGATGTCACAGTAAAGGAGGAGAAATTGGGCAGGATAAAAATAGATAAAGAGGATTACTTCAAAGGTGCCAGAGGACTGGAAAATTGCAAATGTTACACTCCTGTTCAAAAAGTGAGAGGGATAAACCCGACAATTATAGGCCAGTCAGCCTAACGGTGGCGGTGGGGAAACTTTTAGGGACATCAAGCCGGGACAAAATTAATTGGCACTTGGAAAAATATTGGGCTAATAAATGAAAGTCAGCACAGATTTGTTAAAGACAAATCGTGTTTGACTAAATTAATTCAGCTCTTTGAAGTAAGGGAGAGGGTTGATGAGGGTAGTGCGGTTGATGTGTATGTGGACTTTCAAAAGGCATTTGACAAAGTACCACATAGTAGACTTGTTAGCAAAATAAAAGACCTTGGGATTAAAGGGACAGGCAGCATAGATACAACATTGGTTAAGGGACAGAAAGCAGAGAGTAGTGGTGAATGGTTGTGTTTCAGACTGGAGGGAAGTGTACAGTGGTGTTCCCCAGGGGTTGGTTTTGGGACCACTGCTCTTTTTGATATATTAATGACCTGGACTTGGGTACACAGGGCATAATTTCAAAGTTTGCAGATGACACGAAACTTGGAAATATAGTAAACAGTGAGGAGGATAGTAACAGGCTTCAGGAGGATGTTGCAAGTAACATTTGTGCCACACAAGTGCCAGGCGATGACCATCTCCAACAAGAGAGAACCTAACCACTGCCCCTTGACATTCAACAGCATTACCATCGCCGACTCCGCCAACATCAACATCCTGGGGGGTCACCATTGACCAGAAACTTACCTGGACCAGCCACATAAATACTGTGGCAACAAGAGCAGGTCAGAGGCTGGGTGTTCTGCAGCGAGTGTCTCACCTCCTGACTCCCCAAAGCCTTCCCACCATCTACAAGGCACAAGTAAGGAGTGTGATGGAATACTCTCCACTTGCCTGGATGAGTGCAGCTCCAACAACACTCAAGAAGTTCGACACCATCCAGGACAAAGCAGCCCGCTTGATTGGCACCCCATCCACCACCTTAAACATTCACTCCCTGTACCATCTACAAGATACACTGCAGCAACTCGCCAAGGCTTCTTCGCCAGCACCTCCCAAACCCACGACCTCTTCCACCTAGAACCCTAACACTAACCCTAAGATGTTTTATAAGTATATTAAGGGTAAGAGGATAACTAGGGAAAAATAGGGCCTATTAGGGACAAAAGTGGCAATCTGTGTGTGGAGCCAGAAGATGTAGGAGGGGTTCTAAATGAATTTTTTGCATCTGTTTTCACTATGGAGAAGGACGATGTAGACATAGAAATAGGGCGGGGGGACTGTGATATGCTCGAACATATTAACATCGAGAGGGAGGAGGTATTGGCGGTTTTAGCAGGCCTAAAAATGGATAAATCCCCAGGCCCGGACGAAATGTATCCCAGGCTGCTGTGTGAGGCAAAGGAAGAGATTGCGGGGGCTCTAACACATATATTCAGAACCTCTCTGGCCACAGGGGATGTGCCAGAGGACTGGAGAACCGCTAATGTAGTACCATTATTCAAGAAGGGGAGTAGGGAAAAACCGGGGAACTACAGGCCAGTGAGCCTAACATCAGTGGTAGGTAAATTATTGGAAAAAATTCTGTGGGACAAAATTAGTCTCCACTTGGAGAGGCAAGGATTAATCAGGGATAGTCAACATGGCTTTGTCAAGGGAAGATCATGTCTGACTAATTTGATTGAATTTTTTGAGGGGGTGACTAGGTGTGTGGATGAGGGTAACGCAGTGGATGTGGTATACATGGATTTCAGTAAGGCCTTCGATAAAGTCCCGCACAGGAGACTGGTCAAGAAGGTAAGAGCCCATGGAATCCAGGGTGCCTTGGCACATTGGATACAAAACTGGCTTAGTGACAGAAGGCAGAGGGTGATGGTCGAAGGTTGTTTTTGTGACTGGAAGCCTGTGGCCAGTGGGGTACCACAGGGATTGGTGCTGGGTCCCTTGCTGTTTGTGGTCTACATTAATGACTTGGATATGAATGTAAAAGGTATGATCAGTAAGTTCGCGGATGATACAAAAATTGGTTGGGTGGTAAATAGCGAGGAGGGTAGTCTCAGTCTGCAGGACGATATCGATGGGTTGGTCAGATGGGCGGAACAGTGGCAAATGGAATTTAACCCGGAAAAGTGTGAGGTGATGCACTTTGGGGGGACTAACAAGGCAAGGGAATACACAATGAATGGTAAGACCCTAGGCAAGACGGAGGGTCAGAGGGATCTGAGTGTGCAAGTACACAGATCCCTGAAGGTGGCGGAACAGGTGGATAAGGTGGTAAAAAAGGCATATGGGATACTTGCCTTCATTAGCCGAGGCATAGAATATAAGAGCAAGGAGGTTATGATGGAGCTGTATAAAACACTGGTTAGGCCACAGCTGGAATACTGTGTGCAGTTCTGGTCGCCACACTACAGGAAGGATGTGATCGCTTTGGAGAGGGTGCAGAGGAGATTCACCAGGATGTTACCAGGGCTGGAGCGCTTCAGCTATGAAGAGAGACTGGGCAGATTGGGTTTGTTTTCCTTGGAGCAGAGGAGGCTGAGGGGGGGACATGATTGAGGTGTACAAAATTATGAGGGGCATAGATAGGATGGATACTAAGGAGCTTTTTCCCTTAGTAGAAGGGTCAATAACAAGGGGGCATAGATTCAAGGTAAAGGGCGGGAGGTTTAGAGGGGATTTGAGAAAGAACTTTTTCACCCAGAGGGTGGTTGGAGTCTGGAACTCACTGCCTGAAAGGGTTGTGGAGGCAGGAACCCTCACAACATTTAAGAAGCATTTGGATGAGCACTTGAAATGCCATAGCATACAAGGCTACGGGCCAAATGCTGGAATATGGGATTAGATTAGACAGGGCTTGATGGCCGGCGCGGACACGATGGGCCGAAGGGCCTCTATCCGTGCTGTATAACTCTATGACTCTATGACAAGGGCAGCAGGCACATGGGAACACCACCACCTCCAAGTTTCCCTCTGTAATGTATTATCACATGGTTTGGTATGAGCATGCTCAGTTCGCTCTGGCCTAATAAAGCGAGCACATTGACTAGCAACTCATCCTGTCTCTGTCCTTCATTTGTTCTACCCGTATATATTACATTTTGGCGATGAGGATGGGATCCCAAAGCCATTTTTAGGGATCATGGAAGGACACAGTGTTCAACCTTCGAGTGGACAAGTTTAAGGTGAATTTGTGACACCTAAACTGAATTTTTGCGATGTTTTACCGTTAATGCTGATGCAGAATCGTCTGTGCTTTGCCTTAGTGTGTGTGTATACACAGCAACAGCGGCATTGATTCTCACAGGTACACGGGTAGTGTGCTGAGTCACTGATCAACGGGATCGGGACAATCATGGCTGCGCCTACGGGATTCATCGGAAGCCTCGGCCTGTGTGACCGAGCTCACGAACCATTCAGTTCTTCCATTGAGCGGATGGAGATGTTTTTTAGGGCCAATAACATTATTCAGACCGACGCTGCAAATTAGAATGTTCAAGCTCAAAATAAAGTAATTTGTGAATGGAAGAAAGCAATTTATCTAACGGAGATCGGGACAGATATCTACAGAATGTTGACAACCTACTCGCACCAGGGAAAGCGAAGGATGCGTCGTTTGAAGACATTGTCGAGAAACTGGAGGATCACTTCAACCCAAAGCTGTTAGAAATAGCAGAGAGCTATAAGTTTGCTACCAGAAATCAAAAACAAAGTGAAACCATCAGTGAGTACAGGAAACTTTGTGCTATCCAGCACCGACAGGACCGAGCTGTTGCCGTCCCATCAAAACTGCCGGACAAACCAGCGTTAATGTTGAAACATACGGAAGCTTTTGAGCTCCATATCTAGCAACAAACCCTGTTGCTTACAGCTTCTAAACAGTCGGCCGTAGCTTGCAAGCATCTCTGTAGCTAAGCAACAGCTTTAGCTGGACCTTGCAGAGTCTGACTGGTGAAAAAAAAGCAATGAAAAGAAAAAAAACTTACTGAACCGACTCCTGAATTTTGCCGGTGGCTCGAGCATTCTGGACAGTTAACCTCCGGATAAACCAAAGTTTCCTGTACATTGTAGCTCTTAAGAACCTGACTTTGCATTGTAACTTTGGCACATTTTTAGATCGTGCGTTGTGAGATAAGTTTGTGTGTGGACTGGTGGATGAGCGCACACAGTCCAAGTTAATGAACACTCTGAACCTGACGTTTGACGCAGAATGCAAAATTGCCCTATCTATGGAGATGGCGTCTAAGAATGCTCGGGAGCTCCGTCCTGCTCAAGTGACTAGTGCAGCTGAGGTCTACAGTCACAAAGCCACCGCCAAACCTAAAGGTGTGAGAACAAGTCAAAAGCATGTCGGTGAGAGCAGTTCAGTGAATTGTTATCGCTGCAACGGAAACCACTCACCACAGTCCTGCCAATACAGAAATGCGAAGTGTGTTCACTGCCAGAAGGAAGGCCATATTTCAACAGCTTGCAGAGCTAGATCGAAAGCAGGAAGTAAGAACCATGTTAGTGGCAATGCAAAGCAGCAACAACAAAAGGAAGGAGTTCACAATATTGAAGTGAAGACACCTGATGTTGAAGGACTAGGCATCTACAGTATCTATGCCACTAGCGGCAAAGCGAGAAGTCGCGAGAAAGACTTTCATACCAAACTTTTGATCAACGAGCAGTATATTGATACGTGTATCGACACAGCGGCAGACTGCACTATCATGAGTAAGGGCACATATGAGAGTAAGTTTAATCAAGTATCATTTACAAAAAGTACCGTAGAGTTAAAAACCTACTTCGGAGAAATCCTAGAGACACGTGGACAAATGGAATGTACAGTTCAGCACAATGGCCAGTCAGTAAAGCTGCCTATTATTGTAGCGAGCTACAACAGGCCAATGCTCATGGGCAAAGACTGGTTGAGAAAGTTAAAATTAGACTGGAAAAACATCTTCAGTGTAGATGCTTCAAAGAAGCGAGTCAACACAATGCTGAACAAGTACACCAAGCTGCCGTATGGTGAAAGTCCTCCCCCAAAATTGCTTATACAATCAAGATGATGTGCTGATCGCAACAAGCAACAAGGAAGACAATCTAGAAGTGTTAGATATAGTGCTTCAAAGGTTGAATTCCCACAATGTCAAATTGAAAAGGAGCAAATGTGCTTTTGTGCAGCCCGAGGTTGTGTACCTTGGTCTGAAAGTTGATGCAAATGGCTTGCAACCAGTGAGGGAAAAGGTTGATGCTGTCATCAATGCTCCAAAGCCACAGAATAAGATCTTTCCTCGGAATGGTCCAGTACTACGCACGTTTCTTACCTGAGTTAGCGACCATGTTAGCTCCATTGCACGAGCTCTTCAAGAAGGATGGCCAGTGGAAGTGGATGAAAGTGCAACAGGAAGCTTACAGCGCTTGTAAGAGAAGTTTATCTAGCGATGCTCTACTTGTGCACTACGACACAGCGTGAGCTTAAGTTAGCATGATATACTTCCAGCTACGGTGTGGGAGCTGTCATGGATGATGGCCAAGAGAAACCAATCGCGTTCGCATCGCGAACCCTCACAAAGAGCGAAAGAAACTACGCACAAATTGAAAAGGAAACACTTGCCATAGTGTTTGGAATCAAGAAATTCCAACAGTTCCTGATCGGCAGAAAGTTTACCCTGATAACCGATCACAAACCGCTCCTAGCAATATTGGGGCCTGTAGTGTATGTGCCTTTAAGGGGAGAACCACTTTTTACAGCTCCTGTATACTGTAGTACCGGCAGTGACCACACCTGTATATAACCCTGAGTAGGGATCTGTACTGTTTAGTTTTAGAGCAACCCTCATCCAGTAAACACCTGTTGATTGTTCCTCTGCAGTCTCTGTCGATTATTTGAAGGACACACTACCTAAAGATTCACGGATTCAACATTGGCGACGAGGTGATTCGAACCTACCTGCAACTCTGCAGAAGAAGGCCGATTCCATCAGTGCAGGCGTCGACCATCCTGAGAGGACTTGAGCAGGCAGAGGAGGCTGTGGAGAGCTGGGCTTGGTTCTCCAGCCGCGACGATCCAGCGCAGCGGGCTGGCAGCAGGTACGGCGCAGACCCTTCCCGGACAGCGGCGGCGGGAGCCGACTGACGGCACAGAAAAAGGCCGAGCAGCGTCGACGGGTAAGAGAGAGGGTAAAGCGCACAGGGCGCAGCCAGGGTTGAAGACCGAGCGGCGTCAACGAGAGAGGGTGAAGCGCACAGGGCGCAGCCGGGGTTGAAGACCGAGCGGCGTCAATGAGAGAAGCGCGCAAGAAAACGCGCAGAGCGCGGCCGGTGTTCAAGGGCTGAGCAGCGTCCACGGGGGAAGAAAAGACAGCGCGGGAGATGCCATTTGGGCCGCAGCGGAGAAGAAAGGGAAGCGCGGGAGACGCCATTTTGAGCCAGCGGAGAAGAAGGGAGAGCGCGGGAGACGCCATTTTGAGCCAGCGGAGAAGAAGGGAGAGCGCAGGAGACGCCATTTTTAGCCAGTCTAACCACACCCAGGGATGCAGAAGAGTGGCAGGGTCACAGCGTTCGACAATGAAGTCGAAGGTTGGGCGACATATGTAGAACGCATAGAGGTGTACTGCAAAGTGAATGAAGTGCCAGATGCCAGGAAAGCACTGGTATTGTTGAATTCCATGGGTGCAAAAACGTACAACTTACTGCGAAACCTAGTCACCCCAGAGAAGCCAGTGGAAAAGGATTTTGAAAGCATAGTGGCAATCCTACAGGACCACTTAAACCCCACACCGCTGCTGATAGCAGAAAGATTTAAGTTTCACAAAAGGAACCTGCATAAAGACGAAAGTAATGCTGAGTATTTAACGGAACTGCGCAAGCTATCGAAACACTGCCAGTTTGGAACGGGACTAGCAGATACTTTAAGGGACAAGTTTGTGTGTGGGCTTCAAAGTGAAGGAACCTAGAAACGGCTTCTATCAGAAAAGGATCTTACGCTGGACAAGGCTTTCAACATGGCAGTATCACACGAAGCAGCCGCACGGGGCGCTGCAGAGATACAACGGAGACCGCAAGAATATGGCACAAATGAAATGTCATATGGAGCAGTGAAGTGTTATCGCTGCGGCAGAACAACACACGACCATAAGGATTGTTGGTTCAAGGACCAAGTGTGCAGACAGTGTGGAAAAGTAGGACACATAATAAGAGTCTGCAGGTCGGGAAAGAAAACCAGCAGCAAGAAACCTCCACAGGAGAAGTACAAAAAGGTACATAAGGTGACGGAGAGTAGTTTAGATGAACAGAAAAGTGATACAGACTCCGGAAGCAAGGAGCTGGGTTGTCTGAAACTACATAATGTAACCAAAATGGAGGATCACCAAACTATCTGGGTCACGCTCAAGATAGATGGAGTCCAAGTGAAAATGGAATTGGACACAGGATCAGCCCTAACAGTCATAAACCAAAGGGACTACAAGCAGCTATTCTCACATATACCCTTGAGAGATACAGAGATTGTCTTGAAGACGTACACTGGACAAAAAGTCTACCCCAAAGGAAAAATAAGGGTGAACGTGATATATAACAGCAAGGAAACACCAAAAATGGACTTATATGTATTGCCAGGTGGAGGACCACCACTACTAGGACGTGAATGGATCCGGAAGATACAGTTAGATTGGCATGCCATACAAGCACTGACGGTAGATGCCAAAAAGGATGATGACGTCACACCTGGACGACTGTCAAAAATGCTAACTGACGCACAAGAAGTGTTCCAGGAGGGACTTGGAACACTAAAAGGCATAACAGCGATGATCAAAATAGAGGAAAATGCAAGCCCAAAGTTTTTTACGGCCAGACCGGTGCCTTATGTGATCCGCCCAGCCGTCGACGCAGAGCTGGAAGGTTTGGAACGTTCTGGAGTACTGTCCAAAGTGGACTGGAGCGAGTGGGCTACACCCATCGTTCCTGTAATGAAGAGGTCGTTGAGTAATACGCCTGGGGAGCCAAAGAAGATTCGCATCTGTGGGGACTTTAAGGTGACAGTGAGCCCAGTCCTTCACATGGTACAATATCCGCTTCCGAGGATTGAAGATATTTTTGCCTCGCTATCTGGAGGAAAACGCTTCACTAAGATTGATCTGGCCCAGGCGTACCTGCAAATGGAGGTAGAAGAAGCCTCGAAACAGTACCTCACGATCAACACTCACAAAGGTCTCTACCAATACAACCGGCTGGTGTTCGGGGTAGCATCAGCTCCGGCTATTTGGCAAAGGGCAATGGATCAAGTCCTGCAAGGGATTCCAGGGGCCCAGTGTTATTTGGACGACATCCTGGCCACGGGCGAAAATAACAGTGATCACCTCGCCAACCTGGAGCAGGTGCTCACTAGATTGAAGGAATATAGGCTCCGAGCTAATCGCCACAAATGCGAGTTTTTCCAGAAGCAGATCTCGTATTTGTTGTGTATGTACCTTTAAGGGAATAACTGGTCTCAGACTGCAGTACCGGCACTGACCACCCCTGTATAAAAGGCCCTAGCAGGCTTCTGTAGTTTCAGTTTCCAGGTTGTCTCCATTCAGTAAAGACTTGTTATAATCAACTCCTGCAGTCCGTGTCTCAATTATACACGGACATAATACTGGCGACGAGTAAGAAACGAACTTACCTGCAACTCAGCAGCACCTCAGACGACGTTATTGAAAGTCGGAGCCAGAAGAAAGAAAAAAAAAATCCAAAGAAACTCGAGAAACGGGCGTCGACCGTGGGCAACCGCCCTCCAAATCATCGAATTGAAAAGTGCAGGAGAGACTGTCGAGAGCCAGGCTTGGTTCCCCGGTCTGTGGTTTCCCAGCTAATCGGGCTGGTGGCAGGTAGTGCACTGATCCTTCCTGGGCTGCGGCGGGCTAGAGCTCGATCGGGTGGCTCTGCAACGGGGCCGAGCAGCGAGTCGGGAAGCAAAGAGAGAGAGAGAGGATGGAGCACACAGGGCGCGGCCGGTGCTTCGAAGCCGGGCAGCATTCGGACCTAAGAAGAGGGAGGGAAGTGTCCCAGAGGGTCCGCTCCACGACGGGAATGGTTCTTCAATTAACAGAGCAAATATTGAAGCGCGATAGAAAAATAAAAATACCACGGAGAGCAGCGTCAGCAGCAGCGGCAGCGGCGGAAAAGCACGGGAGGCGCCATCTTAACTCGGCGGGGAAGAAGGAAAAGCGCGGGAGGTGCCATTTTGATCCATCGGGGGCGAAGGAAAAGCGCGGGAGGCACCATCTTAGATTTTCAAGATGCCAAAGACTGGCGATATCACTGCCTTCGATAATGCAATAGAAGACTGGACCACGTATGTGGAAAGAGTCGAGGTATATTGCGAGGCAAACGAAATAGCCGATGAGAAAAAGGCATTGGTATTGCTAAATTTAATGGGCGCAAGAATGTACGGCCTATTGCGGGACCTGATTACTCCAGCCAAACCGAAGGCGAAGAGTTTTAACGAAATTGTTGCTATCCTACAGGAACATCTAAATCCTACACTGCTGCTGATAGCAGAAAGATTTAAATTCCACAGGAGAAATCAGCATAAAAATGAGAGCAATCCTGATTACCTTACGGAACTACGCAAGCTATCAAAGCACTGCCAGTTCGGAGCAGGACTGGCAGATACCTTACGGGACAAATTTGTCTGTGGACTCCTGAGTGAAGGAACCCAGAAGAGGTTACTCTCAGAGAAAGAGCTGACGCTAGATAAGGCTTTCAGCGTGGCAGTATCATACGAAGCAGCAGCAAGGGGAGCTGCGGAAATACAACAAAAGCCACAGGAATACGGCACCCACGAAATGACACGGGGATTTGCAAAATGTTATCGCTGCGGCAGAACAAACCATGACCAGAAGGACTGCTGGTCCAAGGACAAAATATGCAGGCAATGCAGAAAGATGGGACACATTGCACGAGTTTGCAAGTCTGGGAAGAAGACCAACAACAACAAAAAGGCTACTAAGGAACCGTACAGGAAAGTACAAAAGATGACGGACGGTAGTTCCGAAGACCAGATGAGTGATAGTGAATCCGGGAACAAGAGACTAAGCTGTCTCAAACTTCACAACGTAATCGCAAAAGAGGATCACCGAACCATTTGGGTCACCCTCACGATAGCAGGGTCCCAAGTCAAAATGGAATTGGATACAGGATCAGCTCTAACCGTCATGAATCGACGAGACTACGAGCGGCTATTCTCACACATACCCTTGAGAGAGACATCCATTGTCTTGAGGACGTATACGGGGCAAAAAGAATACCCCAGAGGAAAAATAAGGGTGACTGTCGAATACAACGGCAAGAAAATATGGAAATTGTATCTCTACATTCTGCAAGATGGTGGATCACCGTTATTGGGACATGAATGGATCAGAAAGATAAGTTTAGACTGGCACTCCATTCAGGCACTGACGGTGGCTGGTAAAAAGGATGACGACGTCACTCCTGGCCGATTGTCAACAATCCTAGCTGACGCCAAAGAGGTATTTCAACAAGAACTGGGCACTCTTAAAGGCGTAACCGCCTCGATAAAAATAGAGGAGAATGCAATTCCCAAGTTTTTCAAAGCAAGACCGGTACCATATGCAATTCGCCCAGCCGTCGAGGCAGAGCTGGAGAATCTGGAGAATGTAGGCGTGTTATCTAAGGTAGACTGGAGTGAGTGGGCGACACCCATCGTTCCTGTCATGAAGAAAACGTTAAACAATAAGTCTGAGGAGCCAAGGAAGGTTCGCATCTGTGGGGACTTCAAGGTGACGGTGAACCCAGTCCATCACACAGTACAATATCCTCTTCCAAGGTTAGAAGATATCTTCGCCTCACTATCTGGAGGGAAGCATTTTACAAAAATTGACCTAGCACAAGCATATTTGCAGATGGAGGTTGAAGAATCCTCTCAGAAGTATCTCACGATAAACACTCACAAAGGTCTTTACCAGTACAATCGACTGGTATTCGGAGTAGCATCAGCTCCGGCGATATGGCAAAGAGCGATGGAACAAGTCCTGCAAGGGATTCCGGGGACTCAGTGTTACTTGGACGACATCCTAGTGACAGGTGAAGATGACAGTGAACACCTTGCCAACCTAGAGCAGGTGCTCACTAGACTACGTGAACATGGGCTACGAGCCATTCGCCCCAAGTGCGAGTTTTTTAAGAAACAGATATCGTATTGTGGCCACGTGATTGATGAAGAGGGGTTGCATAAGTCCCCTGACAAAATTGAAGCACCTTGCCAACCTAGATCCCTCTGTACCCCCAGACCCCTCTGTGCCCCCAGATCCCTCTGTACCCCAGATCCCTCTGTACCCCCAGATCCCTCTGTACCCTAGATACCTCTGTACCCCCAGATCCCTCTGTACCCCCAGATCCCTCTGTACCCCAGATCCCTCTGTACCCCAGATCCCTCTGTACCCCCAGATCCCTCTGTACCCCAGATCCCTCTGTACCCCATATCCCTCTGTACCCCCGATCCCTCTGTACCCCCAGATCCCTCTGTACCCCAGATCCCTCTGTACCCCCGATCCCTCTGTACCCCAGATCCCTCTGTACCCCCAGACCCCTCTGTACCCCCAGATCCCTCTGTACCTCAGATCCCTCTGTACCCCCAGATCCCTCTGTACCCTAGATACCTCTGTACCCCCAGATCCCTCTGTACCCCCAGATCCCTCTGTACCCCAGATCCCTCTGTACCCCAGATCCCTCTGTACCCCCAGATCGCTCTGTACCCCAGATCCCTCTGTACCCCATATCCCTCTGTACCCCAGATTCCTCTGTACCCCCAGATCCCTCTGTACCCCCGATCCCTCTGTATCCCAGATCCCTCTGTACCCCAGATCCCTCTGTACTCCCAGATCCCTCTGTACCCCAGATCCCTCTGTACCCCCAGATCCCTCTGAACCCCCCAGATCCCTCTGTACCCCCAGGTTCCTCTTTACCCCTAGATCCCTCTGTACCCCCAGACCCCTCTGTACCCCCAGATCCCTCTGTACCCCAGATCCCTCTGTACCCCCAGATCCCTCTGTACCCCAGATCCCTCTGTACCCTAGATACCTCTGTGCCCCCAAATCCCTTTGTACTCCCAGACCCCTCTGTACCCCAGATCCCTCTGTACCCCAGATCCCTCTGTACCCCCAGATCCCTCTGTACCCCAGATCCCTCTGTACCCCCAGATCCCTCTGTACCCGCAGATCCCTCTGTATCCCAGATCCCTCTGTACCCCGGATCCCTCTGTACCCCCAGATCCCTCTGTACCCCCAGATCCCTCTGTACCCCAGATCACTCTGTACCCCCAGATCCCTCTGAACCCCCAATCCCTCTGTACCCCAGATCCCTCTATACCCCCAGATCCCTCTGAACCCCCAGATCCATCTGTACCCCCAGATCCCTCTGTACCCCCAGGTCCCTCTGTACCCCCAGATCTATCTGTACCCCCAGATCCCTCTGTACCCCAGATCCCTCTGTACCCCCAGATCCCTCTGTACCCCCAGATCCCTCTGTACCCCCAGACCCCTCTGTACCCCCAGATCCCTCTGTACCCTAGATCCCTCTGTACCCCCAGATCCCTCTGTACCCTAGATACCTCTGTACCCCCAGATCCCTCTGTACCCCAGATCCCTCTGTACCCCATATCCCTCTGTACCCCAGATCCCTCCGTACACCCAGATCCCTCTGTACCCCAGATCCCTCTGTACCCCCGATCCCTCTGTACCACAGATCCCTCTGTACCCCCAGATCCCTCTGTACCCCAGATCCCTCTGTACCCCCAGATCCCTCTGTATCCCAGATCCCTCTGTACCCCAGATCCCTCTGTACCCCCAGATCCCTCTGTACCGCCAGATCCCTCTGAACCCCCAGATCCCTCTGTACCCCAGATCCCTCTATACCCCCAGATCCCTCTGTACCCCCAGATCCCTCTGTAACCCCAGATCCCCCTGTACCCCCAGATCCCTCTGTACCCCCAGATCCCTCTGTACCACAGATACCCCTGTACCCCCAAATCCCTCTGTGCCCCCAGATCCCTCTGTAACCCCAGATCCCTCTGTACCCCCAGACCCCTCTGCACCCCCAGATCCCTCCGTACCCCAGATCCCTCTGTACCCCCAGATCCCTCTGTACCCTAGATACCTCTGTAACCCCAGATCCCTCTGTACCCCCAGATCCCTCTGTACCCCCGATCCCTCTGTACCCCAGATCCCTCTGTACCCCCAGATCCCTCTGTACCCCAGATCCCTCTGTACCCCATATCCCTCTGTACCCCAGATTCCTCTGTACCCCCAGATCCCTCTGTACCCCAGATCCCTCTGTACCCCCGATCCCTCTGTACCCCAGATAGCCTCTGTACCCCCAGATCCCTCTGTACCCCAGATCCCTCTGTACCCCCAGATCCCTCTGTATCCCAGATCCCTCTGTACCCCAGATCCCTCTGTACCCCCAGATCCCTCTGTACCCCCAGATCCCTCTGAACCCCCAGATCCCTCTGTACCCCAGATCCCTCTGTACCCCCAGATACCTCTGTATCCCAGATCCATCTGTACCCCAGATCCCTCTGTACCCCCAGATCCCTCTGTACCACAGATACCTCTGTACCCCCAAATCCCTCTGTACCCCCAGATCCCTCTGTACCCTAGATACCCCTGTACCCCCAGATCCCTCTGTACCCCAGATCCCTCTGTACCCCAGATCCCTCTGTACCCCCAGATCCCTCTGTACCCCAGATCCCTCTGTACCCCATATCCCTCTGTACCCCAGATCCCTCTGTACCCCATATCCCTCTGTACCCCAGATTCCTCTGTACCCAAGATCCCTCTGTACCCCCGTTCCCTCTGTACCCCAGATAGCCTCTGTACCCCCAGATCCCTCTGTACCCCATATCCCTCTGAACCCCCAGATCCCTCTGTACCCCAGATCCCTCTGTACCCCCAGATCCATCTGTACCCCCAGATCCCTCTGTACCCCCAGATCCCTCTGTACCCCCAGATCGCTCTGTACCCCAGATCCCTCTGTACCCCAGATCCCTTTGTACCCCCAGATCCCTCTGCACCCCCAGATCCCTCTGTACCCCAGATCCCTCTGTACCCCCGATCCCTCTGTACCCCAGATAGCCTCTGTACCCCCAGATCCCTCTGTACCCCAGATCCCTCTGTACCCCCAGATCCCTCTGTATCCCAGATCCCTCTGTACCCCAGATCCCTCTGTACCCCCAGATCCCTCTGTACCCCAGATCCCTCTGTACCCCATATCCCTCTGTACCCCGTATCCCTCTGTACCCCAGATCCCTCTGTACCCCCAGAGCCATCTGTACCCCAGATCCCTCTGCACCCCAGATCCCTATGTACCCCCAGATCCCTCTGTACCCCCAGATCCCTCTGTTCCCCAGATCCCTCTGTACCCCGGATCCCTCTGTACCCCCAGATCCCTCTGTACCCCAGATCCCTCTGTACTGCATATCCCTCTGTACCCCAGATCCCTCTGTACCTCAGCTCCCTATGTACCCCCAGATCCCTCTGTACCCCAGATCCCTCTGTACCCCCAGATCCCTCTGTACCCCAGATCCCTCTGTACCCCCAAATCCCTCTGTACCCCCAGATCCATCTGTACCCCAGATCCCTCTGTACCCCCAGATCCCTCTGTACCCCCAGATCCCTCTGTACCCCCAGATCCCTCTGTATCCCAGATCCCCCTGTACCCCCAGATCCCTCTGTACCCCCAGATCCCTCTGTACCCCCAGATCCATCTGTACCCCAGATCCCTCTGTACCCCCAGATCCCTCTGTACCCCAGATCCCTCTGTACCCCATATCCCTCTGTACCCCATATCCCTCTGTACCCCAGATCCCTCTGTACCCCCAGAGCCATCTGTACCCCAGATCCCTCTGTACCCCCAGATCCCTCTTTACCTCAGATCCCTCTGTACCCCCAGATCCCTCTGTACCCCAGATCCCTCTGTACTGCATATCCCTCTGTACCCCAGATCCCTCTGTACCCCAGATCCCTATGTACCCCCAGATCCCTCTGTACCCCAGATCCCTCTGTACCCCCAGATCCCTCTGTACCCCAGATCCCTCTGTACCCCCAGATCCCTCTGTACCCCAGATCCCTCTGTACCCCCAGACCCCTCTGTACCCCCAGATCCCTCTGTTCCCCCAGATCCCTCTGTACCCTAGATACCTCTGTACCCCCAGATCCCTCTGAACCCCCGGATCCCTCTGTACCCCTGAACCCTCTGTACCCCCAGATCCCTCTGCACCCCAGATCCCTCTTCACCCCAGATCCCTCTGTACCCCCAGATCCCTCTGTACCCCAGATCCCTCTGTACCCCCAGATCCCTCTGTACCCCGGATCCCTCTGTACCCCCAGATCCCTCTGTACCCCCAGATCCCTCTGTACCCCGGATCCCTCTGTACCCCGGATCCCTCTGTACCCCCAGATCCCTCTGTACCCCCAGATCCCTCTGTACCCCGGATCCCTCTGTACCCCGGATCCCTCTGTACCCCCAGATCCCTCTGTACCCCGGATCCCTCTGTACCCCGGATCCCTCTGTACCCCCAGATCCCTCTGTACCCCAGATCCCTCTGCTCCTCTACCCCATTTAGACACTTATTTTCCAGGGGGTATGTGGCCTCCTTATTCCTCCTACCAAAATGTATTACCTCGCACTTCTCTATATTGAAGTTCATTTGCCAATTACACGGCCATTCTGCAAGTTTTTTAATGCCTTCCTGTATTTTGTCGCAATCCTCTGTATTAACTATTTGGTGTCATCCACAAATTTTGAAATTGTTCTTCTAATTCCCAAGTCCAAATGGTTTATATAATTGCTGAACAACAGCGGTCCTAGCACCGTTCCCTGTGAAACACCACTTCCCACCATTTGCCAATTTGAGCAACTACCTTTAACCCCCTACTCTCTGTTTTCTGTTTTGTAGCCAGCTTGCATGGGATCCAGGGCAATTTGGCACATTGGATCCAAAATTGGCTTAGTGGCAGGAGGCAGAGGGTGATGGTCGAAGGATGTTTTTGTGACTGGAAGCCTGTGTCCAGTGGGGTACCGCAGGGATCGGCGCTGGGTCCTTTGCTGTTTGAAGTGTACATTAATGATTTAGATGTGAATGTAGGAGGTATGATCAGTAAGTTCGCAGATGACACGAAAATTGGTGGAGTGGTAAATAGCGAGGAGGGAAGCCTCAGGCTACAGGACAATATAGACAGGTTGGTCAGATGGGCAGAACAGTGGCAAATGGAATTTAACCCTGAAAAGTGTAAGGTGATGCATTTTGGGAGGACTAACAAGGCAAGGGAATATACAATGAATGGTAAGACCCTAGGAAAGACAGAGGATCAGAGGGACCTTGGTGTGCATGTACATAGATCCATGAAGGCAGCAGGACGGGTAGATAAGGTGGTTAAGAAGGCATATTGGATACTTGCCTTCATTAGCCGAGGCATAGAATATAAGAGCAGGGAGGTTATGATGGAGCTGTACAAAACGTTAGTTAGGCCACAGCTGGAGTACTGTGTGCAGTTCTGGTCGCCACACTATAGGAAGGATGTGATTGCCTTGGAGAGGGTGCAGAGGAGATTCACCAGGATGTTATCTGGGCTGGAGCGCTTCAGCTATGAAGAGAGACTGGACAGGCTGGGGTTGTTTTCCTTGGAGCAGAGAAGGCTGAGGGGGGACCCGATTGAGGTGTACAAAATTATGAGGGGCATAGATAGGGTAGATAGAAAGGAACTTTTCCCCTTAGTAGAGGGGTCAATAACCAGGGAGCATAGTTTCAAGGTAGGGGCAGGAGGTTTAGAGGGGATTTGAGGAAAAACTTTCACCCAGAGGGTGGTTGGAATCTGGAACTCACTGCCTGAAAGGGTGGTAGAGGCAGGAACCCTCACAACATTCAAGAAGCATTTGGATGAGCACTTGAAATGCCATAGCATACAAGGCTACGGACCAAGTGTTGGAAAATGGGATTAGAATAGATAGGGCTTGATGGTCGGTGCAGACACGATGGGCCGAAGGGCCTCCTTCTGTGCTGTATAACTCTATGACTCTATGCTATCCATTCTGCTACTTGTCCCCTGACAATGAGGAGGAGGAGGAATTCCTTGAGTGTTTAAGGGATGGTTATCTGGATCAATATGTCGAGGAACCAACTCGGGAACAGGCTATATTGGACTGGGTACTGTGCAATGAGAAGGGACTAATCAGTAATCTTGTTGTACGGGGACCCTTGGGTCAGAGCGATCATAACATGATCGATTTCTCACTCGAAATGGAGAGCGAAGAAATTGACTCAGAGACTAAGGTCCTGAATTTAAACAAGGGGAATTATGATGCCATGAGACGGGAACTGAGTAGGTCTGATTGGACAACGTTCCTGAGAGGACTGGAGGTAGATAAACAATGGCAAACATTTAAAGATAGAATGACAAAATTGCAAAAATTGTTTATACCAATCTGGCATAAAAGGAAATCTAAAAAGGTGACTCAACCGTGGATAACAGGGGAAATTAGAGACAGCATAAAATCCAAAGATAGGGCGTATAAAATAGCCAAAAAAAGCGCCAGAGCGGAAGATTGGGAACAGTTTAAGATAGAGCAAAGGAGGGCAAAGGGCATGATCAAGAGGGGCAAAATAGCTTACGAAAACAAGCTGGCGGAAAATATAAAAACTAACTCCAAAAGCTTTTATAAATATATCAAAAGGAAAAGACTGGTGAAAACCAAAGTTGGTCCATTGCAGTCAGATACGGGGGAATATATAATGGGAAATAAGGAAATGGCAGATCAACTAAATGCATACTTTGGGTCAGTCTTTACGAAGGAAGACACAAAAAACCTCCCTGGGATATCGGGAAAAATAGGGACATTGGCAAAGGAGGAACTGACGCAAATCAATATCTCTAAGGATATGGTGTTAAGGAAGCTAAAGGGATTGAAGGTGGACAAATCCCCAGGGCCTGATAACATGCATCCTAGGGTACTGAAGGAGGTGGCCCTAGAGATAGCGGATGCACTAAGGATGATTTTTCAGAATTCATTAGACTCAGGAACAGTGCCGATGGATTGGAGGGTAGCTAACGTTACCCCACTATTCAAAAAGGGGGGTAGGGAAAAAACAGGTAATTACAGACCTGTAAGCCTTACATCAGTTGTGGGCAAAATGCTGGAGTCCATCATTAAGGATGAAATAGCGGAGCACTTAGCAAATGGGGACAGGATAGGACAGAGTCAACATGGATTTACAAAGGGTAAATCGTGCTTGACTAATCTATTGGAATTTTTTGAGGGAGTAACTGGTAGAATAGATGGGGGAGAGCCAGTAGATGTGGTGTACCTGGACTTCCAAAAGGCCTTCGATAAGGTCCCACATAAAAGATTAGCATGGAAAATTGAGGCTCATGGGATAAAGGGGAAAGTTTTGGCGTGGATAGGGAACTGGCTGTCAGATAGAAAACAGAGAGTTGGAATAAACGGCTCATTTTCTGAATGGCAGGCAGTAACAAGTGGGGTACCACAGGGATCTGTCCTGGGCCCCCAGCTGTTCACAATTTACATTAATGACCTGGATCAGGGAGTCGGATGCAGCATTTCCAAATTTGCAGACGACACTAAACTAGGAGGTGGGGTGGGCTCAGAGGAAGAGACCAGGAAGCTCCAGAGCGATTTGGACAGACTGGGCGATTGGGCGGATAAATGGCAGATGCACTATAATGTGGACAAGTGCGAAGTTATCCACCTTGGGTGCAGGAACGGGAGGGCAAATTATTATTTAAATGGCAATAGATTGGGAGAGGGGGAAGTACAGAGAGACCTGGGTGTTCTTGTACACCAGTCACTGAAGGCGAGCATGCAGGTGCAACAGGCGGTCAAGAAGGCAAACGGTATGCTGGCCTTCATAGCAAAAGGGTTAGAATACAGGAACAGGGATACCTTGCTGCAGCTGTACAGGGCACTGGTGAGACCACACCTCGAGTACTGTGTACAGTTTTGGTCGCCTCATCTGAGGAAGGATGTTCTTGCCATGGAGGGGGTGCAGCGGCGATTCACCAGGCTGATACCAGGAATGGCGGGAATGACCTATGAGGAGAGACTATGTAGTTTAGGGATGTACACACTGGAGTTTAGAAGATTGAGAGGGGACCTCATAGAAGTGTATAAAATTCTGACAGGTCTAGACAGACTGGATGCAGAAGGAATGTTTCCCTTGGCGGGTGAGAACAGAACTAGAGGACATAATTTAAGGATAAGGGCTAAACCATTTAGGACAGAGATGAGGGGGAATTTCTTCACTCAGAGAGTGGTGAACCTGTGGAACTCATTGCCACAGAGGGCAGTGTACGCCAGCTCATTAAATATATTTAAGAGGGAATTAGATATATTTCTACGGGCAAAAGGGGTTAAGGGTTACGGAGAGAAGGCGGGGACGGGATACTGAATTAAAGGATCAGCCATGATCTCATTAAATGGCGGAGCAGGCACGAAGGGCCGAATGGCCTACTCCTGCTCCTATCTTCTATGTATCTATGTATCTATGACTCCACGTTTTGACCTAAGGTACTATGCGGTACCTTATCAAAGGCTTTTTGGAAATCCAAATATATTACAACTACTGTATTACCCTTATCTACCCTTTCTGTTACATCTTCACAAAATTCAATAAGGTTGGTCAAGCATGACCTTCCCTTTCGGAATCCGTGCTGACTACTCTTTATTATATTTTCAGTTTCTAGATGTTTAGTATTACATTTTTGATTAAGGATCCATTATCTTTCCTACCACCAATATTAACTATGCCTCTGTGTACTCTTCGGGCTCGATTCTCATTGAGCCATGGAGTTGGGCTTGGAGGCATGCGGGGGGTTAAAATCGCAAAAACTGGTGGGCGGCACCACCCCCCCCCCGGCCTGGTTCCCGACTCCGAGCAATTTTAACTCAGGCGTGTCTGCTGGTCCCGACTCCATCCTGCATCCAACAGGCGGGACTGGTCTTTAAGGCCCTTAACAACCACTAAATGGCCTCTATAATCCTATTTTAACAGGCCCTTGCAACTTTAACCCTTTTCTCATGTAAAACACGCCTGGTGGGAATCATGAATGTGAAACCTGGCAGGAGCACTATTGGATTGCTGACTATCAGCTGCTGGTCAACCATTAAAGAGGAGATTTGATCAGCCATCATTCGCAGGTGGCAGGACTTAGTTGTCTCAGGCCTGGGGCAACTTTTACAAGGCTTAACCACACCTGTGGAAGGTTGGAGCCTCACACCCATCTCCAGTGTGGCCTCCTGGGAAACCCCTCTCGCCACCTTCACTCAGCGATTCCTCAACGGAGGCATATACCAGAAGCATGGGAGCCATTTATTTCCTTCCCATCTGGGCATTAGAGGAGCTCGAGCACCAGCCGCGGCAGCAGCAGAACCAGAAACAACAGCAGCACCAACAGCAGCAGCAGCAGCAGGAGCGCCAGGTTGCTGCTCACCCACCTGAGGCGGCACAGCCCAGAAGGGGCCAGCGCCTGAAAGCCTGTCGGTGCAGGAGATACCCCCCAAACAGGGTCTACAGGCGCAGGGTCACCTATCTCAACATCAGTATTTGTAGGGAAATGGTGTTAGGGAAATTGATGGGATTGAAGGCCGATAAATCCCCAGGACCTGATAATCTACATCCTAGGGTACTTAAGGAAGTGGCCCTAGAAATAGTAGATACATTGCTGGCGACCAGCGAGGCCCGAGACCAGTCGGGAGCAGTGTGAGACCGGTATAAAAACCGGAGAGAGGCGAGGCCCGAGACCAGTCGGGACCAGCGGGAGCAGCGAGGAGGAGCTCGGCAGGAAACCCGGCGACCAGCGAGGCCCGAGACCAGTCGGGAGCAGTGTGAGACCGGTATAAAAACCGGAGAGAGGCGAGGCCCGAGACCAGTCGGGACCAGCGGGAGCAGCGAGGAGGAGCTCGGCAGGAAACCCGGCGACCAGCGAGGCCCGAGACCAGTCGGGAGCAGTGTGAGACCGGTATAAAAACCGGAGAGAGGCGAGGCCCGAGACCAGTCGGGACCAGCGGGAGCAGCGAGGAGGAGCTCGGCAGGAAACCCGGCGACCAGCGAGGCCCGAGACCAGTCGGGAGAGAGCAGCAGCGGAGAGGCAGCAGTCGGCGAGACTCGGGGCCATTTAAAAAACAGCTGAGGCGGAAGTCCAGCTCTTGAGCTTTTTTTCAGAAGCGGACCTGGTGGGAAGCACCCAGGTGAAAGGTATTTAAGGAGGGTGGTGGCTTAAACCCGAGTTCCTACAGAGTAGGAACCCCCACCGCCCCCCTCCTCTAACCTAGTAGTCTTTTAGCAGCTGTCTAAAAACAGAGGTCACAAATTTTTTGGTCTCAGTTTCTTTTCAGCAGGGCAGGAACCGGGAGGAGCGGGAAGTCGGCGTAGGACCAAGGGGACACAAGACCGGGAAGTCAGCGAAAGACCAGGGAGGTAAGACTAACTGGTAAGTACTTTCCTCAAACCTTCCTAGGAAGTAAAACCAAAACTAGTGGGATTTGGTTAGTTTAAAAAGGAATAAGAGGAGTACAGTATACATTGGTCTAAGTAAGCTTCGGGAAAACAAAAGTCGATAAATAAACTAAAACTAGAAAATTAAAAGTAATATAAGGGTTAAGTCATGGCAGTAGAGCTCGGACCTGTGTCATGCTCCTCCTGTAACATGTGGGAAATCAGGGACGCTTCCTGTGTCCCTGACGACTATGTGTGCAGGAAGTGTGTCCAGCTGCAGCTCATGTGGGACCGCATGACGGCCCTTGAGCTGCAGATGGACTCACTTTGGAGCATCCACGATTCTGAGAGGGGTGTGGATAGCACATTTAGTGAGTTGGTCACACCGCAGGTTAAGGCCAGCGTAGACAGTACATGGGTGACCAAAAGGCAGAGCAAGGGCAGGAAGGTAGTGCAGAAATCCCCTGGGGTTGTCTCCCTTAGCAACAGGTTCACCGCCTTAGGTACTGTTGTCGGGGGGGGTGACACATCGGGGGAAGGCACCAGCAGCCAGGCTCATGGCACCATGACTGGCTCTGTTGCAAAGAAGGGAGGGAAAAAGAGTGGCAGGGCTATAGTAATAGGGGATTCGATTGTAAGGGGAATAGATAGGGGTTTCTGTGGTCGCGACCGAGACTCCAGGATGGTATGTTGCCTCCCTGGTGCAAGGGTCAAGGATGTCTCGGCGCGGGTGCAGAACATTCTGGAGGGGGAGGGGGAACAGCCAGTTGTCGTGATACATGTTGGTACCAACGACGTAGCTAAAAAAAGGGAAGAGGTCCTACAAGTAGAATTTCGGGAGTTAGGAGCCAAGCTAAAAAGTAGGACCTCGAAGGTAGTAATCTCTGGATTACTACCAGTGCCACGTGCTAGTAAGAGTACAGAGAACAGGATAGTTAGGCTAAATACGTGGCTTGAGCAGTGGTGTAAGAGGGAGGGTTTTAAATTTTTGAGGCATTGGAACCAGTTTTGTGGTAGGTGTGACCTATACAAAAGGGACGGTCTACACCTGTGCAGAGATGGAACTGATGTTCTCGGGGTAATTTTTGATAAAGCAGTTCGGGAGCATTTAAACTAGTATGGCAGGGGGCTAGAAACCTATGTAGTGAAATAGAGGAAAGTGAAAGGCAGACAGAAATAAATGATAAAAGGGTGAGGAACAAAAAACAAAGGGCCAAACTAATTCATAAAAAATGTGAGCATAAAAAAAGCCTGAGGGTTTTATACCTTAATGCGAGAAGCATCAGGAACAAGGTAGATGAATTAGCTGTGGAAATAGAGGTTAATAATTATGACCTAATTGGGATTACGGAAACATGGTTGCAGGGTGAGCAGGGCTGGGAGCTTAACATACAGGGGTATTCAGTATTTAGGAAGGATCGACAAAAAAGAAAGGGAGGAGGGGTAGCATTGCTAGTAAAAGAGGGGATAAATGCAATTGAAAGGAAGGATATTAACTCAGTTAATACAGAATCTATATGGGTGGAGCTAAGAAATAGCGAGGGGCGAAAAACATTAATAGGAGTGGTATATAGGCCTCCAAATAGTAAAATAGAGGTTAGGGAGGGCATCACGAGGGAAATTAGAGAAGCGTGCAATAAGAGCACAGCTGTCATCATAGGTGACTTTAACTTACATATAGATTGGACTAGCCTAATCAGTAAAAATAATGAGGAGGAGGAATTCCTTGAGTGTTTGAGGGATGGTTATCTGGATCAATATGTCGAGGAACCAACTCGGGAACAGGCTATATTGGACTGGGTACTGTGCAATGAGAAGGGACAAATCAGTAATCTTGTTGTACGGGGACCCTTGGGTCAGAGCGATCATAACATGATCGATTTCTCACTCGAAATGGAGAGCGAAGAAATTGACTCAGAGACTAAGGTCCTGAATTTAAACAAGGGGAATTATGATGCCATGAGACGGGAACTGAGTAGGTCTGATTGGACAACGTTCCTGGGAGGACTGGAGGTAGATAAACAATGGCAAACATTTAAAGATAGAATGACAAAATTGCAAAAATTGTTTATACCAATCTGGCATAAAAGGAAATCTAAAAAGGTGACTCAACCGTGGATAACAGGGGAAATTAGAGACAGCATAAAATCCAAAGATAGGGCGTATAAAATAGCCAAAAAAAGCGCCAGAGCGGAAGATTGGGAACAGTTTAAGATAGAGCAAAGGAGGGCAAAGGGCATAATCAAGAGGGGCAAAATAGCTTACGAAAACAAGCTGGCGGAAAATATAAAAACTAACTCCAAAAGCTTTTATAAGTATATCAAAAGGAAAAGACTGGTGAAAACCAAAGTTGGTCCATTGCAGTCAGATACGGGGGAATATATAATGGGAAATAAGGAAATGGCAGATCAACTAAATGCATACTTTGGGTCAGTCTTTACGAAGGAAGACACAAAAAACCTCCCTGGGATATCGGGAAAAATAGGGACATTGGCAAAGGAGGAACTGACGCAAATCAATATCTCTAAGGATATGGTGTTAAGGAAGCTAAAGGGATTGAAGGTGGACAAATCCCCAGGGCCTGATAACATGCATCCTAGGGTACTGAAGGAGGTGGCCCTAGAGATAGCGGATGCACTAAGGATGATTTTTCAGAATTCATTAGACTCGGGAACAGTGCCGATGGATTGGAGGGTAGCTAACGTTACCCCACTATTCAAAAAGGGGGGTAGGGAAAAAGCAGGTAATTACAGACCTGTAAGCCTTACATCAGTTGTGGGCAAAATGCTGGAGTCCATCATTAAGGATAAAATAGCGGAGCACTTAGCAAATGGGGACAGGATAGGACAGAGTCAACATGGATTTACAAAGGGTAAATCGTGCTTGACTAATCTATTGGAATTTTTTGAGGGAGTAACTGGTAGAATAGATGGGGGAGAGCCAGTAGATGTGGTGTACCTGGACTTCCAAAAGGCCTTCGATAAGGTCCCACATAAAAGATTAGCATGGAAAATTGAGGCTCATGGGATAAAGGGGAAAGTTTTGGCGTGGATAGGGAACTGGCTGTCAGATAGAAAACAGAGAGTTGGAATAAACGGCTCATTTTCTGAATGGCAGGCAGTAACAAGTGGGGTACCACAGGGATCTGTCCTGGGCCCCCAGCTGTTCACAATTTACATTAATGACCTGGATCAGGGAGTCGGATGCAGCATTTCCAAATTTGCAGACGACACTAAACTAGGAGGGGGGGTGGGCTCAGAGGAAGAGACCAGGAAGCTCCAGAGCGATTTGGACAGACTGGGCGATTGGGCGGATAAATGGCAGATGCACTATAATGTGGACAAGTGCGAAGTTATCCACCTTGGGTGCAGGAACGGGAGGGCAAATTATTATTTAAATGGCAATAGATTGGGAGAGGGGGAAGTACAGAGAGACCTGGGTGTTCTTGTACACCAGTCACTGAAGGCGAGCATGCAGGTGCAACAGGCGGTCAAGAAGGCAAACGGTATGCTGGCCTTCATAGCAAAAGGGTTAGAATACAGGAACAGGGATACCTTGCTGCAGCTGTACAGGGCACTGGTGAGACCACACCTCGAGTACTGTGTACAGTTTTGGTCGCCTCATCTGAGGAAGGATGTTCTTGCCATGGAGGGGGTGCAGCGGCGATTCACCAGGCTGATACCAGGAATGGCGGGAATGACCTATGAGGAGAGACTATGTAGTTTAGGGATGTACACACTGGAGTTTAGAAGATTGAGAGGGGACCTCATAGAAGTGTATAAAATTCTGACAGGTCTAGACAGACTGGATGCAGAAGGAATGTTTCCCTTGGCGGGTGAGAACAGAACTAGAGGACATAATTTAAGGATAAGGGCTAAACCATTTAGGACAGAGATGAGGGGGAATTTCTTCACTCAGAGAGTGGTGAACCTGTGGAACTCATTGCCACAGAGGGCAGTGTACGCCAGCTCATTAAATATATTTAAGAGGGAATTAGATATATTTCTACGGGCAAAAGGGGTTAAGGGTTACGGAGAGAAGGCGGGGACGGGATACTGAATTAAAGGATCAGCCATGATCTCATCGAATGGCGGAGCAGGCACGAAGGGCCGAATGGCCTACTCCTGCTCCTATCTTCTATGTATCTATGTATCTATGTATCTTCCAAAATTCGATAGACTCTGGAACAGTACCCATGGATTGGCGGGTAGCTAATGTTACTCCACTGTTCAAAAAAGGTGGTAGAGAGAAAACGGGGAATTACAGACCGGTAAGCCTGACATCGGTAGTGGGGAAAATGCTAGAGTCCATTATTAAAAGATGTAATAGCAGAGCACTTGGAAAACAGTGACAGGATCGGACAAAGTCAAAATGTATTTACAAAAGGTAAATCGTGCTTGACTAATCTACTGGAATTTTTTGAGGATGTAACTAGTAAAATAGGTAAGGGAGAACCAGTGGATGTGGTGTATTTGGACTTTCAGAAGGTTTTCGATAAGGTCCCACATAAGAGATTAGCGTGTAAAGTTAAGGCACATGGGATTGGGGGCAAGGTATTGACTTGGATAGAGAACTGGTTGGCAGATAGAAAGCAAAGAGTTGGAATAAACAGGTTTTTTTCCGAGTGGCAGGCAGTGACTAGTGGGGTACCGCAGGGATCGGTCCTTGGACCCCAGCTATTCACAATATATATTAATGATCTAGGCAAGGGAACTAGATGTAATATCTCCAAATTTGCAGAGGACACAAAGCTGGGTGGGCGTGTGTGCTGTGAGGAGGATGCCGAGAAACTACAGGATGATTTGGACAGGTTGGGTGATTGGGCAGAAGCATGGCAGATGCAATATAACGTGGATAAATGTGAGGTTATCCACTTTGGTGTCAAAAACAGGAAGGCAGATTATTATCTGAATGGCAATAGATTGGGAGAAGGGGAAGTGCAACGAGACCTGGGTGTCCTTGTGCACCAGTCACTGAAGGTAAGCATGCAGGTGCAGCAGGCGGTTAAGAAGGCAAATGGTATGTTGGCCTTCATAGCGAGAGGGTTTGAGTACAGGAACAAGGATGTCTTGCTGCAGTTGTACAGGGCCTTGGTGAGACCACACCTTGAGTATTGTGTGCAGTTTTGGTCGCCTTATCTGAGGAAGGATATTCTTGCCATGGAAGGAGTTCAGCGAAGATTCACCAGGCTGATACCTTGGATGGCAGGAATGACATATGAGGAGAGATTGGGTCGATTGGGCTTGTACTCGCTGGAGTTTAGAAGAATGAGAGGGGATCTCATTGAAACTTATACAATTCTGGCAGGACTGGACAGACTAGATGCAGGAAGGATGTTCCCGATGGCGGGGGAATCCAGAACCAGGGGTCACAGTCTAAGGATAAGGGGTAAGCCTTTTAGGACAGAAATGAGGAGAAATTTCTTCACCCAGAGAGTGGTGAACCTGTGGAATTCTCTACCATAGAAGGCAGTAGAGGCCAATTCATTAAATATATTCAAGAAGGAGTTGGATACATTTCTTAAGGCTAAAGGGATCAAGGGATATGGGGAGAAAGCAGGGTCCGGGTACTGAACTTGGATGATCAGCCATGATCGCATTGAATGGCGGAGCAGGCTCGAGGGGCCGAATGGCCTACTCCTGCTCCTATCTTCTATGTTTCTATGTCTGAGCAGCAGTGCCAAAGGCGGCTCCGACTTTCGCGACAGGAAGTGACTGACATCTGCGCAATGCTACAGCAAGACCTGCTGCCCAGAGGACCAGGTGGACAAGCATTACCAGTGGCCGTCAAAGTCACCACCGCACTCAACTTTTTGCCTCTGGCTCATTCTAAGGATCAGCATCAGCGGCATTTCCCAGGTGGCCGCACACACTTGCATCACGCAGGTCACCGATGGCCTCTTTGCCCTCGCGCACAATCACATCCATTTCACCAAGGATCGAGCAAGTGTCACGGCGCGAGCGGTTGGATTAGCTCATCTGGCAGGCTTTCCAAGTGTTCAGGGCGTCGTTGACTGCACACATGTGGCCCTTACGGCACCCCATCGCAATCCAGGTATTTTTGTCAACCACAAGGGCTTCCACTCCCTCAACGTTCAGCTGGTGTGTGACCACAAGAAGGAGATTTTGCATGTTTGTGCCATGTACCCTGGCAGTTGCCATGACTCCTTCATACTGCGCCAGTCTCGTGTGCCTCCGCTATTCAGTCCGCCAGACCAACTTAACGGATGGCTACTTGGAGACAAGGGCTATCCCCTGAGGACGTGGCTAATGACGCCGTTGAGGAGACCAGCCAACGAAGCTGAGGAGCGCTACAACTCCAGCCACATTTCCACCAGATCCATTATCGAACAAACCATCGGTTTGCTGAAGATGCGCTTCAGATGCCTGGATAGATCAGGTGGAGCCCTGCAGTACTCAGCAGTCAGGGTCTCCAGAATCGGCGTGGTTTGCTGTGCACTTCACAACATGGCACAGCGTCGTGGCTTGATGATGATGGAGAAGAAAAAGAAAAAGGAAGAGGAGGAGGAGGAAGAGGAGGAGCAGGAGCAGGATGATGATATGATCTATTTGACCAGCATACTGACAATTGCAAGTAATCCTAAGCCCTCAATATCAGAGTCCCATTCGCAAAATGACACACGCCACAAATACAGCAGTAGCCATCAGATTTTTTATTATTATTAATCTGATGGCTTTTTCTAACAATACATCAAATTTCACCCAAGTGACTACCCTTGTGACCACTTGTGCTTTATCTTCCTCTTACGCGTGCTCCTACGTAGTTGTTCCCCTGTGGCTTCAGCAGATGTGAAGGCCCCTTGCCCACTTTCCTGCTGCTCCTGTCTTGACACCTTTGGTGGGCGTCCTCTGGGGTGGCGAACCTGTGAGGGCTCGTCAACAATCTGCTGCTCCTGCGGCTGTGCAGGGGTTGCGACGTCTATCTCACTTGGGTGTGGACTCCGGTGGGGCTCTGACTGAGGGCTCTGCAGTGGCATGGAAGTGTGAGCGCTTGGAGAGGAACCCCCACTTCCTTGAGGTCTGCCACCAACCTCCCTCTCATGGGTCAGCTCCCCCTTCGCGCCTGCAAGTGGCTGGAGAGCACCTTGCTGCACATCAGGGGGGCCATGGGGACCCGTATCTGCAATGGCAGTCCTACTCAGAAGGACTTCCATGAAGGTCTGGTTTCTCTGTTCAATAGATGCCCATCGCTCCTCAAGAGATGTCATTCTATTCTGAACAATGACTGTGTTTTCCATACCCTGGCGACTAAGCTCTTCCATGGCCGTAGCCTTCCTCTCCTCTACCGTAGCCATCCTCTCCTGTACGGTAGCCAGCCTTACCACGGAGGTAGCAGTCGTTTCCACGGAGGTAGCCATCCTTTCCGTGTTGATGCGTTCATGCGCCAATGACTCCACAAAGGCTCTGCTCATGTTCGCTATGGACTCATCCATTCGCTCCACACTCGCAGCGACCCTAGAAACAAAACCTGCCAGAGACTCCTGCATCTGTGCCTGGAGTTCCATCACCTCTGATCTTATGGATGGACCCAGAGGCAGAGGGTCGACACGCAGCTGAGCCGAGCTGGCAGAGTCCTTCGCCCTCCGACTAGGACTCTCCACTGCTGTCCCTGTCTCCACAATCTGCTGATGCTCATTTGTGAGCTGTGATACACCAGGTGACAACACTACTCTATGTCCCGAAGGTCCCACCGAGGTGTGAGTGTCTGTGCTGGTGCTGGGTGCGCTGAATTCTGACGCTGCGCCCTCAGAGGTTGCAGCTTCCTCTGAGGAGTCTGGCTGCTCAGCCTCTTCTTCCTGGCTAGGGGGGACGGATGCTAGTGATGGTCCTGTGGGGGAGTAAAGGAAAGAGTCAGAGATGTGATGCAAAGGCTACATGCACATAGCTTTTTGCAGATGTTCATAAGTGCATCTGTTACAGCTTCACAAACATTATCAGCGACTCATGCAATGTCAGAGAGATGGGAAACTTTTCTGTCACCAGCTTGCTGTGTTGCACCCGTCTATCCATCCCCCACGCGCGAATCATCCTCAATGCCGATGATTTCCAGGGCGGCCTCCTCCCAGGGGGTGAGGTGGGCGATTGAGGGTGGTCCTCCTCCAGTCCTGGCTCGTTCTCTCTTGTTGTGAGCTCTCTTTTCCTGCAATGAGGGAGACAAATGGAGGTTGAGTGAGAATGAAGGAGTGAGTGTAGAGAATCCATAGCATAGATACTTAGAGGGAGACAAAGATGGAGTGAGGTTGTAAGACCAAGGGCCCTCCCTGTGTGTTGTCAGTTGTGTTCAAAGCATCAGAGTGATAGGGAGTGTGAGGGCTGCATGGTGGAATAGTTATGTGAATGTGAGCATAGAGAGAGAGGGAATGGGTAAGGGTGCATGGATGCCAGTGTCAAGTGGGATGTGGAGGAAGAGATTGCTAAAGCTGAGTGCTTGACTTCACTAATCTTTTTCTCTTCACATATCTATAAAAGCTTTTACAGTCAGTTTTTATGTTCCCAGAAAGATTACTCTCATACTCTATTTTCCCCCTCTTAATTAATCCCTTTAATCAAACGCCTTTTGAAAGTCCATATACACATCATCAACCGCACTACCCTCATCAACCCTTTCTGCTACAGAACTCGATCAAGTCATTCAAACATGATTTGCTTTTAACAAACCCATGTTGGCTTTCATTTATTAGCCCTTGTTTTACCAAGGGACAGTTAATTTTGTCTCGGGTTTATGTCTCTAAAAGTTTCCCTACTGCTGATGTTAGGCGGACTGGCGTGTAATTACCGTGTTTACCTCATCCCTTTTTTGAACGGGGTGTAACATTTGCAATCCTCTAGTCTTCTGGCACCACCCCCATATCCAATGAGGATTGAAAGATTGTGCCCAGAATCACCGTTATCTCCACCCTTATTTCTCTCAGCAACCTAGGATACAGTGGATATGTGGTCGGAAGCACATCTCAGGCTCAAATTTGACACCAAGGTTGTGAACAGCCTGGTTCAGCCTCAGACAGATGTTAGGGAGAGGGATGGAGCCGATGGCTCGGGAACGGAGTTTGTGGCGGGACCGAAGACAATGGCGTCAGTCGTCCCAATATTTAGTTGGAGGAAATTTCTGCTCATCCAGAACTGGATGTCAGACAAGCAAACAACTTAGAGACAGTGGAGGGGTTGAGAGAGGTGGCGGTGAGGTAGAGCTGGGTGTCATCAACGTACATGTGGAACCTGATTTGTTTTCCGATGATGAGAAATAGGAGGGGGTCAAGGATAGAACCAGAGGTAATGGTGCGGGAGTGGGAAGAGAAGCCATTGCAGGTGATTATAGAGTCATAGAGTTATACAGCACAGAAAGAGGCCCTTCGGCCCATCGTGTCCGCACCGTCCATCAAGCCCTGTCTATTCTAATCCCATTTTCCAGCACTTGGTCTGTAGCCTTGTATGCTATGGCGTTTCAAGTGCTCATCTAAATGCTTCTTGAATGTTGTGAGGGTTCCTGCCTCTACCACCCTTTCAGGCAGTGAGTTCCAGATTCCAACCACCCTCTGGGTGAAAAAGCTTTTCCTCAAATTCCTTCTAAACCTCCTGCCCCTTACCTTGAAACTATGCCCCTTGGTTATTGACCCCTCTACTAAGGGGAAAAGTTCCTTTCTATCTACCCTATCCACACCCATCATAATTTTGTACACCTCAATCAGGTCCCCCCTCAGCCTTCCCTGCTCTAAGGAAAACAACCCCAGCCTGTCCAGTCTCTCTTCATAGCTGAAGCGCTCCAGCCCAGGTAACATCCTGGTGAATCTCCTCTGCACCCTCTCCAATGCAATCGCATCCTTCCTATAGTGTGGCGACCAGAACTGCACACAGTATTCCAGCTGTGGCCTAACTAGCGTTTTGTACAGCTCCATCATAACCACTCTGCTCTTATATTCTATGCCTTGGCTAATGAAGGCAAGTATCCCATAAGCCTTTTTAACCACCTTATCTACCTGTCCTGCTGCCTTCAGGGATCTATGTACATGCACACCAAGGTCCCTCTGATCCTCTGTCCTTCCTAGGGTCCTACCATTCATTGTGTATTCCCTTGCCTTTTTAGTCCTCCCAAAATGCATCACCTCACACTTTTCAGGTTTAAATTCCATTTGCCACTGTTCTGCCCATCTGACCAACCCATCTACATAGAAGATAGGAGCAGGAGTAGGCCATTTGGCCCCTCGAGCCTGCGCCACCATTCAATGCGATCATGGCTAATCATCCAAATTCAGTACCCTGTCCCTGCTTTCTCCCCATATCCCTTGATCCCTTTAGCCTTAAGAAATATATCCAACTCCTTCTTGAATATATTTAATGAATTGGCCTCAACTGCCTTCTGTGGAAGAGAATTCCACAGGTTCACCACTCTCTGGGTGAAGAAATTCCTCCTCATCTCTGTCCTAAATGGCTTACCCCTTATCCTTAGACTGTGACCCCTGGTTCTGGACTCCCCGACCATTGGGAACATCCTTCCTGCATCTAGTCTGTCTAGTCCTGTTAAAATTTTATAAGTTTCAATGAGATCCCCTCTCATTCTTCTAAACTCCAGCGAGTACAAGCCCAATCGACCCAATCTCTCCTCATACGTCATTCCTGCCATCCCAGGTATCAGCCTGGTGAATCTTCGCTGCACTCCCTCCATGGCAAGAACATCCTTCCCCAGATAAGGCGACCAAAACTGCACACAATACTCAAGATGTGGTCTCACCAAGGCCCTGTACAACTGCAGCAAGACATCCTTGTTCCTGTACTCAAACCCTCTCGCTACGAAGGCCAACATACCATTTGCCTTCTTAACCGCCTGCTGCACCTGCATGCTTACCTTCAGCGACTGGTGCACAAGGACGCCCAGGTCTTGTTGCACTTCCCCTTCTCCCAATCTATTGCCATTCAGATAATAATCTGCCTTCTTGTTTTTGACACCAAAGTGGATAACCTCGCATTTATCCATCTGCCATGCTTCTGCCCAATCACCCAACCTGTCCAAATCATACTGGAGTTTCTCGGCATCCTCCTCACAGCACACACGCCCACCCAGCTTTGTGTCGTCTGCAAACTTGGAGATATTACATCTAGTTCCCTCGTCCAGATCATTAATATATATTGTGAATAGCTGGGGTCCAAGGACCGACCCTTGCGGTACCCCACTAGACACTGCCTGCCACTCGGAAAAAGAGCCGTTTATTCCAACTCTTTGCTTTCTGTCTGCCAACCAGTTCTCTATCCAAGTCAATACCTTGCCCCCAATCCCACGTGCCTTAACTTTACATGCTAATCTCTTATGTGGGACCTTATCGAAAGCCTTTTGAAAGTCCAAATATACCACATCCACTGGTTCTCCCTTATCTATTTTACCAGTTACATCCTCAAAAAATTCCAGTAGATTAGTCAAGCACAATTTACCTTTTGTAAATCCATGTTGACTTTGTCCGATCTGGTCACTGTTTTCCAAGTGCTCTGCTATTACATCTTTTATAATGGACTCTAGCAATTTTCCCACTACCGATGTGAGGCTTACCAGTCTGTAATTCCCCGTTTTCTCTCTACCACCTTTTTTGAACAGTGGGGTAACATTAGCTACCCGCCAATCCATGGGTACTGTTCCAGAGTCTATCGAATTTTGGAAGATGACCAGCAATGCATCTACTATTTCTAGGACCACTTCCTTAAGTACCCTAGGATGTAGATTATCAGGCCCTGGGGATTTATCGGCCTTCAATCCCATCAATTTCTCTAACACCATTTCCCTACAAATACTGATTTCTATCAGTTCCTGCCTTTCATTAGACCCTATTTTCCTCGACATCTCTGGGAGGTTATTTGTGTCCTCCTTTTTGAAGACAGAACTAAAGTGTGTATTTAATTGGTCAGCCATTTCTTTGTTCCCCATTATAAATTCCCCTGATTCTGACTGCAAGGGACCTATGCTTGACTTCACCAATCTTTTTCTCGTCACATATATATAAAAGCTTTTACAGTCAGTTTTTATGTTCCCTGAAAGCTTACTCTCATACTCTATTTCCCCCCACTTAATTAATCCCTTTGTCCTCTTTCGTTGAATCCTAAACTGCTCCCAATCCTCAGGTTTAGTGCTTTTTCTGGCCAATTTATATGTCCTCTCCTTGGATCTTAAGCTATCCCTATTTTCCCTTGTTAGCCACGGTTTTTTGTTTTATTTTTATGCCAAACTGGGATGAACAAATTCTGCAGTTCATCCATGCGATCTTTCAATGTTTGCCATTGCCTATCCACCGTCAACCCTTTGAGTGACATTCCCCAATCAATCCTACCCAACTCGCGCCTCATACCATCGAAGTTTCCTTTATTTATATTCAGGACCCTAGTCTCTGAGTCAACTACTTCACTCTCCATCTTAATGAAGAATTCTATCATATTATGATCGCTCCGACCCAAGGGGCCTCGCACAACAAGATTGCTAATTCATCCTTTCTCATTACATAATACCCAGTCTAAGTTGACCTGATCTCTAGTTGGTTCCTCGACATATTGGTCCAGGAAACCATCCCATATACACTCCAGGAATTCCTCCTCCACAGTATTGTTACTAATTTGGTTAGCCCAATCTATATGTAGATTAAAGTCACCCATGATAACTGCTGTGCCCTTATTGCACGCTTCTCTAATTTCCCTTTTAATGCCATCCCCGACCTCCGCATTAATGTTTGGAGGTCTATATACCACTCCCACTAACGTTTTCTGCCCCTTGGTATTTCTCAGTTCTACCCATACAGATTCCACATCATCAGAGCTAATATCCTTCCTTACAATTGTGTTAATCCCCTCTTTAACCAGCAATGCTACCCCACCTCCTTTTCCTTTTTGCCTATCTTTCCTGAATATTGAATACCCCTGGATGTTGAGTTCCCAGCCTTGGCCACCCTGGAGCCATGTTTCCTTAATCCCAATCATATCATATTCGTTTACCTCTATTTGCGCAGCTAATTCATCCACCTTATTCCGAATGCTCCTCGCATTAAGACACAAAGCCTTCAGGCTTGTTTTTTTAGCTCTCTTAGATATTTTAGAATTATTATTTGCTGTGGCCATGTTTGATTTAAACCCTTGATGTCTCTGCCTGCCACTTTTGTTTTTCTCCTTCCTGTCTTTTGCTTTTATCCTTGTTTCCCTTTCCTCTGTCTCCCCGCTCAGGTTCCCAACCCCCTGCCATTTTAGTTTAAACCCTCCCCCAGAGCACTAGCAAACACTTCCCCTAGGACATCGTTCCCGGCCCTGCCCAGGTGCAAACCGTTCATTTTGTACTGGTCCCACCTCCCCCAGAACCGGTTCTAATGTCCCAGGAATTTGAATCCCTTCCCCTTGCACCATTCCTCTAGCCACGTATTCATCTGAAATATCCTTCTATTTCTACTCTGACTAGCACGTGGCACTGGTAGCAATCCTGAGATTACTACCTTTGAGGTCCTATTTTTTATTTTACCTCCTAACTCCCTGTATATCGTCTATATCGTCCTGTAGCCTGAGGCTTCCCTCCTCGCTATTTACCACTCCACCAATTTTCGTGTCATCTGCGAACTTACTGATCATACCTCCTACATTCATATCTAAATCATTAATGTACACTAGAAACAGCAAAGGACCCAGCACCGATCCCTGCGGTACACCACTGGACACAGGCTTCCAGTCACAAAAACAACCTTCGACCATCACCGTCTGCCTCCTGCCACTAAGCCAATTTTGGATCCAATGTGCCAAATTGCCCTGGATCCCATGGGCTCTTGCCTTCCTGACCAGTCTCCCATGTGGGACTTTGTCAAAAGCCTTACTGACGTCCATGTAGACTACATCAACTGCACTACCCTCATCCACACACCTGGTCACCCCCTCAAAAAATTCAATCAAATTGGTTAGACATGATCGCCCCCTGACAAAGCCATGCTGACTATTCTTGATTAATCCTTGCCTCTCCAAGTGGAGACTAATTCTGTCCCTCAGAATTTTTTCCAATAATTTCCCTACCACTGATGTTAGGCTCCCTGGCCTGTAATTCCCTGGTTTATCCCTATTACCCTTCTTGAATAATGGTACTACGTTAGCTGTCCTCCAGTCCTCTGGCACCTCCCCTGTGGCCAGAGTGGTTCTGAAAATTTGTGTCAGAGCCCCTGCAATCTCTTCCCTTGCCTCACACAGCAGCCTGGGATACATCTCGTCTGGGCCTGGGGATTTATCCACTTTTAAGCCCGCTAAAACCGTTTGTACCTCCTCCCTCTCAATACTAATTTGTTCAAGTATATCACAGCCCCCGTGTCTGATTTCTATGCCTACACCATCCTTCTCCATTGTGAACACAGATGCAAAATATTCATTTAAAACCTCACCCACACCTTCTGGCTCTACACACAGATTGCCACTTTGGTCCCTAATGGGCCCTACTCTTTCCCTGGTTATCCTCTTGCCCTTAATATACTTATAAAACACCTTGGGATTTTCCTTTATTTCGCCCACCAATGTTTTTTCATGCCCCCTCTTCGCTCTCCTAATTTCTTTTTTAAGTACCCCCTGCACTTTCTATACTGCTCTAGGGCTTCCACTGTTTTTAGTCCTTTGTATCTGGCAAAAGCCTCCCTTTTTTTCCTAAACCATTCTTGTATATCCCTTGACATCCAGGGTTCCCTGGGATTGTTGGTCCCACCCTTGACCTTTACGGAACATGTTGGCGTTGTACTCTCTCTATTTCCTTTCTGAAAGACTCTCACTGCTCTGATGTGGATTTTCCTACAAGTAGCTGATCCCAGTCCACTTTGGCCAGATCCTGCCTTATCATATTAAAATCGGCCTTCCCACAATTTAGTACCATCTTTGTCCTTTTCCATGACTACCTTAAATCTCACCGAATTATGGTCACTGTCACCAAAATGCTCTCCTACTAACACTTCTACGACTTGCCCGGCTACATTCCCTAGAATTAGGTCCAGTGCCGCCCCCTCGCTTGTAGGACTTTCTACATGCTGGCTCAAAAAGCTCTCCTGGATGCACTTTAAGAATTCTGCACCCTCTAAACCTTTCACACTCTGACTATCCCAGTTAATATTGGGGAAGTTGAAATCCCCTACTATTATTACCTTATTATTTCTACACTTCTCTGAGATTTGCCTACATATCTGTTCCTCTATCTCCCCCTGACTGTTTGGGGGCCTATAGTACACACCCAGCAAAGTGCTTGCCCCCTTTTTGTTTATAAGTTCTACACATATGGCCTCATTAGAGGAACCTGCTAAGATATCATCCCTCCCTACAGCAGTAATTGACTCCTTGATTAATATTGCGACACCCCCTCCCCTTTTACACCCCCCTCTGTCTCGCCTGAAGATTCTATACCCTGGAATATTGAGCTGCCAGTCCTGCCCCTCCCTCAACCATGTCTCTGTGATAGCAACAATATCATACTCCCATATGTTCATCAACACCTTCAATTCATCTGACTTACTCGCAAGACTCCTTGCATTAAAATAAATGCCATCCAGCTTTGCCATACTTCCCTGTGCCATTACATATTTGCTCTGCCTTCCAGGCTGACTTGTTTTTTCCTCTATATTTAGCTGTGCATCACCCCCTACTATAGCTCCACTCCGTATCCCATCCCCCTGCCAAGTTAGTTTAAACCCCCCCCCCAACAGTACTAGCAAACCTCCCCGCAAGGATGTTGGTCCCGTTCGGGTTCAGGTGCAACCCGTCCGACTTGTACAGGTCCCACCTTCCCCAGAAGCAGACCCAGTGATCCAGGAAACTAAAGCCCTCCCTCCTGCACCAACTCTTTAGCCACGCATTCATCTGCTCTATCCTCCTATTCCTATGCTCACTAGCACGTGGCACCGGGAGTAATCCAGAGATTACAACCTTTGAGGTCCTGCTTTTTAATTTGCTAAGTAGCTCCCTAAATTCTTGTTGCAGGAGCTCATCCCTCTTTCTACCCATGTCATTGGTACCAATGTGAAGCACGACCTCTGACTGTTCGCCCTCCCCCTTCAGAAAGCCCTGCAGTCGTTCTCTGGCTACACCTGGATAGACATGAATGGAACCAGGTGAGGGCAGTTCCACCCTGCTGGATAACGGAGGAGGATGATGTGGTCAACCGTGTGAAAGGCTGCAGACAGGTCGGGAATGATGGGCAGTGAGAGTTTACCACTGTCACAGTCACAGAGGATGACATATAAAATAAAAACAGGAAATGCTGGAGATACTCAGCAGGGCAGGCAGCATCTGTGAAGAGAGAAACAGAGTTAATGTTTCAGGTCGATGACCTTTCGCCCTTCTTTTCAAAGACTGGGCGAGAAATTGGCCTTGAACGGTGGAGTAAAACCGGGCTGTATGGCATTGGCCACCTATTATACCCGCCCGCCGCCCAATAATCTGCTCCATCGCAGTCAATGGAATTCAATATCAGGCGCTGCGTATCACGGGCTGTATGGCATTGGCCACCTATTATACCCGCCCGCCGCCCAATAATCTGCTCCAGCGCAGTCAATGGAATTCAATATCAGGCGCTGCGTATCACGGGCTGTATGGCATTGGCCACCTATTATACCCGCCCGCCGCCCAATAATCCGCTCCATCGCAGTCAATGGAATTCAATATCAGGCGCTGCGTATCACGGGCTGTATGGCATTGGCCACCTATTATACCCGCCCGCCGCCCAATAATCCGCTCCATCGCAGTCAATGGGATTCAATATCAGGCGCTGCGTATCACGGGCTGCTGATCCAACACCGGCCCAGAAATAACAACAGAAAATGCTGGAAACACTCAGCAGGCCAGGCAGCATCCGTGGAGAGAGAAACAGAGTTAACGTTTCAGGTCTGGGACCCTTCATCAGAACTGGAAAAAGCTGGAGATGTAACAGATTAAGCAGGCGCAGAGACCGGGGGGTGGAGGGGAGCGGGGGGGGGAGGGTTTAGGAGGGGAGGAAGGAATTGAAAGAACATACTGTGAAAATGTTGCAAATAGGAATGGCAAAATCATACTGCATGAAAAATGGGGGCAGGGATTATTATCTGAAATTGTTGAACTCAATGTTGAGTCCGGAAGGCTGTAAAGTGCCCAATCGAAAGATGAGGTGCTGTTCCTCGAGCTTACGTTGAGCTTCATTGGAACAATGCAATAGCCCGAGGACAGAGAGATCAGAGTGGGAGTGAAGCGGTGAATTAAAGTGACAGGCGACCGGAAGCTCAGGGTCACCCTTACGGACTGAACGGAGGTGTTCCGCAAAGCGGTCACCCAATCTGCGTTTGGTCTCCCCAATGTAGAGGAGACCGCATCGTGAGCAGCGAATACAGTATATTAAATTGCAAGAAGTACAAGTAAATCACTGTTTCACCTGGAAGGGGTGTTTGGGGCCCTGGACAGTGGGAAGGGGGGAGGTAAAAGGGCATGTGTTGCATCTCCTGCGCTTGCACGGGAAGGTGCCGGGTGAAGGAGAATGGCTGTTAGGGGTGATTGAGGAGTGGACCAGGGTGTCGCGGAGGGAGCGGTCCCTTCGGAATGCTGAAAGGGGAGGTGAGGGGAAGATGTGTTTGGTGGTGGGATCACGTTGGAGGTGGCGGAAATGGCGGAGGATGATTCGTTAAATGTGGCGGCTGGTGGGGTGAAAGGTGGGGACAAGGGGAACCCTATCGTGGTTCTGGGAGGGAGGGGAAGGGGTGAGAGCAGAAGTGCGGGAAATGGAACAGACACGGTCAAGGGCTGTGTCAACCACGGTAGAGGGGAATCCTCGGTTGAGGAGAAAGGAAGACATGTCTGAAGCACTGGTGTGGAAGGTGGCATTGTCGAAACAGACGCGGCGGAGACGGAGAAACTGGGAGAATGGAATAGAGTCCTTACAGGAAGCGGGGTGGGAGGAAGTGTAGTCCAGGTAGCTGTGGGAGTCAGTGGGCTTGTAGTGGATGTTTGTCGAAAGCCGATCGCCAGAAATGGAGATGGAGAAGTCAAGGAAGGGAAGGGAAGAGTTGGAGATGGACCATGTGAAGGTGAGGGAAGGGTGGAAATTGGAAGTAAAGTGAATGAACTTATCTGGTTCAGGGCGAGAGCAGGAAGCGGCACTGATAGTCATCGATGTACCGGAAAAAAAGGTGAGGGAGGGGACCTGAGTAGGACTGGAACAAAGAATGTTCCACATATCCCATGAACAGGCAGGCATAGCTGGGACCCATAGCAACACCTTTAATTTGGAGGAAATTAGTGGAATCAAAGGAGAAGTTGTTCAATGTGAGAACAAGTTCAGCCAGGCGGAGGAGGGAGGTGGTGGATGGGGACTGGTTGGGCCTCTGCTCAAGGAAGAAGCGGAGCGCCCTCAGGCCATCCTGGTGGGGGATGGAGGTGTAGAGGGATTGTACGTCCATGGTGAAAAGGAGGCGGTTGGGGCCAGGAAACTGGAAACTGTTAAAGTGGCGGAGGGTGTCGGAAGAGTCGCGGATGTAGGTGGGAAGAGACTGGACAAGGGGAGAAAAAATAGAGTCAAGATAGGAAGAGATAAGTTCCGTGGGGCAAGAACAGGTTGAAACGATGGGTCTCCAGGGCAGTCCTGTTTGTGGATCAAGGAAGGAGGTAGAAGTGGGCTGTGCGGGGTTGGGGAACTATGAGGTTGGTGGCAGCAGGGGGAAGATCTCCAGAGGAGATGAGGTCAGTGAGAGTCTTGGAAACAATGGCTTGCTGATGGGGTCATGGTATTGCACCGCCCAGAAACACCTTGGTGAGGGGGGAGAGGAATAGCGAACCGCGCAGGCGCACTGTGAACCTGGGGGCGGGGAGAGCGCGATCTGCGCAGGCGCACCGTGAACCTGGGGGCGGGGAGAGCGCGGTCTGCGCAGGCGCAGTGTGAACCTGGGACGGGGAGAGCGCGGTCTGCGCAGGCGCAGTGTGAACCTGGGGGCCGGGGAGAGCGCGGTCTGCGCAGGCGCAGTGTGAACCTGGGGCGGGGAGAGCGCGGTCCGCGCAGGCGCAGTGTGAACCTGGGGGTCGGGGAGAGCGCGGTCTGCGCAGGCGTACTGTGAGCCTGGGGGCCGTGGCGAGCGCGGTCTGCGCAGGCGCAGTGTGTGCCTAAGACGGGGGGGAGAGCGCGGTCTGCGCAGGCGCAGTGTGTGCCTAAGACGGGGAGAGCGCGGTCTGCGCAGGCGCCCCGGGTTTCACCGCCCCCTGACCCCGAGCCTGGCGGCCGGGCCTGTTGTGTTGATGTGCCGCTGCTGGAGTGGGCGCCCTGCTTGCTTGTCCCCAGGTCCTGACCCGGCCGCTGAGTCGAGGTCGTTTCCCCGACGACATGTTTTCAGTTCTGAAGAAGCTGGTGGGCACGGAGCAGGCGCCAGGCAGGGACAAGATCATCCCGGCAGGGCTTCAGAGCATGAACCAGAGCCTGCAGCGCAGATTCGCCAAAGGAGTGCAGTACAACAGTGAGTGTGGCCGGGGCAAGGGTGCCTGGGGGCAAAGGGTGACAGGGCAAGGGTGCCTGGGGGCAAAGGGTGACAGGGCAAGGGTGCCTGGGGGCAAAGGGTGACAGGGCAAGGGTGCCTGGGGGCAAAGGGTGACAGGGCAAGGGTGCCTGGGGGCAAAGGGTGACAGGGCAAGGGTGCCTGGGGGCAAAGGGTGACAGGGCCAGGGGCAAGGGTGTCAGGGGCTGGGGGCAAGGGTGACAGGGCAAGGGGCAAGGGTGCCTGGGGGCAAAGGGTGACAGGGCAAGGGTGCCTGGGGGCAAAGGGTGACAGGGCAAGGGTGCCTGGGGGCAAAGGGTGACAGGGCAAGGGTGCCTGGGGGCAAAGGGTGACAGGGCCAGGGGCAAGGGTGTCAGGGGCTGGGGGCAAGGGTGACAGGGCAAGGGGCAAGGGTGCCTGGGGGCAAAGGGTGACCGGGCAAGGGGCAAGGGTGCTTGGGGGCAAAGGGTGACAGGGCAAGGGGCAAGGGTGACAGGGGCCGGGGGCAAGGGTGACAGGGGCCAGGGGCAAAGGGTGACAGTGGCTGGGGTCAAGGGTGACAGGGCAAGGGCGCCTGGGGGCAAGGGTGACAGGGGCCGGGGGCAAAGGGTGACAGGGGCCTGGGGCAAGGGTGACAGGGGCCGGGGGCAAAGGGTGACGGGCTGGGGGCAAAGGGTGCCGGGCTGGGGGCAAAGGGTGACAGGGCAAGGGTGACGGGCTGGGGCAAGGGTGAGAGGGGCCGAGGGCAAAGGGTGACAGGGCAAGGGGCAAGGGTGAGAGGGGCCGGGGCAAGGGTGAGAGGGGCAGGGGGCAAAGGGTGACGGGCCGGGGGCAAGGGCGACAGGGGGCAAGGGTGAGAGGGGCCGGGGCAAGGGTGAGAGGGGCCGGGGGCAAAGGGTGACGGGCCGGGGGCAAGGGCGACGGGGCAAGGGTGAGAGGGGCCGGGGGCAAGGGTGAGAGGGGCCGGGGGCAAGGGTGAGAGGGGCAAAGGGTGACAGGGGGCAAGGGTGACAGGCCAGGGCAAGGGTGACAGGGGGCAAGGGTGACGGGAAATGGCAAGGGTGACAGGGCAAGGAGCAAAGGTGACGGGGGCAAAGGGTGACCGGGACGGGGGCTAAGGGTGACGGGCTGGGCAAAGGGCAAGGGTAACAAGGGCTAGCAACAAGAGTGTTTGGGGCAAGAACGATAGGGGGAATCTGGGAAGTTGGGGGCGATGTGTGCGAGGATGGGCAAGGGTCCTGGAGGTTGGGGATGGGGGTTGAAGGTAGAGACACCTGAACCTTGGGGTATGGACACTCGAGCACTGGTGGAGGGACAGTGACCACTGCCTTGCAGGAAACTCCCTCTATGTACTCGTGGGTAGTGCAGTACATTGAGTAGGAGAATGGACGATGCATCCAACGACCCCCATCACTGAGACCGCTTGACCAGCACTGAAAGCAGCCTTGCATCCCTGGCATCTGACCCCGTATCCAGCCGAAGGTGCTGCCCCTGTCTTGGGACCATCTCTCCCCTCAACTGTATCCAGACTTTTGCTCCCTCATATTGGGAGTGTCTCAATTAATGCACATGGTCACTATTTCCACTTCCATTTCAGAGCAATGTGTATGTGCAATTTCACACTGAATATCAAAATCCTGCATTATCACAGTTTGTCTGCAGTGTAATGCCAGGCTACAGTGCTGGTGGGTACAGGTCTGTCACTGTATAACACTGGGGTACAGTACTGGTGGGTACAGGTCTGTCACTAACACTGGGGTACAGTACTGGTGGGTACAGGTCTGTCACTGTATAACACTGGGGTACAGTACTGGTGGGTACAGGTCTGTCACTGTATAACACTGGGGTACAGTACTGGTGGGTACAGGTCTGTCACTAACACTGGGGTACAGTACTGGTGGGTACAGGTCTGTCACTAACACTGGGGTACAGTACTGGTGGGTACAGGTCTGTCACTAACACTGGGGTACAGTACTGGTGGGGACAGGCCTGTCAGTGTATAACACTGGGGTACCGTACTGGTGGGTACAGGTCTGTCACTGTATAACACTGGGGTACAGTACTGGTGGGTACAGGTCTGTCACTGTATAACACTGGGGTACAGTACTGGTGGGGACAGGTCTGTCACTGTATAACACTGGGGTACAGTACTGGTGGGGACAGGCCTGTCAGTGTATAACACTGGGGTACAGTACTGGTGGGTACTGGTCTGTCACTGTATAACACTGGGGTACAGTACTGGTGGGTACAGGTCTGTCACTGTATAACACTGGGGTACAGTACTGGTGGGTACAGGTCTGTCACTGTATAACACTGGGGTACAGTACTGGTGGGTACAGGTCTGTCACTATAACACGGGTACAGTACTGGTGGGTACAGGTCTGTCACTGTATAACACGGGTACAGTACTGGTGGGGACAGGTCTGTCACTGTATAACACGGGTACAGTACGGGTGGGGACAGGTCTGTCACTGTATAACACTGGGGTACAGTACTGGTGGGGACAGGTCTGTCACTGTATAACACGGGTACAGTACTGGTGGGTACAGGTCTGTCACTGTATAACACGGGTACAGTACTGGTGGGGACAGGTCTGTCACTGTATAACGGGTACAGTACTGGTGGGTACAGGTCTGTCAGTCTATAACACGGGTACAGTACTGGTTGGTACAGGTCTGTCACTGTATAACACTGGGGTACAGTACTGGTGGGTACAGGTCTGTCACTGTATAACACGGGTGCAGTACTGGTGGGTACAGGTCTGTCACTGTATAACACTGGGGTACAGTACTGGTGGGTACAGGTCTGTCACTGTATAACACTGGGGTGCAGTACTGGTGGGTACAGGTCTGTCACTGTATAACACTGGGGTACAGTACTGGTGGGTACAGGTCTGTCACTGTATAACACTGGGGTGCAGTACTGGTGGGTACAGGTCTGTCACTGTATAACACTGGGGTACAGTACTGGTGGGTACAGGTCTGTCACTGTATAACACTGGGGTGCAGTACTGGTGGGTACAGGTCTGTCACTGTATAACACTGGGGTGCAGTACTGGTGGGTACAGGTCTGTCACTGTATAACACTGGGGTACAGTACTGGTGGGTACAGGTCTGTCACTGTATAACACTGGGGTGCAGTACTGGTGGGTACAGGTCTGTCACTGTATAACACTGGGGTACAGTACTGGTGGGTACAGGTCTGTCACTGTATAGCACTGGGGTACAGTACTGGTGGGTACAGGTCTGTCACTGTATAACACGGGTACAGTACTGGTGGGGACAGGTCTGTCACTGTATAACGGGTACAGTACTGGTGGGTACAGGTCTGTCACTGTATAACACTGGGGTGCAGTACTGGTGGGTACAGGTCTGTCACTGTATAACACTGGGGTACAGTACTGGTGTGTACAGGTCTGTCACTGTATAACACTGGGGTGCAGTACTGGTGGGTACTGGTCTGTCACTGTATAACACTGGGGTACAGTACTGGTGGGTACAGGTCTGTCACTGTATAACACTGGGGTGCAGTACTGGTGGGTACAGGTCTGTCACTGTATAACACTGGGGTACAGTACTGGTGGGTACAGGTCTGTCACTGTATAACACTGGGGTGCAGTACTGGTGGGTACAGGTCTGTCACTGTATAACACTGGGGTACAGTACTGGTGGGTACAGGTCTGTCCCTGTATAACACGGGTACAGTACTGGTGGGTACAGGTCTGTCACTATAACACTGGGGTACAGTACTGGTGGGTACAGGTCTGTCACTGTATAACACTGGGGTACAGTACTGGTGGGTACAGGTCTGTCACTGTATAACACTGGGGTACAGTACTGGTGGGTACAGGTCTGTCCCTGTATAACACTGGGGTACAGTACTGGCGGGCACAGGTCTGTCACTGTATAACACTGGGGTACAGTACTGGTGGGTACAGGTCTGTCACTGTATAACACTGGGGTACAGTACTGGTGGGTACAGGTCTGTCACTGTATAACACTGGGGTACAGTACTGGTGGGTACAGGTCTGTCACTGTATAACACTGGGGTACAGTACTGGTGGGTACAGGTCTGTCACTGTATAACACTGGGGTACAGTACTGGTGGGTACAGGTCTGTCGCTGTATAACAGTGGGGTACAGTACTGGTGGGTACAGGTCTGTCACTGTATAACACTGGGGTACAGTACAGGTGGGTACAGGTCTGTCACTGTATAACACTGGGGTACAGTACAGGTGGGTACAGGTCTGTCACTGTATAACACTGGGGTACAGTACTGGTGGGTACAGGTCTGTCACTGTATAACACTGGGGTACAGTACTGGTGGGTACAGGTCTGTCATTGTATAACACTGAGGTTTGGGGAAGGATGCCACATGCCACAGATAACAAAATCTCCCTATCTTAAAATTATTCCAGCAAGGTTACAGGAGAGGGCTGGCACAGGATAGTGCCAAGGATTTCAAAATTTAAAAATAAGTAGCAGCCCACAGGCAAGCAGAGCAGAGCTGTCCTGCGTGTCCAGCAAGCTCTTGTCCTGGTGTAACTACATCACAATATGTGGATCCCGCGAACCGGGGCAGGCGGCTGGGGTCCGCTGCACTGTGGTTGCTCTCTATCTTTGTTTGTGCCAGATTCCACGTCTGATGGAGTGCCTTAAGCAACAAGCTCCCAACTCCTCAACCAATTAATTTAATAAGCACACTTGTCCTGATTGCTGAGTTGGTACAGGCAGTGTGAAGGTGACTGGCAGGGAGAAGGTTGATCTGCAGTCCATACTGACTTAGACTGATCTTAGTTAATGCAGCACTTGGAGAGCTGGAATCAGCCGATAGAGGAGGAATAGACCCAGTGACAGGCCTGTCCCCACCAGTACTGTACCCCAGTGTTATACAGTGACAGACCTGTACCCACCAGTACTGTACCCCAGTGTTATACAGTGACAGACCTGTACCTACCAGTACTGTACCCCAGTGTTATACAGTGACAGACCTGTACCCACCAGTACTGTACCCCAGTGTTATACAGTGACAGACCTGTACCCACCAGTACTGTACCCCAGTGTTATACAGTGACAGACCTGTACCCACCAGTACTGTACCCCAGTGTTATACAGTGACAGACCTGTACCCACCAGTACTGTACCCCAGTGTTATACAGTGACAGACCTGTACCCACCAGTACTGTACCCCAGTGTTATACATTGACAGACCTGTACCCACCAGTACTGTACCCGTGTTATACAGTGACAGACCTGTACCCACCAGTACTGTACCCGTGTTATACAGTGACAGACCTGTACCCACCAGTACTGTACCCCAGTGTTATACAGTGACAGACCTGTAAGCCTGACATCGGTAGTGGGGAAAATGCTAGAGTCTATTATAAAAGATGTAATAGCAGAGCACTTGGAAAGCAGTGACAGGATCGGACAAAGTCAACATGGATTTACAAAAGGTAAATCATGCTTGACTAATCTACTGGAATTTTTTGAGGATGTAACTGGTAAAATAGATAAGGGAGAATCAGTGGATGTGGTGTATCTGGACTTTCAGAAGGCTTTCGATAAGGTCCCACATAAGAGATTAGCATGCAAAATTAAGGCACATGGGATTGGGGGCAAGGTATTGACTTGGATAGAGAACTGGTTGGCGGACAGAAAGCAAAGAGTTGGAATAAACGGGTCGTTTTCCGAGTGGCAGGCAGTGACTAGTGGGGTACCGCAAGGATCGGTCCTAGGACCCCAGCTGTTCACAATACATATTAATGATCTGGACGAGGGAATTGGATGTAATATCTCCAAATTTGCAGACGACACAAAGCTGGGTGGGAGGGTAAGCTGTGAGGAGGATGTCGTGAAACTCCAGTACGATTTGGACAGGTTGGGTGATTGGGCAGAAACATGGCAAATGCACTATAATGTGGATAAATGTGAGGTTATCCACTTTAGTGGCAAAAACAGGAAGGCAGATTATTATTTGAATGGCAATAGATTGGGAGAAGGGGAAGTGCAAAGAGACCTGGGTGTTATTGTGCACCAGTCGCTGAAGGTAAGCATGCAGGTGCAGCAGGCAGTTAAGAAGGCAAATGGTATGTTGGCCTTCGTAGCAAGAGGGTTCGAGTACAGGAACAAGGATGTCTTGCTACAGCTGTACAGGGCCTTGGTGAGACCGCACCTTGAGTATTGTGTGCAGTTTTGGTCGCCTTATCTGAGGACGGACGTTCTTGCCATGGAGGGAGTGCAGCGAAGATTCACCAGGCTCATACCTGGGATGGCAGGAATGACGTATGAGGAGAGATTGTGTCGATTGGGCTTATACTCACTGGAGTTTAGAAGATTGAGAGGGGATCTCATCGAAACCTATAAAATTCTGTCAGGTCTGGACAGACTAGATGCAGGAAGGATGTTTCGGATGGCCGGGAAGTCCAGAACCAGGGGTCATAGTCTAAGGATAAGGGGTAAGCCATTTAGGACTGAAATGAGGAGGAATTTCTTCACCCAGAGAGTGGTGAACCTGTGGAATTCTCTGCCACAGAGGGCGGTGGAGGCCAGTTCATTAAATATATTCAAGAAAGAGTTGGATATATTTCTTGAGGCTAAAGGGATATGGGGAGAAGGCAGGGACAGGGTACTGAATTGAATGATCAGCCATGATCTCATTGAATGGCGGAGCAGGCTCGAAGGGCCGAATGGCCTACTCCTGCTCCTATCTTCTATGTTTCTACTCTGACTAGCACGTGGCACTGGTAACAATCCTGAGATTACTACCTTTGAGGTCCTATTTTTTAATTTACCTCCTAACTCCCTATATTCAGCTTTTAGTACCTCATCCCGTTTTTTACCTATATCGTTGGTACCTATATGCACCATGACAACTGGCTGTTCACCCTCCCCTTCCAAGATGTTCTGCAGCCGCTCTGAGACATCCTTGACCCTTGCACCAGGGAGGCAACACACCATCCTGGAGTCTCGTTTGTGGCCGCAGAAACGCCTATCTATTCCCCTTACAATAGAATCCCCTATTACTATAGTTCTATCCCTCTTTTTCCTCCCGTCCTGTGCAGCAGAGCCACCCCTGGTGCCAGGAAGTTGGCTGCTGCTGCCTTCCTCTGATAAGCCATCCCCCCCAACAGTACTCAAAGTGGTGTATCTGTTTGAGAGGGGGATGTCCACAGGGGACCCCTGCACTACCTGCCTGTGCCCAGTACTCTGTCTGTTGGTCACCCATTCCCTTTCTGCCTGTCCAACCTTTGCCTGCGGTGTGACCAACTGATCAAATGTGATATCCACGACATCTCAGCCTCGCGAATGGTCCAGTATGTATCCAATCGCAGCTCCAGCGCCGCAATGTAGTCTGCCAGTAGCTGCAGCTGGACACACTTCCTGCACACATAGTTGTCAGGGACACAGGAAGTGTCCCTGAGTTCCCACATAGCGCAGGAGGAGCATACCACGGCACCGGGCTGTCCTGCCATGACTTACCCTTTAATTAATTGCAATTAAATTAAATTAAATCAAATCAATCCCACCAATTACACTACAGTTAAATGGTATATTTAAGGGCCCTGGTTTACAAACAGTCCCCGCTACACCACAGAGACTTTAGAAACTATAAACCACAGAGCCCCACCAGTACTGTACCCCAGTGTTATACAGTGACAGACCTGTACCCACCAATACTGTACCCCAGTGTTATACAGTGACAGACCTGTACCCACCAATACTGTACCCCAGTGTTATACAATGACATACCTGTACCCACCAGTACTTTACCCCAGTGTTATACAGTGACAGACCTGTCTTTAGCAGTACTGTACCCCAGTGTTATACAGTGACAGACCTGTACCCACCAGTACTTTACCCATGTTATACAGTGACAGACCTGTACCCACCAGTACTGAACCCCCGGTGTTATTTTGGTAATAGAACATTAGGCTAATGTTGTGAATGAATGAGACGGCCTGTGTGTGTATATTGGTAATGGGATGGACGTGTGAATCTCCCAGTTTGTGTTGGGGAGGTGATGTTCGTGGGTTGGGGAGGTGATGTTCGTGGGTTGGGGTGGTGATGTTCGTGGGTTGGGGAGGTGCCTGTTCTTGGGTTGGGGAGGTGATGTTCTTGGGTTGGGGAGGTGCCTGTTCTTGGGTTGGGGAGGTGCCTGTTCTTGGGTTGGGGAGGTGATGTTCGTGGGTTGGGGAGGTGCCTGTTCTTGGGTTGGGGAGGTGATGTTCTTGGGTTGGGGAGGTGCCTGTTCTTGGGTTGGGGAGGTGCCTGTTCTTGGGTTGGGGAGGTGATGTTCTTGGGTTGGGGAGGTGCCTGTTCTTGGGTTGGGGAGGTGATGTTCTTGGGTTGGGGAGGTGCCTGTTCGTGGGTTGGGGAGGTGATGTTCGTGGGTTGGGGAGGTGATGTTCTTGGGTTGGGGAGGTGCCTGTTCTTGGGTTGGGGAGGTGCCTGTTCTTGGGTTGGGGAGGTGATGTTCTTGGGTTGGGGAGGTGCCTGTTCTTGGGTTGGGGAGGTGCCTGTTCGTGGGTTGGGGAGGTGATGTTCGTGGGTTGGGGAGGTGATGTTCTTGGGTTGGGGAGGTGCCTGTTCTTGGGTTGGGGAGGTGATGGTTCGTGGGTTGGGGAGGTGATGTTCTTGGGTTGGGGAGGTGCCTGTTCTTGGGTTGGGGAGGTGATGTTCTTGGGTTGGGGAGGTGCCTGTTCGTGGGTTGGGGAGGTGATGTTCGTGGGTTGGGGAGGTGATGTTCTTGGGTTGGGGAGGTGCCTGTTCTTGGGTTGGGGAGGTGCCTGTTCTTTGGGCCTCTGAGTGTGAATGAAGGACACCCAGGGTTATTAGCCCTGTGATATATGCTACCCATTTCTGTCGGGTGTATCTCCACTGATGGTCGGCTGCAGACAATAGTGAGGTAAAGCGATTGCTGAAACAAAACAGTTGGTAAAGCCCTAGAGAATACAGTGTGTCTTCCTCCAACACGACCCATTCCCTTCTCCACCCTCGCCTCCCCCATTCCCTTCCACCCACCTCTCTCCCTCCCCCATTCCCTTCCACCCACCTCTCTCCCTCCCCCATTCCCTTCCACCTCTCTCCCTCCCCCATTCCCTTCCACCTCTCTCCCTCCCCCATTCCCTTCTCCCACCTCTCTCCCTCCCCCAATTCCCCTTCCTCCCCCATTCCCTGCCCTCACCTTTCCCCTTCCTGTCCCCAACAGTTTGATTTCTTGTGTTTGAGCTGTGACCACCTGCACCCTGATTGCAATACAGCGCACATTGTTGCCCAGCGTCGGGCACTGATTGACCACAGATTCCTGGTGATCAGTCCCTCTGCTCCGGTTGTCCTTCATGATTTCCTCGAATGGACTGGAATTTTCCATGGGGCAGAGAGCGGAAGCGGGGCTGTAATACAGATGGTAACTGGGGAATGAAAATTGCGTTAACAAATTATTAAATGTTTCTGGCATTTCTATTTTATTCTTAGTGAAAATCCTGATTCGAGGTGATCGAAACACAGGCAAGACAACGCTGTGGCACAGACTGCAGGGCAAGAAGTTTGTGGAACAGTACATCCCAACTCAGGAGATCCAAGTCACCAGCATTCACTGGAGCTACAAAAGTACGTTCTCAGACCAGCAATTTTTAGATGTTGAACAAAATGCAAAACAAAAACCTGTCAATGCTGGAACCACTGAGCAGGTCAATCTGCGTCCCCCGGAGAGAGCGGACGAGTCTATGGGTCAGCTGCTAACCTTCATCAGAAGCTTTTGAGTTTGAATCTTCAGTGTTTTAAATGGCAGTGCAATTGGAGTCGGGAGGCTGAATAAATCCACATGCAGTGATGGCGCTGCCTTCTCAATTGCTCTTTGAGATCAGACAGCAGTAGCTCGATATCAGTGTCTCCGGTGTAATGTGCATGACAGTCCCTCCCCTATCATACTGGGATCAAATGTCGCTGAGGACAGTGCGTTAGTGTGAAGATACAGCGTAAAGCTCCCTCTACACTCTCGCATCAAACACACCCAGGGCAGGTATAGCACGGGTTAGATACAGAGTAAAGCTCCCTCTACACTGTCCCATCAAACACTCCCAGGGCAGGTACAGCACGGGTTAGATACAGAGTAAAGCTCCCTCTACACTGTCCCATCAAACACTCCCAGGGCAGGTACAGCATGGGTTAGATACAGAGTAAAGCTCCCTCTACACTGTCCCATCAAACACTCCCAGGGCAGGTACAGCACGGGGTTAGATACAGAGTAAAGCTCCCTCTACACTGTCCCATCAAACATTCCCAGGGCAGGTACAGCACGGGTTAGATACAGAGTAAAGCTCCCTCTACACAGTCCCATCAAACACTCCCACGGCAAGTACAGCACGGGTTAGATACAGAGTAAAGCTCCCTCTGCACTCTCCCATCAAACACTCCCAGGGCAGGTACAGCACGGGTTAGATACAGAGTAAATCTCCCTCTACACTCTCCCATCAAACACTCCCAGGGCAGGGACAGCATGGGTTAGATACAGAGTAAAGCTCCCATCAAACACTCCCAGGGCAGGTACAGCATGGGTTAGATACAGAGTAAAGCTCCCTCTACACTGTCCCATCAAACACTCCCAGGGCAGGTACAGCATGGGTTAGATACAGAGTAAAGCTCCCTCTACACTGTCCCATCAAACACTCCCAGGGCAGGTACAGCACGGGTTAGATACAGAGTAAAGCTCCCTCTACACTGGCCCCATCAAACACTCCCAGGGCAGGTACAGCACAGGTTAGATACAGAGTAAAGCTCCCTCTGCACTGTCCCATCAAACACTCCCAGGGCAGGTACAGCACGGGTTAGATACAGAGTAAAGGTCTCTCTCTACACTGTCCCATCAAACACTCCCAGGGCAGGTACAGCACGGGTTAGATACAGAGTAAAGCTCCCTCTACACTGTCCCATCAAACACTCCCAGGGCAGGTACAGCACGGGTTAGATACAGAGTAAAGCTCCCTCGACACTGTCCCATCAAACACTCCCAGGGCAGGTACAGCATAGGTTAGATACAGAGTAAAGCTCCCTCTACACTGTCCCATCAAACACTCCCAGGGCAGGTGCAGCACGGGTTAGATACAGAGTAAAGCTCCCTCTACACTGTCCCATCAAACACTCCCAGGGCAGGTACAGCACGGGCTAGATACAGAGTAAAGCTCCCTCTACACTGTCCCATCAAACACTCCCAGGGCAGGTACAGCACGGGTTAGATACAGAGTAAATATCCCTCTACACTGGTCCCATCAAACACTCCCAGCGCAGGTACAGCATGGGTTAGATACAGAGTAAAGCTCCCTCTACACTGTCCCATCAAACACCCCCAGGGCAGATACAGCACGGGTTAGATACAGAGTAAAGCTCCCTCTGCACTGTCCCATCAAACACTCCCAGGGCAGGTACAGCACGGGTTAGATACAGAGTAAAGCTCCCTCTACACTGTCCCATCAAACACTCCCAGGGCAGGTACAGCATGGGTTAGATACAGAGTAAAGCTCCCTCTACACTGTCCCATCAAACACTCCCAGGGCAGGTACAGCACGGGTTAGATACAGAGTAAAGCTCCCTCTACACTGTCCCATCAAACACTCCCAGGGCAGGTACAGCATAGGTTAGATACAGAGTAAAGCTCCCCCTACACTGTCCCATCAAACACTCCCAGGGCAGGTACAGCACGGGTTAGATACAGAGTAAAGCTCCCCCTACACTGTCCCATCAAACACTCCCAGGGCAGGTACAGCACGGGTTAGATACAGAGTAAAGCTCCCTCTACACTGTCCCATCAAACACTCCCAGGGCAGGTACAGCACGGGTTAGATACAGAGTAAAGCTCCCTCTACACTGTCCCAGCAAACACTCCCAGGGCAGGTACAGCATGGGTTAGATACAGAGTAAAGCTCCCAGCACTCCTAGATCAACAGGCCGTGAATGGTGTGTAAGCCTTTTAAATGGCTCCTTGTCTACTGATACACAACCTCCCTTGTTAAGCATATCATTACAGGAAATGATTAGTTGTGAAGAATAATTTGAAATGTTGTGCCTGAATCTACTTGGCTATTAATGAAATGGCCCATTTTCATCATGCTAATGCAAACACAGTTAATTTCTGTTGGAACAGGTGCTGTACAGATGTTGTGCGATTCCTGGTGAGATATTGATCTTTTGTCAAATGTTGAAAGCACAGGCAATTTCTCGAAGCAATAATTTGAGTAAACGGTTTTCAGTGCCAGATATCACTGCTGTTTAATTGATGACCGCATTGCAGTATTGCATTTAATGGAACTGAAGCTGGAGAACTCAATGTCATTCCGTGCTCATGGCCACCGGTGCCAATAATCCCGTTTTACATCAGCCGTCACTCCCCGCTTTAAAACTCATCAAACTCTTTGATTTTTCCCAGTGTTCTTCCTCTTGTTCACAAACGTTAAGAATAATTCGACTGCACTGAGCTCCCTGAGCAGAAGGCCCCAGATTAAAAAAAAAGACTTGCATTGATATAGCACCTTTCACGACCACTGGACGCCCAAAGTGCTTTACAGCCAAAGTACTTTTTGAAGTGTAGTCACTGTTGTAATGTAGGAAATGTGGCAGCCAATTTGTGCACAGCAAGCTCCCACAAACAGTAATGTGATATTGACCAGATCATCTGTTGATTGAGGAATCAGTATTGGTCAGGACATTGGGAGAAACCCCCCTGCTCTTCCTCGAAAGAGTGCCATGAGATCTTTTACGTGAGAGAGCAGATGGGGCCTCGGTTTAACGCCTCCTCTGAAAAACGGCACCTCCGATAGTGCAGCAGTCCCTCAGTACTGCTCTGGAGTGTTGGCCTGGATTATGGGCTCAAGTCTCTGGAGTGGGACTTCAACCCACAATCTTCTGACTCAGGTAGAGTGCTACCCACTGAGCCACAGCTGACGCACATTTCATCTGTTGTGTGTCTAGCTAGCTGAACACAGTAGGACTGCTACGCACGGCCTCAACACTCTGGGCTGGGTGAGGGGCCATCAAGGTCCCGCTCTGCATGGCTATCCATCCAGGGAAGGAAATGAGGAAGAGTGTAAAATTAAGTGAGTTTGAGAGCACTGTCCCGGGCAGTTGCTGAGCCCATGAATGCTGGTTACTGGGACAGGATTACTGCAGCACTCCACATTCACTTCATCCACTGTCGATAGAGCTCTCCCTCCCAACTATCGCCTGAACACAGCTCCATCTCATCACTTATTTAAACAAACAACAAACACAGAGAGGGGAGAGATAATGTGAACATTTCTGTCAAAATGGCAGTTCTGTTAGCAGCATGTCAGTTACGTCTGTGCCGTTACTGTCTGGTGTCTAGGACTTGGTTACGTCTGTGCCGTTACTGTCTGGCGTTAGAAACGAGGGTATCCAAAATATATGGGGTTATGCGAATGAAATAGTTTTGCACAACTAAAGCTACATGAATAGCTTGAACATAAATAATTGATAATAAGCAGCTACGAACATCTGAAGACCAAGAATGGCATGTCTGACTCCAAACTTAGAAACATAGAAGATAGGAGCAGGAGTAGGCCATTCGGCCCCTCGAGCCTGCTCCGCCACTCAATGAGATCATGGCTGATCATCCAAATTCAGTACCCTGTCCCTGCCTTCTCCCCATATCCCTTTAGCCGTAAGAAATATATCCAACTCCTTCTTGAATATATTTAATGAATTGGCCTCAACTGCCTTCTGTGGTAGAGAATTCCACAGGTTCACCACTCTCTGGGTGAAGAAATTCCTCCTCATCTCTGTCCTAAATGGCTTACTCCTTATCCTTAGACTGGGACCATTGGTTTTGGACTCCTCCGCCATCGGGAACATCCTTCCTGCATCTAGTCTGTCTAGTCCTGTTAGAATTTTATAAGTTTCAATGAGATCCCCTCTCATTCTTCTAAACTCCAGCGAGTATAAGCCCAATCGACCCAATCTCTCCTCATACGTCATTCCTGCCATCCCAGGTATCAGTCTGGTGAATCTTCGCTGCACTCCCTCCATGGCAAGAACATCCTTCCTCAGATAAGGCGACCAAAACTGCGCACAATACTCAAGATGTGGTCTCACCAAGGCCCTGTACAACTGCAGCAAGACATCCTTGCTCCTGTACTCAAACCCTCTCGCTATGAAGGCCAACATACCATTTGCCTTCTTAACCGCCTGCTGCACCTGCATACTTACCTTCAGCGACTGGTGCACAAGGACACCCAGGTCTCGTTGCACTTCCCCTTCTCCCAATCTATTGCCGTTCAGATAATAATCTGCCTTCCTGTTTTTGCCACCAAAGTGGATAACCTCGCATTTATCCACAATATACTGCATCTGCCATGCTTTTGCCCAATCACCCAACCTGTCCAAATCATCCTGGAGTTTCTCTGCATCCTCCTCACAGCACACACGCCCACTCAGCTTTGTTTCGACTGCAAACTTGGAGATATTACATCTAGTTCCCTCGTCTAGATCATTAATATATATTGTGAATAGCTGGGGTCCTAGGACCGATCCCTGCGGTACCCCACTAGTCACTGCCTTCCACTTGGAAAAAGATCTGTTTATTCCAACTCTGCTTCCTGTCTGCCAACCAGTTCTCTATCCAAGTCAGTACCTTGCCCCCAATCCCATGTGCCTTAACTTTACACGCTAGTCTCTTATGCGGGACCTTATCGAAAGCCTTCTGAAAGTCCAAATACACCACATCCACTGGTTCTCCCTTATCTATTCTACCAGTTACATCCTCAAAAAATTCTAGTAGATTAGTCAAACATGGTTTACCTTTTGTAAATCCATGTTGACTTTGTCCGATCCTGTCACAGTTTTCCAAGTGCTCTGCTATTACATCTTTTATAATGGACTCTAGCATTTTCCCCACTACCGATGTCAGGATTACCGGTCTATAAATCCCTGTTTTCTCTTTACCACCTTTTTTGAATAGTGGGGTAACATTAGCTACCCTCCAATCCATGGGAACTGTTCGAGTCTATTGAATTTTGGAAGATGACCAGCAATGCATCTACTATTTCTAGGGTCACTTCCTTACGTACCCTAGGATGTAGATTATCAGGCCCTGGGGATTTATCGGCCTTCAATCGCATCAATTTCTCTAACACCATTTCCCTACAAATACTGATTTCTTTCAGTTCCTCCCCTTCATCAGACCCTATGTTCCCCGACATCTCTGGGAGGTTACTTGTGTCCTCCTTTGTGAAGACAGAACCAAAGTATGTATTAAGTTGGTCTGCCATTTCTTTGTTCCCCATTATAAATTCCCCCGATTCTGACTGCAAGGGACCTGCGCTTGACTTCACCAAACTTTTTCTCTTCACATATCTATAAAAGCTTTTACAGTCAGTTTTTATGTTCCCTGCAAGCTTACTCTCATATTCTATTTTCCCTTTCTTAATTAATCCCTTTGTCCTCCCTTGCTGAATCCTAAACTGCTCCCAATCCTCAGGTTTGCTGCTTGAGAGTATAGGGACAAGAGTGATGAGAGGAATCACGATGGAGGAGCCTTCAGGATGTATAAACAGGAAAGACATGTGAGGGAAGAGCATGAGACCCCTTAAGGCAGGGCTTTCATCTGAAAGTTAAGAGAAAGAACTTGACGTACCATTGGGCACCTTGGTTTAAGAAGAGCCCTTATAGGTTAAATGGTCCTGTCCGTCTGGTACATCGGGCCCACCCCTAAAAAGGGAAGAAAAGCAAGACCCGAAGTTCCTTGGCACAGACGGTGGACGGGAGAGTGCGGCTGGTCTAACTCCACTGTCTGGTGTCTGCGGCTGGTCTAACACCACTGTCTGGTGTCTGCGGCTGGTCTAACACCACTGTCTGGTGTCTGCGGCTGGTCTAACACCACTGTCTGGGGCTGCGGCTGGTCTAACACCACTGTCTGGTGTCTGCGGCTGGTCTAACTCCACTGTCTGTTGTCTGGGGCTGGTCTAACTCCACTGTCTGGTGTCTGGGGCTGGTCTAACACCACTGTCTGGGGCTGCGGCTGGTCTAACACCACTGTCTGGGGCTGCGGCTGGTCTAACACCACTGTCTGGTGTCTGCGGCTGGTCTAACACCACTGTCTGGTGTCTGCGGCTGGTCTAACACCACTGTCTGGTGTCTGCGGCTGGTCTAACTCCACTGTCTGGTGTCTGGGGCTGGTCTAACTCCACTGTCTGGTGTCTGGGGCTGGTCTAACACCACTGTCTGGTGTCTGCGGCTGGTCTAACTCCACTGTCTGGTGTCTGCGGCTGGGTTACTCCCTGTGCCGTCACTGTCTGGGGCTGGGTTACTCTGCCGTTACTGTCTGGTGTCTGGGGCTGGGTTACTCCCTGTGCCGTCACTGTCTGGGGCTGGGTTACGTCTGTGCTGTCACTGTCTGGTGTCTGGGACTTGGTTACGTCTTTACCATACTGTCTCGGGCCACGGGCAGAGCTGTAAATAAAGTGAAATTTCCATTTGTTCAGCTCACTCATGTGGAAATTGCACCTTTTGTGTTGCAGCGACTGATGACATTGTGAAGGTGGAAGTGTGGGACATAGTGGATAAAGGTGAGTGGTCTCTTCAACGTCTAACACTTAGTTAAAGATACATTTAATTTTCTCCAATGTATTGACTTTTGCTGTGTGTAATTATCCACTCAAGGTTTCTGGATAGAGCAGGATGTCACATCATAGCTCTGAAGTTTTTTGCCTCATCACGTCCTTGCTTTATAAGTTCCCTTTCACGTTGTTCCTGCATCATCCCTCCTTGATGTCTAAACTTGATGATTCTTAGGATGGAATTTTAAAAAACTTTTTGAGAGAGATGTTGGTGTTGTGGACTTCAGAATATGTCCTGCCACCGTCACCCCCAGGTCTCTCGGTTCCTGCACCCCCTTGACAATTAGACCATTTAGTTTATGTTGCCTATCCTCATTCTTCTAAAATGGTTGTCCGTCCACCAATGCCCCAAATTTAAAACTCTCCTCCTTGAATTTAAATCCCTCCATGGCATCGCCTCTTCCTATCTCTGTGACTTCCTCTCGATCTTTCTGTTCCTCTGACTTGGGCCTTTTGTGCTCCCCCCCCCCCCCCCCCTCGCCCCTTCATCTGTCGGCCCCACGCTCTGCAATTCCCTCCCTGAACTCCTCTACCTCTCGACTTCCCTCTTTTAAGACCCTCTTTAAAATCCACCTCTTTAACCAAGCTTTTGGTCACCCTTCCTAATGTTTGCTTCACGTCTGTTTATGCGTCAAGACATTGAGAGGACCCTCAGATAGAGCAGTGGATCATTGCAGAAACAATTAGCTCTTCCAATCAGCCGTCACAATTACGATGGGCCAAATGGACTTCTAAAGATCTCTGTATCTGCACTTGTAGTAAAGCATCCCATGTTCTAATAACTCTCACAAAAGTAAAATACTGCGGATGCTGGAAATCTGGAAAAAAAACCCAGAAAATGCTGGAAATACTCAGCAGGTCAGGCAGCATCTGTGGAGAGAGAAACAGAGTTAATGTTTCAGGTCGATGACCCTTCAGAACTGGAAAAAGTTGGAGATGGAACAGGTTTTAAGCAAGTATAAAAGCATGGAAAGTGGGGAGAGGAGGAAAGAATAAAAGAGAAGGTCTGTGAAACGGATCATCCTCCGCCATTTCCGCCACCTCCAGCGTGATCCCACCACCGAACACATCTTCCCTCATCTCCCCTTTCAGCATTCCGAAGGGACCGCTCCCTCCGCGACAACCTGGTCCACTCCTCTATCACCCCCAGCACCCCTTCCCCTTTGCCTGGCACCTTCCCGTACAAGCGCAGGAGATGCAACACCTGCAGCACGGTGGCATAGTGGTTAGCACTGTTGCCTCACAGCGCCAGGGACCCGGGTTCGAATCCAGCCTCGGGTGACTGTCTGTGTGGAGTTTGCACATTCTTCCTGTGTTTGCGTGGGTTTCCTCCGGGTGCTCCGGTTTCCTCCCACAGTCCAAAGATGTGCAGGTTAGGTTGATTGGCTATGATAAATTGACCCTTAGTGTTAGGGGGATTAAATACGTGGGGTTACGGGGATCGGGTGGGATATGTGTTGGTGCAGGCTCGATTGGCCGAAATGGCCTCTATCTGCACTGTGGGGATTCTGTGATTTCTGTGATTTCTGTGACCTGCCCTTTTACCTCCTCCCTTCCCACTGTCCAGGGCCCCAAACACCCCTTCCAGGTGAAACAGCGATTTACTTGTGCTTTCAATTTAGTACACTGTATTCGCTGCTCACGATGCGGTCTCCTCTACATTGCGGAGACCAAACTCAGATTGGGTGACTGCTTTGCGGAACACCTCTGTTCAGTCTGCAAGCGTGACCCCGAGCTTCCGTTTGACTGTCATTTTAATTCTCCGCCCCACTCCCACTCTGTTCTCTTACTCCAACACTGTTCCAATGAAGCTCGACGTAAGCTTTAGGAACAGCACCTCATCTTTCGATTTGGCACTTTACAGCCCTCCGGACTCAACATTGAGTTCAACAATTTCAGATCATAACCTCTGCCCCCATTTTATTCAGACGGCAGCTGTTGCTGATTCTGCCATTGCCATTTACACCTCCTCTAGACCCATCTTTAGTTTCTTTACTTGTCCCATTACCGTCTCCTTTTGCCTTGCACCATCCTCCCTTTTGTCATTTAACCTCTCCTGCCTTCCACCCTACCCCAGACCTTCCCTTTTGTTCTTTCCTCCCGCCCTGCTTCCCCTGCCTCTACATCTGCTTAAAAACCTGTCACATCTCTTCACTTCTTCCAGTTCTGACGAAGGGTCATCGACCTGAAACGTTAACTCTGTTTCTCTCTCCACAGACGCTGCCTGACCTGCTGTGTGTTTCCTTAGAAATAGGTTTATATTTCTAATAATTCTTCTCTCCTACATTCTCCCCCTTCATTCTTGGAATTTAATCTTCAGTCTGTGGCCCCTGTTACTAACCGGGGAGAAAAAGAAATCTTTCCCTATTTATCCTCTCAAAACCACTTGTAATTTTGCAGACCTCGATTAAACCCCGCACCTGCCCCCCGCCCACCTTTGTCTTTGCTGTTCTCGTGAAAAAACTCCAATTTTACGAGCCTTTCTTCATCCCTATAACCTGGTATCGTTCCAGTTAATCTTCACCCTCCTCTTCCCGTGGCTGTGATATTCCTCCAACAGTGCCTGCAGCCTAATCGATGTCGTGTACAAATTCAGCATCACTTCCTTGCTTTTATATTCAGCACCCCTGTGTATAAAACCTTTCCTACCTGCACTCTGTCCTTCTAAAGATCTCTGTATCTGCACCCCTAGATCTCTCTGTTCTTCCATTCTGCTACCATTTAGGATACTATTCACAATTTCTTTTCCCGGAATGTCCTACTTCACATTTCTCTGCATTGAACTGTGCCTGCTAACCTCTGTTCTCCTGCAGTCTCCCTCAGTTTGCCATCTCGCATAATATGGTATCAACATTTGACATCACTCCTTTTTGTGCCTATCTCCAAAAGAGGTGTCAGCACAGATGCCTGGACCATACCACTATGCACATCCCACCAATTTGTAAAACAGCCAATTACCCCACTCTTTTCCATCGCCAGCCATCTCCCTATCCGTGATCTCTTTAATACCATGCCCCTTGAATTTCGCCACAATTCATCAAACGCCTTCTGAAAATCCATGTGTGTAACATCCGGTTATCTATACACTGATTCCCAAAAATTCAATTCAGTGAATAGGGGACATTACCTGTTCCTCACATACCCAGGCTTGCCCATGAACTGCCCCCCCCCGCCCCCTCACGTCTTTGACCGCTCGTGACCAAAATTGCATCTCATGTTATAGACTCTGGAAGTTTACCCGCGCTGAGGTAAGACTAACTGGTTCAGAATTTGCTGGCTGGTTCCTTTACCATTTAACATTCACCAGTGTTTTGGTAGCTTCTGCTCGACACTCCTACAGTGTCCTCCCCCCCCCCCCCCCTAGATACTCCTACAGCCCCACTCTCCCCCCCCCCCCCCCCCCACCCCACCAGATACCCCTCCAGCCCCACTTCCCCCCCCCCCCCACCAGATACCCCTCCAGCCCCACTTCCCCCCCCCACCCCCCCCACCAGATACCCCTCCAGCCCCACCCCCCCCCCCAGATACTCCTCCAGCCCCACTTCCCCCACCCCCCCTCCAGATACTCCTCCAGTCCCACTCCACAATCTTACTCGCTCCACCATCGGTGGTCGTGCCTTAGCTGCTTCGACCCTAAGCTCTGAAATTTCCTCCCTAAACCTCTGCACCTCTGCACCTCTCTCTCCTTCTCAACACACTCCCCTTTGCTCACCTGGTCTCATATTTCCTTATGTGACTTGGTGTCAAATTTTGTCTGATAGCGCTCATGTGAAGCGCCTCAGGATGTTTTCCTATGTTAAAGGCGCTACATAAATGCAAGTTGTTATCCCTCTATCCCACCTACCCACCCTCTCCCCATCTCCCCACCCCCACCTACCCACCCTCTCCCCATCCCCCAACCCCACCGACCCACCCTCTCCCCGTATCCCCACCCCCACCTACCCACCCTCTCCCCATCTCCCCACCCCCACCTACCCACCCTCTCCCCATCCCCCAACCCCACCGACCCACCCTCTCCCCGTATCCCCACCCCCACCTACCCACCCTCTCCCCATCTCCCCACCCCCACCGACCCACCCTCTCCCCATCTCCCCACCCCCACCTACCCACCCTCTCCCCATCTCCCCAGCCCCACCTACCCACCCTCTCCCCATCCCCCAACCCCACCTACCCAACCTCTCCCCATCCCCCAGCCCCACCTACCCACCCTCTCCCCATCCCCCAACCCCACCTACCCACCCTCTCCCCATCCCCCAGCCCCACCTACCCACCCTCTCCCCATCCCCCAACCCCACCTACCCACCCTCTCCCCGTATCCCCACCCCCACCTACCCACCCTCTCCCCATCCCCCAACCCCACCGACCCACCCTCTCCCCATCCCCAACCCCACCTACCCACCCTCTCCCCATCTCCCCAACCCCACCTAGCCACCCTCTCCCCATCTCCCCAACCCCACCTAGCCACCCTCTCCCCATCCCCCAACCCCACCTACCCACCCTCTCCCCATATCCCCAACCCCACCGACCCACCCTCTCCCCATCTCCCCAACCCCACCTAGCCACCCTCTCCCCATCCCCCAACCCCACCTACCCACCCTCTCCCCATATCCCCAACCCCACCTACCCACCCTCTCCCCATATCCCCGACCCACCCTCTCCCCATATCCCCGACCCACCCTCTCCCCATCTCCCCAACCCCACCGACCCACCCTCTCCCCATCTCCCCAACCCCACCTACCCACCCTCTCCCCCTATCCCCAACCCCACCTACCCACCCTCTCCCCATCCCCCAACCCCACCTACCCACCCTCTCCCCATATCCCCAACCCCACCTACCCACCCTCTCCCCATATCCCCGACCCACCCTCTCCCCATATCCCCGACCCACCCTCTCCCCATATCCCCGACCCACCCTCTCCCCATCTCCCCAACCCCACCGACCCACCCTCTCCCCATCTCCCCAACCCCACCTACCCACCCTCTCCCCCTATCCCCAACCCCACCTACCCACCCTCTCCCCATCTCCCCAACCCCACCGACCCACCCTCTCTCCATATCCCCAACCCCACCTACCCACCCTCTCCCCATATCCAGAGAAATCTTTTTTTCTCCATAAATACTTCTCTTTGTGTCCTGACTCTTTACACTGTCTGTTTCACTATGTCCTTACACTGTCCCTTTCACTGTATGTCCTTACACTGTCCCTTTCACTGTATGTCCTTACACTGTCCCTTTCACTGAATGTCCTTACACTGTCCCTTTCACTGTATGTCCTTACACTGTCCCTTTCACTGTATGTCCTTACACTGTCCGTTTCACTGTATGTCCTTACACTGTCCCTTTCACTGTATGTCGTTTCACTGTATGTCCTTGCACTGTCCCTTTCACTGTATGTCCTTACACTGTCCGCTTCACTATGTCCTTACACTGTCCCTTTCACTGTAGGTCCTTACACTGTCCCTTTCACTGTATGTCCTTACACTGTCCCTTTCACTGTATGTCCTTACACTGTCCCTTTCACTGTATGTCCTTACACTGTCCCTTTCACTGAATGTCCTTACACTGTCCCTTTCACTGTATGTCCTTACACTGTCCCTTTCACTGTATGTCCTTACACTGTCCGTTTCACTGTATGTCCTTACACTGTCCGCTTCACTATGTCCTTACACTGTCCCTTTCACTGTATGTCCTTACACTGTCCCTTTCACTGTATGTCCTTACACTGTCCCTTTCACTGTATGTCGTTTCACTGTATGTCCTTGCACTGTCCCTTTCACTGTATGTCCTTACACTGTCCGCTTCACTATGTCCTTACACTGTCCCTTTCACTGTAGGTCCTTACACTGTCCCTTTCACTGTATGTCCTTACACTGTCCGTTTCACGATGTCCTTACACTGTCCCTTTCACTGTATGTCCTTACACTGTCCCTTTCACTGTATGTCCTTACACTGTCCCTTTCACTGTATGTCCTTACACTGTATGTCCTTACACTGTCCCTTTCACTGTATGTCCTTACACTGTCCGTTTCACTGTATGTCCTTACACTGTCCGTTTCACCGTATGTCCTTACACTGTCCGTTTCACCGTATGTCCTTACACTGTCCCTGTCCCTTTCACTGTCCTTACACTGTCCCTTTCACTGCATGTCCTTACACTGTCTGTTTCACTATGTCCTTACACTGTCCCTTTCACTGTAGGTCCTTACACTGTCCCTTTCACTGTATGTCCTTACACTGTCCGTTTCACTGTATGTTCTTACACTGTCCCTTTCACTGTATGTCCTTACACTGTCCCTTTCACTGTATGTTCTTACACTGTCCGTTTCACTGTATGTCCTTACACTGTCCGTTTCACTGTATGTCCTTACACTGTCCCTTTCACTATGTCCTTACACTGTCTGTTTCACTGTAGGTCCTTACACTGTCCGTTTCACTGTATGTCCTTACACTGTCCCTTTCACTATGTCCTTACACTGTGCCTTTCACTGTATGTCCTTACACTGTCCCTTTCACTGTATGTCCTTACACTGTCCGTTTCACTGTATGTCCTTACACTGTCCCTTTCACTGCATGTCCTTACACTGTCCCTTTCACTGTATGTCCTTACACTGTCCCTTTCACTGTATGTCCTTACACTGTCCCTTTCACTGTATGTCCTTACACTGTCCCTTTCACTGTATGCCCTTACACTGTCCCTTTCACTGTATGTCCTTACACTGTCCCTTTCACTGTATGTCCTTACACTGTCCGTTTCACTGTATGTCCTTACACTGTCCCTTTCACTATGTCCTTACACTGTCCGTTTCACTGTATGTCCTTACACTGTCCGTTTCACTGTATGTCCTTACACTGTAGGTCCTTACACTGTCCCTTTCACTGTATGTCCTTACACTGTCCGTTTCACTGTATGTCCTTACACTGTCCCTTTCACTGTATGTCCTTACACTGTCCCTTTCACTGTATGCCCTTACACTGTCCGTTTCACTGTATGTCCTTACACTGTCCCTTTCACTGTATGTCCTTACACTGTCCGCTTCACTATGTCCTTACACTGTCCGTTTCACTGTATGTCCTTACACTGTCCCTTTCACTGTATGTCCTTACACTGTCCCTTTCACTGCATGTCCTTACACTGTCCCTTTCACTGTATGTCCTTACACTGTCCCTTTCACTGTATGTCCTTACACTGTCCCTTTCACTGTATGTCCTTACACTGTCCCTTTCACTGTATGTCCTTACACTGTCCCTTTCACTGTATGTCCTTACACTGTCCCTTTCACTGTATGTCCTTACACTGTCCCTTTCACTGTATGTCCTTACACTGTCCGTTTCACTGTATGTCCTTACACTGTCCCTTTCACTGTATGTCCTTACACTGTCCCTTTCACTGTATGTCCTTACACTGTCCCTTTCACTGTATGTCCTTACACTGTCCCTTTCACTGTCCGTTTCACTGTATGTCCTTACACTGTCCGTTTCACTGTATGTCCTTACACTGTCCCTTTCACTATGTCCTTTTCACTGTATGTCCTTACACTGTCCCTATCACTGTATGTCCTTACACTGTCCGTTTCACTGTATGTCCTTACACTGTCCCTTTCACTATGTCCTTACACTGTCCGTTTCACTGTATGTCCTTACACTGTCCCTTTCACTATGTCCTTACACTGTCCGTTTCACTGTAGGTCCTTACACTGTCCCTTTCACTGTATGTCCTTACAATGTCCCTTTCACTGTATGTCCTTACAATGTCCGTTTCACTGTATGTCCTTACACTGTCCCTTTCACTGTATGTCCTTACACTGTCCGTTTCACTGTATGTCCTTACACTGTCCCTTTCACTGCATGTCCTTACACTGTCTGTTTCACTATGTCCTTACACTGTCCCTTTCACTGTATGTCCTTACACTGTCCCTTTCACTGTATGTCCTTACACTGTCCGTTTCACTGTATGTCCTTACACTCTCCCTTTCACTGCATGTCCTTACACTGTCTGTTTCACTATGTCCTTACACTGTCCCTTTCACTGTATGTCCTTACACTGTCCCTTTCACTGTAGGTCCTTACACTGTCCCTTTCACTGTATGTCCTTACACTGTCCCTTTCACTGTATGTCCTTACACTGTCCCTTTCACTGTATGTTCTTACACTGTCCGTTTCACTGTATGTCCTTACACTGTCCGTTTCACTGTATGTCCTTACACTGTCCCTTTCACTGTATGTCCTTACACTGTCCCTTTCACTATGTCCTTACACTGTCTGTTTCACTGTAGGTCCTTACACTGTCCGTTTCACTGTATGTCCTTACACTGTCCGCTTCACTATGTCCTTACACTGTCCGTCCTTACACTGTCCCTTTCACTGTATGTCCTTACACTGTCCCTTTCACTGCATGTCCTTGCACTGTCCCTTTCACTGTATGTCCTTACACTGTCCCTTTCACTGTATGTCCTTACACTGTCTGTCCTTACACTGTCCCTTTCACTGTATGTCCTTACACTGTCCCTTTCACTGTCCGTTTCACTGTATGTCCTTACACTGTATGTCCTTACACTGTCCCTTTCACTATGTCCTTACACTGTCCGTTTCACTGTATGTCCTTACACTGTCCCTATCACTGTATGTCCTTACACTGTCCCTTTCACTGTCCGTTTCACTGTATGTCCTTACACTGTATGTCCTTACACTGTCCCTTTCACTATGTCCTTACACTGTCTGTTTCACTGTAGGTCCTTACACTGTCCCTTTCACTGTATGTCCTTACAATGTCCCTTTCACTGTAGGTCCTTACACTGTCCCTTTCACTGTATGTTCTTACACTGTCCCTTTCACTGTATGTTCTTACACTGTCCGTTTCACTGTATGTCCTTACACTGTCCGTTTCACTGTATGTCCTTACACTGTCCCTTTCACTGTATGTCCTTACACTGTCCCTTTCACTGTATGTCCTTACACTGTCCCTTTCACTGCATGTCCTTACACTGTCCCTTTCACTGCATGTCCTTACACTGTCCCTTTCACTGTATGTCCTTACACTGTCCCTTTCACTGTATGTCCTTACACTGTCCCTTTCACTGTATGTCCTTACACTGTCCCTTTCACTGTATGTCCTTACACTGTCCCTTTCACTGTATGTCCTTACACTGTCCCTTTCACTGTATGTCCTTACACTGTCCCTTTCACTATGTCCTTACACTGTCTGTTTCACTGTAGGTCCTTACACTGTCCGTTTCACTGTATGTCCTTACACTGTCCCTTTCACTGCATGTCCCTACACTGTCCCTTTCACTGTATGTCCTTACACTGTCCCTTTCACTGTATGTCCTTACACTGTCCCTTTCACTGTATGCCCTTACACTGTCCCTTTCACTGTATGTCCTTACACTGTCCCTTTCACTGTATGTCCTTACACTGTCCGTTTCACTGTATGTCCTTACACTGTCCCTTTCACTATGTCCTTACACTGTCCGTTTCACTGTATGTCCTTACACTGTCCGTTTCACTGTATGTCCTTACACTGTAGGTCCTTACACTGTCCCTTTCACTGTATGTCCTTACAATGTCCCTTTCACTGTATGTCCTTACACTGTCCGTTTCACTGTATGTCCTTACACTGTCCCTTTCACTGTATGTCCTTACACTGTCCCTTTCACTGTATGCCCTTACACTGTCCCTTTCACTGTATGTCCTTACACTGTCCCTTTCACTGTATGCCCTTACACTGTCCCTTTCACTGAATGTCCTTACACTGTCCCTTTCACTGTATGTCCTTACACTGTCCGCTTCACTATGTCCTTACACTGTCCGTTTCACTGTATGTCCTTACACTGTCCCTTTCACTGTATGTCCTTACACTGTCCCTTTCACTGCATGTCCTTACACTGTCCCTTTCACTGTATGTCCTTACACTGTCCCTTTCACTGTATGTCCTTACAATGTCCCTTTCACTGTATGTCCTTACAATGTCCCTTTCACTGTATGTCCTTACACTGTCCCTTTCACTATGTCCTTACACTGTCCGTTTCACTGTATGTCCTTACACTGTCCCTATCACTGTATGTCCTTACACTGTCCGTTTCACTATGTCCTTACACTGTCCCTTTCACTATGTCCTTACACTGTCCGTTTCACTGTATGTCCTTACACTGTCCCTTTCACTATGTCCTTACACTGTCCGTTTCACTGTATGTCCTTACAATGTCCGTTTCACTGTATGTCCTTACAATGTCCGTTTCACTGTATGTCCTTACACTGTCCCTTTCACTGTATGTCCTTACACTGTCCCTTTCACTGTATGTCCTTACACTGTCCCTTTCACTGTGTGTCCTTACACTGTATGTCCTTACACTGTCCCTTTCACTGCATGTCCTTACACTGTCCCTTTCACTGTATGTCCTTACACTGTCCCTTTCACTGTATCACAGAAATCACAGAAACCCCACAGTACAGATAGAGGCCATTTCGGCCCATCGAGCCTGCACCGACACATATCCCACCCGATCCCCGTAACCCCTACACCAACACATATCCCACCCTATCCCTGTAACCCCACGTATTTAATCCCCCTAACACTAAGGGTCAATTTATCATAGCCAATCAACCTAACCCGCACATCTTTGGACTGTGGGAGGAAACCGGAGCACCCGGAGGAAACCCACGCAAACACGGGGAGAATGTGCAAACTCCACACAGACAGTCGCCCGAGGCCGGATTCGAACCCGGGTCCCTGGCGCTATGAGGCAACAGTGCTAACCACTATGCCACCGTGTATGTCCTTACACTGTCCCTTTCACTGTATGTCCTTACACTGTCCCTTTCACTGTATGTCCTTACACTGTCCCTTTCACTGTATGTCCTTACACTGTCCCTTTCACTGTATGTCCTTACACTATCCCTTTCACTGTATGTCCTTACACTGTCCCTTTCACTGTATGTCCTTACACTGTCCCTTTCACTGTATGTCCTTACACTGTCCCTTTCACTGTATGTCCTTACACTGTCCCTTTCACTGTATGTCCTTACACTATCCCTTTCACTGTATGTCCTTACACTGTCCCTTTCACTGTATGTCCTTACACTGTCCGTTTCACTTTATGTTCCCTTAATCTGTTTCACACTCGGGAAGAACTCTCCGACTCCCCATACTTGCTCCTAATTTGGACATAAAGCAGGTTGAGGGAAATTGGATTGGTGCTATTTCTATATTAGGTAGAGCTCCATCTATAACTCTTCTGTATTTAACTTCTTGTTCTTTTTAAGTTATCTGTCCTCTTTTTCATTATTTTCTCCTCTTCATTCTGTTCAGGTCATACGATTCTCCTCCCTGGTACATTAGGTGAGAGCTGGCCTGGCTAGAGCTGATTCTGTTTGGTAACTGGGTGTGTAATTTCTTTCTGATTGCAAGTGAGAGAGCGCACATTGAACATTATTGTTTGCTTCTGCTGTCTAATGCACATGGTGTTAACGTGAATATTAAATCTTTTATGCTGCTGTTGTGTACATGTAACATTTTACTTTTGCCAGTTTACCCTCCACTCTCCTAAAGGTGCTGACTCTCACTGGGGTACAGTTCCACAGACACTGACTCTCACTGGGGTACAGTTCCACAGACACTGACTCTCACTGGGGTACAGTTCCACAGACACTGACTCTCACTGGGGTACAGTTCCGCAGACACTGACTATCACTGGCGTACAGACCACAGACACTGACTCTCACTGGGGTACAGTTCCGCAGACACTGACTCTCACTGGGGTACAGTTCCACAGACACTGACTCTCACTGGGGTACAGTTCCGCAGACACTGACTCTCACTGGGGTACAGTTCCACAGACACTGACTCTCACTGGGGTGCAGTTCCACAGACACTGACTCTCACTGGGATACAGTTCCACAGATACTGACTCTCACTGGCGTACAGACCACAGACACTGACTCTCACTGGGGGACAGTTTCACAGACACTGACTCTCACTGGGGTACAGTTCCACAGACACTGACTCTCACTGGGGTACAGTTTCACAGACACTGACTCTCACTGGGGTACAGTTCACAGGCACTGACTCTCACTGGGGTACAGTTCCACAGACACTGACTCTCACTGGGGTACAGTTCCACAAACACTGACTCTCATTGGGGTACAGTTCCACAGACACTGGCCCTCACTGGGGAACAGTTCCACAGACACTGGCCCTCACTGGGGAACAGTTCCACAGACACTGACTCTCACTGGGGTACAGTTCCACAGACACTGACTCTCACTGGGGAACAGTTCCAGAGACACTGACTCTCACTGGGGTACAGTTCCAGAGACACTGACTCTCACTGGGGTACAGTTCCACAGACACTGACTCTCACTGGGGTACAGTTCCACAGACACTGACTCTCACTGGGGGACAGTTCCACAGACACTGACTCTCACTGGGGGACAGTTCCACAGACACTGACTCTCACTGGGGTACGGTTCCACAGACACTGACTCTCACTGGGGTACAGTTCCACAGGGTGGAGGTGCTCTCAAAAGTATGCTCCAGTGACCTATCTTTAGGTGTGAGCCCAGACATAGGATGTTTGACTTGAGGGGCATCACGTGTGTGCTGAGCCTGATTCTGTCCTCCCCTGCACTCCACAAACAAGCAGTTACCAGCCTAGGTTGGATAGAAACCTGGTTTGTAAAACGTGTAGACTCACCACCCTCACTGGCCTCACTAACCCAGGGACGCTGCGGCTAATGCCACACCTGAACCGCCCCGGCACAGACCAGCTGTCTCAGGCACATTGAACATTTGTACTTGTGACTTGCTGGTGCTTGTGTTTTGCATACAGTGTCCAGGATATAGTCAGGATGGCCTGTTTCACTATCGGAAGGTCAATATTAGCAACACAAACAGCGGCACTGCTGGGTTTCAGCATCCTGATTAACCCCTTCATAACTCCACCGCTTTTCCTGTTTCTGGCTCTTGGATTAATTCTCTTTCCTCCCAGTTCCTTTGTGCTGTTCATTCTCTTTCCACAGTGGAAGTGAACACAAAGGCATTACCTTGCTCTCGGGTTCCGTATGTGATCAGTTTTGTAAAATACCAAAACCACTGACCATTGGTTTGTTTGAATAAAAATATCCTGGGTGAATTTCCATCACCTTCAGCGTTTGGCTTTCCTTGCGTCCCTTCGGGATCCCAGCTCCGAGCCAGGCCCCTGAGTGTCAGGCGCTTGATTCTGCAAACTTTGTGCATTGATTTCATTGGTCAGCTTGTCCTGTGCAATACCCAAACTCTAAACACTGCACTCCTCGTTCTCTTCGCTTCCTTGGGCCATGAAATACCAGCAGCTAACTACATTCAAAAGCAAGGTTCAATTAAATTTGGTGTTGGGAGTCAGAAGACAAAATGTCTGTCACTGGCCATGTACGATAGCCATGGCTCAGTGGGCAGCACTCTCGTCTCCGAGTCACAAGATCGTGGGTTTGAGCCCCAGTTCAGAGACTTGAGCCCAGAATCCAGGCTGACACTCCAGTGCAGTACTGAGGGAGTGCAGTACTGAGGGAGCGCCGCACTGTCGGAGGGGCAGTACTGAGAGAGCGCCGCACTGTCGGAGGGGCAGTACTGAGGGAGTGCTGCACTGTCGGAGGGGCAGTACTGAGGGAGTGCTGCACTGTCTGAGGGGCAGTACTGAGAGAGCGCCGCACTGTCGGAGGGGCAGTACTGAGGGAGTGCTGCACTGTCGGAGGGGCAGTACTGAGGGAGTGCTGCACTGTCGGAGGGGCAGTACTGAGGGAGTGCCGCACTGTCGGAGGGGCAGTACTGAGGGAGCGCTGCACTGTCGGAAGGGCAGTACTGAGGGAGCGCTGCACTGTCAGAGGGGCAGTACTGAGGGAGCGCTGCACTGTCGGAGGGGCAGTACTGAGGGAGCGCTGCACTGTCGGAGGGGCAGTACTGAGGGAGTGCAGCACTGTCAGAGGGGCAGACTGAGCGTGCTGCAGATATTGCATATCCTTTTTAAAACAGGTTTCAGGACTGCACACAGTGCAGCAGAGATGCCCTTACCAAGACCAGATAGAATTTTAGAAATACCTCTCTGACTACGGATGTACATCTCCGAGCTGGACATCCCAGCATTCTGCTCTGTTTCTAATTGCTGTGAACGCTGCACTGTACCGGCGCTTTTAGTGATCGCTCCGATTATTGCCCATTTTTCCATCTACCGAGTGTCAGAGCTCGGTGTGGGAGAGTTACCGAGTATCAGAGCTCGACGATCCTTGCCTCCCCGCCCTCTGACCCCCTCCCCGCCCTCTGACCCCCTCCCCGCCCTCTGACCCCCTCCCCGCCCTCTGACCCCCTCCCCGCCCTCTGACCCCCTCCCCGCCCTCTGACCCCCTCCCCGCCCTCTGACCCCCCTCCCCGCCCTCTGACCCCCCTCCCCGCCCTCTGACCCCCCTCCCCGCCCTCTGACCCCCCTCCCCGCCCTCTGACCCCCCTCCCCGCCCTCTGACCCCCCCCATCCCAACATGCAGGATGGAGTTTGATGGAGGCTACAGGACTACTTAGGGGCGTAATCAGTGTGGGGGACGGCGAGCAGGTAAAGTGCCGAAGGTTGTTTGAATAGCTGTGCTGAATCTGTTCCGATCTGATGGTGTGGGGTTTTTCTGATTTGTTCCTCATTTGAAATTAGTGGGTACTTTTATATTTAAAAAAAGCGGTACTGAGAGTTATTAGGGGCATACAGTACAATGAGCGTTTGGAGCCTTCATCTTTGGTTTTTGTACACTGTGTGTAGATTGGAAATTTGAAAACATGTCTTCATAGCAATGCACGCAAGCTGGTTGTGTGACTTTTTAAAAATCAAAATTTTAAATGAAAGGCAGATTGAAGACGGGACCAGTGGGAAACTGCAGAAGAATGTGGTAGTGAATTATGGGGCTTACCCCATTCTTGCGGAGAGATTGCTATTCTAGACCTCTACTGGCAGTCTGTTACTAAACCAGCTTTTTATTTTAAAAATAATTCCAGCTTGTATTGGCACTCTTTTACTTTGTGTCTAACCCGTGCTGTACCTGCCCTGGGAGTGTTTGATGGGACAGTGCAGAGGGAGCTTTACTCTGTATCTAACCCGCGCTGTACCTGCCCTGGGAGTGTTTGATGGGACAGTGTAGAGGGAGCTTTACTCTGTATCTAACCCGTGCTGTACCTGCCCTGGGAGTGTTTGATGGGACAGTGTAGAGGGAGCTTTACTCTGTATCTAACCCGTGCTGTACCGGCCCTGGGAGTGTTTGCTGGGACAGTGTAGAGGGAGCTTTACTCTGTATCTAACCCGTGCTGTACCTGCCCTGGGAGTGTTTGATGGGACAGTGCAGAGGGAGCTTTACTCTGTATCTAACCCGTGCTGTACCTGCCCTGGCAGTGTTTGATGCGACAGTGTAGAAGGAGCTTTACTCTGTATCTAACCCGTGCTGTACCTGCCCTGGGAGTGTTTGATCGGACAGTGTAGAGGGAGCTTTACTCTGTATCTAACCCGTGCTTTACCGGCCCTGGGAGTGTTTGCTGGGACAGTGTAGAGGGAGCTTTACTCTGTATCTAACCCGTGCTGTACCTGCCCTGGGAGTGTTTGATGGGACAGTGTAGAGGGAGCTTTACTCTGTATCTAACCCGTGCTGTACCTGCCCTGGGAGTGGTTGATGGGACAGTGTAGCGGGAGCTTTACTCTGTATCTAAGCCGTGCTGTACCTGCCCTGGGGGTGTTTGATGGGACAGTGCAGCGGGAGCTTTACTCTGTATCTAACCCGTGCTGTACCTGCCCTGGGAGTGTTTGATGGGACCGTGTAGCGGGAGCTTTACTCTGTATCTAACCCATGCTGTACCTGCCCTGGGAGTGTTTGATGGGACAGTGTAGAGGGAGCTTTACTCTGTATCTAACCCATGCTGTACCTGCCCTGGGAGTGTTTGATGGGACAGTGTAGAGGGAGCTTTACTCTGTATCTAACCCATGCTGTACCTGCCCTGGGAGTGTTTGATGGGACAGTGTAGAGGGAGCTTTACTCTGTATCTAACCCGTGCTGCACCTGCCCTGGGAGTGTTTGATGGGACAGTGTAGAGGGAGCTTTACTCTGTATCTAACCCGTGCTGTACCTGCCCTGGGAGTGTTTGATGGGGACAGTGTAGAGGGAGCTTTACTCTGTATCTAACCCGTGCTGTACCTGCCCTGGGAGTGTTTGATGGGACAGTGTAGAGGGAGCTTTACTCTGTATCTAACCCGTGCTGTACCTGCCCTGGGAGTGTTTGATGGGACAGTGTAGAGGGAGCTTTACTCTGTATCTAACCCATGCTGTACCTGCCCTGGGAGTGTTTGATGGGACAGTGTAGAGGGAGCTTTACTCTGTATCTAACCCGTGCTGTACCTGCCCCGGGAGTGTTTGATGGGACAGTGTAGAGGGAGATTTACTCTGTATCTAACCCGTGCTGTACCTGCCCTGGGAGTGTTTGATGGGACAGTGTGGAGGGAGCTTTACTCTGTATCTAACCCGTGCTGAACCTGCTCTGGGAGTGTTTGATGGGACAGTGTAGAGGGAGCTTTACTCTGTATCTAACCCGTGCTGAACCTGCTCTGGGAGTGTTTGATGGGATAGTGTAGAGGGAGCTTTACTCTGTATCTAACCCGTGCTGTTCCTGCCTTGGGAGTGTTTGATGGGACAGTGTGGAGGGAGCTTTACTCTGTATCTAACCCGTGCTGAACCTGCTCTGGGAGTGTTTGATGGGACAGTGTAGAGGGAGCTTTACTCTGTATCTAACCCGTGCTGAACCTGCTCTGGGAGTGTTTGATGGGATAGTGTAGAGGGAGCTTTACTCTGTATCTAACCCGTGCTGTTCCTGCCTTGGGAGTGTTTGATGGGACAGTGTAGAGGGAGCTTTACTCTGTATCTAACCCGTGCTGTACCTGCCCTGGGAGTGTTTGATGGGATAGTGTAGAGGGAGCTTTACTCTGTATCTAACCCCGTGCTGTACCTGTCCTGGGAGTGTTTGATGGGATAGTGTAGAGGGAGCTTTCCTCTGTATCTAAATGTTCAATTTGTCATCACTAATCTGTTAAAAATTCTCAAGAAATTCGAAAAATGGAAAATTAGTGAGAACTAAATGGAAGACTTGAAATTTTGATATAAAAGTTAATAAAATAAAACAGATTATTTTAATACTAGCATGTAATGGAAAGTAAACTGGAATAGAATGAAATGGAGCCCATTAGAAGCAGACATCTGCTTTATGTTTGCAGTTGTTTTGGAACTGAAAGCTTAAATTTTCCTTCAAGTTTCCTCCCTCTCATCATTCATTGTTTGCACTGGTACTGAATGGGGTACAGACGGGCCCTTGTAATTTGGTGCAATACTTGGCATCTGACAAGAAAATTGCTGCTTGAGAACCATTAACCAATTGTTGCCTTTGTTTAGGTAAAAGTCGGAAAAAAGGAGATGGCTTGAAACTGGAGAATGACCCACAAGAGGTAGAGTGGATATATTTAGAGCTGGACCAGAGTACGATCCTGATATTGATGTATTCGTGTCCCATGCAGACACTGTGTCTTTAATACATTAGAAACATTACCTCTGCATCCACTTCCTGTGTACAAAACCTTACTTCCGCTTGTCACATTTATGTCCACATTTCCCAATATAAAATCCTATTAACGTTTAAAATGGAAACTGCCTATGTAAACATGTCACGCTGTAATTACACCCCCTGCCATTGGTGGCGCTGCAGCGCCTCAGTTTCGCGTCACCCAGCTCCTCGACCTAATGTAGAGAATCTCTTACTCTCCGACCAGTTCTGGTCCTTGCTTCCCTAATTGCAGTAAGTTTTGCTATTAATAAATCCAAGTGTCATATAGAAATGGGGATATGACTTCAGAATGGGACTGAATGACACCGCAAGACCACAGTTGCTCCTGAACCCCCCCCCCCTCCCCTGTGTGCAGACACGTGAGATTGTTTGCTATATTGTAATCATTGCTATGTGGCCAGATTCCCAGGAGTGATATCCTCGAGTGAGGCAACCCTTTACTAAACCGCTAGCAGCTGCTTTGAGGGGTACTGGCAGTCCTGCTCTCTCGGCCCAGCAGTGAGCAGTGGGAGAAAGTATCAATTGGGATAGAAGAGTTTGTATTTACGTGTAATGTAACTTACATTGTAAAATTTACACACCGCAAAATACACTCACATTTCAAATCTTTACAGGTATTCCTAAATAGGCATGAACACATTAATTTACAGTGATTAGTTGTTGAGGTGTCCCAGGTCTCTGTGTGTCTGAGGTGTCTAAGATATGCTGTGTATTTAATATACCGAATTCTTCCTTTGGTCATTTACCATATATATTTGTGTGCCTCAGTTCCTTTTGTAGCAGTTCAATGATTTGTGTCAGAACTGAAGTTCCGAATCTCTATTTTAGCCAACGACTGAGGTGCTGGAGGATTGGACGTGGATGTGATGAGACTGGCCATGCCTGTAGTCTCTCTCTGAAGTTTCTGTGATTTCCAGCTTCAGTTGCTGACCTCAGTCTCCAGCCCTGCAGTTAGTTTGCATTCAGATTGGTCAGCTGCTGCCTCTTCATCTGGTTGGTTCTTCGCTCTGATTTGCCTTTGTTTTAACTTCATGTGCATACTCAGTCTTGCAATCTACAGGAGCCCTTCCCAGTGACTGACACACTGGAGAAACACTTGCACTGTCTGTTCATGCGCAATGTTCAGAAGTGCACAGAATTCGCCAAACCTGAGCACCAGTGCAATTGATGAGTGTCTAGTTCGCAGGGAAAGAAGTTGATGTATCTCAGTCCTCGAGCTGAGACTGGGGTTCGAGCTCACTGAAGCACAGCTCTAGATAAGTTAGAGAGGTATTCCAGTGCAATCACCCTGCTTCAGTCATGTTCAGAAGGCGAGGAAAGAGCTGTTTATATTCTCCAGGGCTCTGTCTACTGCATATGAAGCCTCAAGAATACTCGCCTCCGAGACCTGTCGTTGTACCAGTAACTATGCACATACCAGTAAAGGAGTGGTTACATTCGAGTTGTACAGCAGGAGCAGCATTAGATGCCGAGCTAAGGTTAGTCTGTCGAGCTCCTCTGCAGCCAGCACATCAGCCACGGATCGAGGTACAAATAGATGGGCTCAGGGCAGAGCTAATTCTGAAACTTACTTAAAATTAAGTTGCAAGTGAGGCAAGGGATCAAACTAGTAAAGGCAAATTAGGTTTAATATCAGGAAGTTCTTCATCACACAAAGAATGATCAACACTTTGAATAGATCTCATACAGTCGTGGCAGCAAAACCCTGCAAACATTTCACAACCAATTGGAACTTTTGGGGCATCTGGATGGATGAGCTAAGATGCCTGAATGGCCATCCTCATCCTTAATTATCTGAGGAACTCCTCCCAACATCAGTTCTCATCGACGCTGTTCCCAGAAGCAAGGCAAGTGAGCTCTGAATCGGCCTCATCCAGCATGAGCTTTGACCGCGACCGTGCCTGTACTGCATTCGGCAGCACTGCCCGTGCTCCTGGCCATCGTGGCAGCAAATCATTCAGCCAACCTCATCTTCACCAAGTGCAGTCAGTGCAGACCAGAAACTTAACTGGACCAGCCACATAAATACTGTGGCTACAAGAGCTGGTCAGAGGCTGGGTATTCTGTGGCGAGTGTTTCACCTGACTCTCCAAAGCCTTTCCACCATCTACAAGGCATAAGTCAGGAGTGTGATGGAATACTCTCCACTTGCCTGGATGAGTGTAGCTCCAACAACACTCAAGAAGCTCGACACTATCCAGGACAAAAGCAGCCTGTTTGATTGGCACCCCATCCACCACCTTAAACATTCCCTCCCTCCACCACCGGCGTACTGTGGCTGCAGTGTGTACCATCTACAAGATGCACTGCAGCAACTCGCCAAGGCTTCTTCGGCAGCACCTCCCAAACCCACGACCTCTACCACCTAGAAGGACAAGGGCAGCAGGCGCATGGGAACACCACCACCTCCAAGTTCCCCTCCAAGTCACACAACATCCTGACTTAGAAGTATATCGCCGATCCTTCATCGTTGCTGGGTCAAAATCCTGGAACTCCCTCCCTAACAGCACTGTGGGAGTACCTTCACCACACGGACTGCAGCGGTTCAAGAACGCGGTTCACCACCACCTTCTCGAGGGCAATTAGGGAAGGGCAATAAATGCTGGATTTGCCAGCGACACCCACATCCCGCGAATGAATAAAAATAAAGATGGTCGATGCGGCCAAATCAGATTTCTTCGATGGTGAGGAGGCCATGGAGAAGAATGGCAGGGGAGGTATTGCCTGTCGATCCAGTTGTATTTTAACTAGAAAACCCATTTAATCTCTTGCATTGGATCTTTATGTACCTCTGAATTATGCATAGTCTGGGTTCAGACCACATGAAAGCTTGGAGCATGAGGAAGAGTCTTGGCTCGCCAAGTGAGTTCCTTCTAAAGACTACGTCAAATCTGCCTGTTCGGGATTTGATCCAAGTAAATCTCCTAAGAATGTTATTCCGAAGGCCTGACCCAGAGGAGATAGAGTGAAACTACAGAACCCCTGAGTATCTGACCAGCTTGGGTTAGTCAGCCCCAGCTGCATGTTCTATAGATGGTGAGAGGCATCTCCAGAGTAAATCCGTGGATGGAGAGCATTGCCAGGGAGATGCATCAACAGATGAGGAGGGAACTTAACCACTTAGCCGTGTCCTGGCAGCATTCACGGCACAGGTGTCGACAACCTCAGCAACTTTCAACGCTGCACCTCGAGCATGGAGGGACCCTTCCTGAGACCACCCAGTGGGCCATTCGCAAGGAGCTTTCATAACTGGACAGCGGCAGACAGCACCCCGCAGTCTCGGACGGCTCCTGACGGTGCCAAATGGTTTTCTAGATTCCTGGATTGGACTTTTTCCATTCACACCTTACATTGTTCATAAGTTACAGGCAGAGAAAGCATTTCTATAGCGCCTTTCACAACCTCAGGACTTCCCAAAGCGCTTTACAGCCAATGAAGTGCTTCTGAAGTGTAGTCACTGTTGTAATGTAGGGGAAGACTGAGGGGGATTTGATAGAGGTGTCCAAAATAAGAAAAGAAATGGACAAGGTAAACATCGATTTACCTCGCATGGGAATAGTCAAAGGCCACCATCTCGGCACCAGACACTGGAAGGGGGGTGACATGAATCAGTCATTCATGAAAGAAAGACTTATGAAATAATACTGAGTGGCCTACGGGTGGCGCTGTCCAGGGACCAGCTTGCGCAGGACATTCTTAACAGGAACTAGTGAAGGACACAACTAGAGCTCCATGTTGTAAAACAGTTGATTAAAGCTTTGTTTAATGCCTAGTAGTTTTCTTACATCAAGGGGATTAGAAGAAGTTCAGTTTTAATAGAATGTGAATGCTTCAAGGGGCGATCGATGTTAAGTTGGTGACCATATTTAAAACGGCCCTAGATAATTACTGAAAGAATATAAATGGGTCTGGGAGAAGGCAGCACAATGACATTGTAAATACCAGCCTGAGAGCGGCCTAAAGCCAGCACTGACCAGAAGGACCGAACGGCCTCCTCACGCACTGAAAGTTCCCACGTGTCTGTTAGCTTTAGGGCAGGTTTAGAGCTCACAATACCCAGTGCAAAACTCATTGTCTATTGGTTCCTGGATAATGACTTTGGAGTTGGGACTTTTAACTTGTATCTCCGTAGGTACAAAAATAAGACACAGCCCTTGGCTAACTGTTAATAATACCGAGCCTGGTCCAACATCTGTAACACCTGCTCGTAAATAAGGACTGGTCGGTCTTCATGGACTCTCTCTGCATCTGTTTCCACACGGTCTGCAGTACAGTCCAAGGGGAAGAACTGAAGATCAGCAGTAGGCTGGACGAAGCATGCCTCCCATCCCCATTGAACTTCAAAACTGGCCCACGGAATTAAAGACGTGCCTATTACGATTCAACAAACATATCAGATCTGACCGTTGGTTTGCTGAACCTCCCCCAGATCCTGGGCGCAAACCCATTTGCACATGGTTCCAAGCACCTTCCCTTTCCATTCTGTGTGGGACAAAGCCAGCACCTTATGTTAAGAAGTTTCAGAACTTACTGCATCTGACTCTGAGCTACTTTCCTGATGGCTGTTGTTAAACCAGTTGCAGTTACAGTAAAGACAATTGCTAAATAGGAAGCAAAGATTTCTGATCCCCCTTCTGTCGCAGGATATGGTGAGGCCGGTGGGATTGGCGCGGTGAGGCCGGTGGGATTGGCGCGGTGAGGCCGGTGGGATTGGCGCGGTGAGGCCGGTGGGATTGGCGCGGTGAGGCCGGTGGGACTGGCGCGGTGAGGCCGGTGGGACTGGCGCGGTGAGGCCGGTGGGACTGGCGCGGTGAGGCCGGTGGGACTGGCGCGGTGAGGCCGGTGGGACTGGCGCGGTGAGGCCGGTGGGACTGGCGCGGTGAGGCCGGTGGGACTGGCGCGGTGAGGCCGGTGGGACTGGCGCGGTGAGGCCGGTGGGACTGGCGCGGTGAGGCCGGTGGGACTGGCGCGGTGAGGCCGGTGGGACTGGCGCGGTGAGGCCGGTGGGACTGGCGCGGTGAGGCCGGTGGGACTGGCGCGGTGAGGCCGGTGGGACTGGCGCGGTGAGGCCGGTGGGACTGGCGCGGTGAGGCCGGTGGGACTGGCGCGGTGAGGCCGGTGGGACTGGCGCGGTGAGGCCGGTGGGACTGGCGCGGTGAGGCCGGTGGGACTGGCGCGGTGAGGCCGGTGGGACTGGCGCGGTGAGGCCGGTGGGACTGGCGCGGTGAGGCCGGTGGGACTGGCGCGGTGAGGCCGGTGGGACTGGCGCGGTGAGGCCGGTGGGACTGGCGCGGTGAGGCCGGTGGGACTGGCGCGGTGAGGCCGGTGGGACTGGCGCGGTGAGGCCGGTGGGACTGGCGCGGTGAGGCCGGTGGGACTGGCGCCGGGAGGCCGGTGGGACTGGCGCGGCGGGGCCGGTGGGACTGGCGCGGCGAGGCCGGTGGGATTGGCGCGGTGGGGCCGGGATTGATCTCTGAGAATGGGATGAGCTTGTTTGGGCTGAGTGGTCTTTTGCTGGTCCAACAGTTGTGTGTTAGTTTTCTCTCTGAACGGGACACGGTACATGGATTGTCTGTGGTGGGTCACTGCTATTACATCTGCCTCGTCCAAACTGGCTGACTGAAAGTGGCCAGTAGGAAATGTGTTGATGCCTTGCTCCTCGTTGGCTGTGAAACACTTCCAACAGGAGCTGGTACTTCATTCACCAACCATTTTGAACTTCCACATATCCAGCACCTTTCAATCCTGCAGGACACCCCAAAGCACTTCACAGCCAATGGATCCTTTTTGCGGTTGCTGTTAAATTGGAAGAAATGGAGGCCATTCAGCCCCTCGAGCCTGTTTCGCATTCAGTGAGATCATGGCTGATCTGTGCCTCAACTCCATCGACCTGCCTTGATTTCATATTCCTCGATACCCATACCAGCAAAAATCCATCCATCTCAATCTTGAATTCATTTGATCCCCAGAATCCACAGCCTGTTTGGGGGAGAGAGTTCCAGATTTCCACCACCCTTTGTGTGAAGAAGTGCTTCCTGACATCACCCCTGAATGGCCTGGCTCGAATTTTAAGGCTCCAGATTCTTGATCTGGACTCCCCCCACCGGAGAAATAGTTTCTATCTACCCAATCAAATCATTTAATCATCTTAAACACCTCGATTAGATCACCTCTCAATCTTCTATGTTTAAGGGAATACAAGCCTAGTCTGTGCAAACTGTGCTCCTAATTTAACCCTTCAGCCCCGGTGTCAGTCTGGTGAATCTGGGCTGCTCCCCTCCGAGGCCAATAGATCCGTCCTGAGGTGCGGGGCCCAGAACTGAACCCAGTGCTCCAGGTAGGGTCTGACCAAGTAAGGGTACAGGTATATTTTGAGTGCAGGTTCCAGGCTTGGCTCCATGTGCTGCTTCAGTATTTAGGAAGGATCGACAAAAAAGAAAGGGAGGAGGGGTAGCATTGCTAGTAAAAGAGGGGATAAATGCAATTGAAAGGAAGGATATTAACTCAGTTAATACAGAATCTATATGGGTGGAGCTAAGAAATAGCGAGGGGCGAAAAACATTAATAGGAGTGGTATATAGGCCTCCAAATAGTAAAATAGAGGTTAGGGAGGGCATCACGAGGGAAATTAGAGAAGCGTGCAATAAGAGCACAGCTGTCATCATAGGTGACTTTAACTTACATATAGATTGGACTAGCCTAATCAGTAAAAATAATGAGGAGGAGGAATTCCTTGAGTGTTTAAGGGATGGTTATCTGGATCAATATGTCGAGGAACCAACTCGGGAACAGGCTATATTGGACTGGGTACTGTGCAATGAGAAGGGACTAATCAGTAATCTTGTTGTACGGGGACCCTTGGGTCAGAGCGATCATAACATGATCGATTTCTCACTCGAAATGGAGAGCGAAGAAATTGACTCAGAGACTAAGGTCCTGAATTTAAACAAGGGGAATTATGATGCCATGAGACGGGAACTGAGTAGGTCTGATTGGACAACGTTCCTGAGAGGACTGGAGGTAGATAAACAATGGCAAACATTTAAAGATAGAATGACAAAATTGCAAAAATTGTTTATACCAATCTGGCATAAAAGGAAATCTAAAAAGGTGACTCAACCGTGGATAACAGGGGAAATTAGAGACAGCATAAAATCCAAAGATAGGGCGTATAAAATAGCCAAAAAAAGCGCCAGAGCGGAAGATTGGGAACAGTTTAAGATAGAGCAAAGGAGGGCAAAGGGCATGATCAAGAGGGGCAAAATAGCTTACGAAAACAAGCTGGCGGAAAATATAAAAACTAACTCCAAAAGCTTTTATAAATATATCAAAAGGAAAAGACTGGTGAAAACCAAAGTTGGTCCATTGCAGTCAGATACGGGGGAATATATAATGGGAAATAAGGAAATGGCAGATCAACTAAATGCATACTTTGGGTCAGTCTTTACGAAGGAAGACACAGAAAACCTCCCTGGGATATCGGGAAAAATAGGGACATTGGCAAAGGAGGAACTGACGCAAATCAATATCTCTAAGGATATGGTGTTAAGGAAGCTAAAGGGATTGAAGGTGGACAAATCCCCAGGGCCTGATAACATGCATCCTAGGGTACTGAAGGAGGTGGCCCTAGAGATAGCGGATGCACTAAGGATGATTTTTCAGAATTCATTAGACTCGGGAACAGTGCCGATGGATTGGAGGGTAGCTAACGTTACCCCACTATTCAAAAAGGGGGGTAGGGAAAAAGCAGGTAATTACAGACCTGTAAGCCTTACATCAGTTGTGGGCAAAATGCTGGAGTCCATCATTAAGGATGAAATAGCGGAGCACTTAGCAAATGGGGACAGGATAGGACAGAGTCAACATGGATTTACAAAGGGTAAATCGTGCTTGACTAATCTATTGGAATTTTTTGAGGGAGTAACTGGTAGAATAGATGGGGGAGAGCCAGTAGATGTGGTGTACCTGGACTTCCAAAAGGCCTTCGATAAGGTCCCACATAAAAGATTAGCATGGAAAATTGAGGCTCATGGGATAAAGGGGAAAGTTTTGGCGTGGATAGGGAACTGGCTGTCAGATAGAAAACAGAGAGTTGGAATAAACGGCTCATTTTCTGAATGGCAGGCAGTAACAAGTGGGGTACCACAGGGATCTGTCCTGGGCCCCCAGCTGTTCACAATTTACATTAATGACCTGGATCAGGGAGTCGGATGCAGCATTTCCAAATTTGCAGACGACACTAAACTAGGAGGTGGGGTGGGCTCAGAGGAAGAGACCAGGAAGCTCCAGAGCGATTTGGACAGACTGGGCGATTGGGCGGATAAATGGCAGATGCACTATAATGTGGACAAGTGCGAAGTTATCCACCTTGGGTGCAGGAACGGGAGGGCAAATTATTATTTAAATGGCAATAGATTGGGAGAGGGGGAAGTACAGAGAGACCTGGGTGTTCTTGTACACCAGTCACTGAAGGCGAGCATGCAGGTGCAACAGGCGGTCAAGAAGGCAAACGGTATGCTGGCCTTCATAGCAAAAGGGTTAGAATACAGGAACAGGGATACCTTGCTGCAGCTGTACAGGGCACTGGTGAGACCACACCTCGAGTACTGTGTACAGTTTTGGTCGCCTCATCTGAGGAAGGATGTTCTTGCCATGGAGGGGGTGCAGCGGCGATTCACCAGGCTGATACCAGGAATGGCGGGAATGACCTATGAGGAGAGACTATGTAGTTTAGGGATGTACACACTGGAGTTTAGAAGATTGAGAGGGGACCTCATAGAAGTGTATAAAATTCTGACAGGTCTAGACAGACTGGATGCAGAAGGAATGTTTCCCTTGGCGGGTGAGAACAGAACTAGAGGACATAATTTAAGGATAAGGGCTAAACCATTTAGGACAGAGATGAGGGGGAATTTCTTCACTCAGAGAGTGGTGAACCTGTGGAACTCATTGCCACAGAGGGCAGTGTACGCCAGCTCATTAAATATATTTAAGAGGGAATTAGATATATTTCTACGGGCAAAAGGGGTTAAGGGTTACGGAGAGAAGGCGGGGACGGGATACTGAATTAAAGGATCAGCCATGATCTCATTAAATGGCGGAGCAGGCACGAAGGGCCGAATGGCCTACTCCTGCTCCTATCTTCTATGTATGTATCTATGTAAATGTAGTTGCTAATTGGTTTGAGAGAAGCTCTAATCCTCCCTATTATGTTCTGTTGGTAGTCGGATGCGGAGCTGGCTCTGGATGCGGAGTTCCTCGATGTCTACAAGAACTGTAACGGTGTTATAATGATGTTTGACATCACCAAGCAGTGGTAAGGATATTTCGGCATTACGCACTAGGACTCCAGTGTATGTGATTCTGTGGATGCCGAACTCGCTGCTCCAGAGTTGACCCCCACTGATGTTCCTCTGACGTAAAGAATTTAAACCAAAATTGCGGTTTTAAAAGGTGACTACTGAAAATGACACTGGCGCTGCGGAGCGCTCCTCTGATGCTGCGAAGAATAGTGTCGCACCAGCCAGCCTCTAGGGCGGCTTGCTGCAGATTTGGGCAGGGGGCAGCACCGTGAGTGTGGAGCCCCCACCCCCGAGTGTGGAGCCCCCCAGGTTTGGAGGTGACTGGGAGCCCCAGATATGGACGCCCCTGAACTCATGCTGGGCTATTCCTGTTCTGCTTCTATCTCTGCCTGAACCCTTGGCGACCGCTTTTGTTTAGCTTTACTTTTGCCGAGGTTGTTTTCTTGCGGTGTTTTGATGTGGTAGAAGGTTCAATGCCATGTCTATTTGATGGTTCATTTAAAATATATTTTTCAATCTCGGGGAGTTTAGGAATGGTTTTCTGATGCCCTCCTCCCAGTGTGGAGCCTTGCTCTATGGGAGAACGATCGGAGAATGTGACCTTTGCTCTCCTGCTTGTTGCTACATCAGTGAACCAGTTGGGTTTTGACAACAATCCGACAGCTTCACGGTCACTTTTACCGATAGCAGCTTTTTATTTAATTTCCAGATTTGAACTTGCGTTCTCTGGATTACTAGTCCAGTGTTGTAACCACTACACTACCTTACATACCCCTTCTATATGTAGAAGGATTAGCTGAATCAGGAGTGGCGAAGGTGTGTTGATTGATTCCCTCCCCTGTTTCTGCAGGACGTTCAGTTATATCATGAAAGAACTTCCCAAAGTGCCTGACCACATTCCAGTCTGTGTGCTTGGGAACCACCGTGACATGGGAGAGCACCGGGTCATCTTGCCCGATGACGTCAGGGACTTCATACAGAGCAGCAACAGGTACAGCAAATACCGACACGGCAACATTCCCACCTAAGTTAGCTCAGTCTCCCTAACGTGGATACAATGCTGAGTAATGAACAGGAAGCAAAGCTTTAGACTTGATGGGTGTTGCTTGGATTGGAGAAGAGTTGCAAGGGGGTCAGTGCTGTATCCTCTTGTTCCTTTTAGAATGATCTCTCCCTCTTTCAGATTAGTTTGGGATTGATACAGGGCTATGGGGAGAGAGCGGGACAGTGGGATTAGTTTGGGATTGATACAGGGCTATGGGAGAGTGGGGCAGTGGGATCAGTTTTGGATTGATACAGGGCTATGGGGAGAGAGTGGGACGATGGGATCAGTTTTGGATTGATACAGGGCTATGGGGAGAGAGTGGGACGATGGGATCAGTTTTGGATTGATACAGGGCTATGGGGAGAGAGTGGGACGATGGGATCAGTTTTGGATTGATACAGGGCTATGGGGAGAGAGTGGGACAATGGGATCAGTTTTGGATTGATACAGGGCTATGGGGAGAGAGTGGGACAGTGGGATCAGTTTTGGATTGATACAGGGCTATGGGGAGAGAATGGGACGATGGGATCAGTTTTGGATTGATACAGGGCTATGGGGAGAGAGTGGGACAATGGGATCAGTTTTGGATTGATACAGGGCTATGGGGAGAGAGTGGGACAATGGGATCAGCTTTGGATTGATACAGGGCTATGGGGAGAGAATGGGACGATGGGATCAGTTTTGGATTGATACGGGGCTATGGGGAGAGAGTGGGACGATGGGATCAGTTTTGGATTGATACAGGGCTATGGGGAGAGTGGGACGTTGGGATCAATTTTGGATTGATACAGGGCTATGGGGAGAGAGTGGGACGATGGGATCAGTTTTGGATTGATACAGGGCTATGGGGAGAGAGTGGGACGATGGGATCAGTTTTGGATTGATACAGGGCTATGGGGAGAGAATGGGACGTTGGGATCAGTTTTGGATTGATACAGGGCTATGGGGAGAGAGTGGGACGATGGGATCAGTTTTGGATTGATACAGGGCTATGGGGAGAGAATGGGACAGTGGGATCAGTTTTGGATTGATACAGGGCTATGGGGAGAGAATGGGACAGTGGGATCAGTTTTGGATTGATACAGGGCTATGGGGAGACAGTGGGATCAGTTTTGGATTGATACAGGGCTATGGGGAGAGAATGGGACAGTGGGATCAGTTTTGGATTGATACAGGGCTATGGGGAGAGAATGGGACGTTGGGATCAGTTTTGGATTGATACAGGGCTATGGGGAGAGAATGGGACGTTGGGATCAGTTTTGGATTGATACAGGACTATGGGGAGAGAGTGGGACGATGGGATCAGTTTTGGATTGATACAGGGCTATGGGGAGAGAGTGGGACGTTGGGATCAGTTTTGGATTGATACAGGGCTATGGGGAGACAGTGGGATCAGTTTTGGATTGATACAGGGCTATGGGGAGACAGTGGGATCAGTTTTGGATTGATACAGGGCTATGGGGAGAGAATGGGATCAGTTTTGGATTGATACAGGGCTATGGGGAGACAGTGGGATCAGTTTTGGATTGATACAGGGCTATGGGGAGAGAATGGGACAGTGGGATCAGTTTTGGATTGATACAGGGCTATGGGGAGACAGTGGGATCAGTTTTGGATTGATACAGGGCTATGGGGAGAGAGTGGGACAGTGGGATCAGTTTTGGATTGATACAGGGCTATGGGGAGAGAATGGGACAGTGGGATCAGTTTTGGATTGATACAGGGCTATGGGGAGAGAATGGGACAGTGGGATCAGTTTTGGATTGATACAGGGCTATGGGGAGAGAATGGGACGTTGGGATCAGTTTTGGATTGATACAGGGCTATGGGGAGAGAATGGGACGTTGGGATCAGTTTTGGATTGATACAGGACTATGGGGAGAGAGTGGGACGATGGGATCAGTTTTGGATTGATACAGGGCTATGGGGAGAGAGTGGGACAGTGGGATCAGTTTTGGATTGATACAGGGCTATGGGGAGACAGTGGGATCAGTTTTGGATTGATACAGGGCTATGGGGAGACAGTGGGATCAGTTTTGGATTGATACAGGGCTATGGGGAGACAGTGGGATCAGTTTTGGATTGATACAGGGCTATGGGGAGAGAATGGGATCAGTTTTGGATTGATACAGGGCTATGGGGAGACAGTGGGATCAGTTTTGGATTGATACAGGGCTATGGGGAGAGAATGGGACAGTGGGATCAGTTTTGGATTGATACAGGGCTATGGGGAGACAGTGGGATCAGTTTTGGATTGATACAGGGCTATGGGGAGAGAGTGGGACAGTGGGATCAGTTTTGGATTGATACAGGGCTATGGGGAGAGAGTGGGACAGTGGGATCAGTTTTGGATTGATACAGGGCTATGGGGAGACAGTGGGATCAGTTTTGGATTGATACAGGGCTATGGGGAGACAGTGGGATCAGTTTTGGATTGATACAGGGCTATGGGGAGAGAATGGGATCAGTTTTGGATTGATACAGGGCTATGGGGAGACAGTGGGATCAGTTTTGGATTGATACAGGGCTATGGGGAATTACAGTACAACCTGAATACAATTAGTTATGGCATCTAAGATGAAGCCAGACACAAATGTATGAGCTGTTACTACTGCATTCACAATGTCTAGGTTTACATAGTTCTTATCATAAAGTTAAACGTGGAGAATTACTGTATGCAGAGGTTATTACTTTAGAAGAGGTTATTAATCAACAGTCATTTTCAGCATCAAGGTTGCTATGTAAATTCAAATTGTTGTTGATAATATAAATAGTTGCAGGCAAAGATGCAATTTCTGGACATTTCACAATTTCCTCTGTAGCTGTGAGCTCTTAATTGTCTTGGGACAGGTTTATAACCTTTGTGACCACCCCATGGTTATCGCCCATTTACTTCTCTATGTGGGGTCTCGTACATCCACTTGCTCCTGGGATCTGGTATTGTGGTTTGGTAAGCCTGTTTCCCACATGCCCCGCTGGTTGAGGATGAACAATGCACAGGCAGGAACAACAACAACTTACATTTATATAGCGCCGTGAATGCATTCAAACAAAGAAAGAAAGACTTGCATTTCTATAGCGCCTTTCATGACCACCGGACACCTCAAAGCGCTTTACAGCCAATGAAGTACTTTTGAAATGGAGTCACTTGTAATGTAGGAAACACGGCAGCCAATTTGCACCCACCTGAGAGAGCAGACGAGACCTCGGTTTAACGTCTCATCCGAAAGACGGCACCTCTGACAGTGCGGCTCTCCCTCAGCACTGCACTGGAGTGGGACTTGAACCCACAACTTTCTGACTGAGAGGCGAGGGTGCTGCCCACTGAGTCACAGCTGACAGAGTTCCAAGATGCTTCATGGCAAGTCAAAGAATGCTATATGGAGGGGTGACCAAGAGCTCGGTTAAAGAGGTGGATTTGAAGGAGGGACAGGGAGGAGAGGCGGAGAGGATTAGGGAGGGAATTCCAGAGGGTGGCACCTAGGCAGTTAAAGGCACGGCCACTAAAGATGGGATGGAGGTGAAGGTGATTTGGGAAAGTCTTGTATTAAATTTTGATCTTGTAGATCTCTGGGGTAATTATGTTAAAATGAACGTGGTCTTTCCTGTCAAAACCTGAAAGTAGAGGCAGGAGTCCGAGGTTGTGATGTTGCTGACCTCGGCGACTCCATGGTGGGTCCTGACCCTGCTGCTGAGTCCATGGTGGGTCCTGACCTCGGCGACTCCATGGTGGGTCCTGACCCTGCTGCTGGCTCCATGGTGGGTCCTGACCCTGCTGCTGGCTCCATGGTGGGTCCTGACCCTGCTGCTGGCTCCATGGTGGGTCCTGACCTCGGCGACTCCATGGTGGGTCCTGACCCTGCTGCTGGCTCCATGGTGGGTCCTGACCCTGCTGCTGGCTCCATGGTGGGTCCTGACCCTGCTGCTGGCTCCATGGTGGGTCCTGACCCTGCTGCTGGCTCCATGGTGGGTCCTGACCCTGCTGCTGACTCCATGGTGGGTCCTGACCCTGCTGCTGACTCCATGGTGGGTCCTGACCCTGCTGCTGGCTCCATGGTGGGTCCTGACCCTGCTGCTGGCTCCATGGTGGGTCCTGACCCTGCTGCTGACTCCATGGTGGGTCCTGACCCTGCTGCTGGCTCCATGGTGGGTCCTGACCTCGGCGACTCCATGGTGGGTCCTGACCCTGCTGCTGGCTCCATGGTGGGTCCTGACCCTGCTGCTGGCTCCATGGTGGGTCCTGACCCTGCTGCTGACTCCATGGTGGGTCCTGACCCTGCTGCTGGCTCCATGGTGGGTCCTGACCTCGGCGACTCCATGGTGGGTCCTGACCCTGCTGCTGGCTCCATGGTGGGTCCTGACCCTGCTGCTGGCTCCATGGTGGGTCCTGACCCTGCTGCTGGCTCCATGGTGGGTCCTGACCCTGCTGCTGACTCCATGGTGGGTCCTGACCCTGCTGCTGGCTCCATGGTGGGTCCTGACCTCGGCGACTCCATGGTGGGTCCTGACCCTGCTGCTGGCTCCATGGTGGGTCCTGACCCTGCTGCTGGCTCCATGGTGGGTCCTGACCCTGCTGCTGACTCCATGGTGGGTCCTGACCCTGCTGCTGGCTCCATGGTGGGTCCTGACCTCGGCGACTCCATGGTGGGTCCTGACCCTGCTGCTGGCTCCATGGTGGGTCCTGACCCTGCTGCTGGCTCCATGGTGGGTCCTGACCCTGCTGCTGGCTCCATGGTGGGTCCTGACCCTGCTGCTGGCTCCATGGTGGGTCCTGACCCTGCTGCTGGCTCCATGGTGGGTCCTGGCCCTGCTGCTGGCTCCATGGTGGGTCCTGACCCTGCTGCTGACTCCATGGTGGGTCCTGACCCTGCTGCTGGCTCCATGGTGGGTCTTGACCCTGCTGCTGGCTCCATGGTGGGTCCTGACCCTGCTGCTGGCTCCATGGTGGGTCCTGACCCTGCTGCTGGCTCCATCCCGCTCTGTAAAATGAATTTCCCGAGATTGGGCTTGTTAAGCCCGCCGAGCGCATTTCCCAGCCAATCAGAGGAAGCGGGTCTGGTGACGTCATTTGATGATGTGTCATCAGCCAGTTTCCTCAAAGGGACCATGTCCAAATTTATTTTGACATTTGTGCTGTCAGTGTTCTACAGCATTGAGGTGCTGCAAACACTGACAATCACTGCACAAAGGCACAGGGCTGCACTCAGGTTCTCCCATGACTCCCTCCCCTTATGGAGGGAGTCAGCACGCAGGGAGGTCCTCTTCCCTTCCCATGGGCGGAAGAGACCTCCCAGGAGATCAACACAGCCTGGTTGCACATTGCAGAGGAGGCCACAAGCAGGGATGTCGTCGGGAGGACCAGGCTGCAGTGCCGCAAACCTTTCAATGATCTCAGTAGATCACAAACGTTAGCACAAAGCCACACTCAACCTCATCCTGCTGTGCCTCTCATCACATCCCCATCACTCTGCCTTCCCTACCCTACTCGTGCACATCCTTACACCAACATACCTTGAACCTCCACCCATCCCTCTCTATCTGCATTATCACATCCCCATCTCACCCCTCACACTCACCCTCATCCTAGTGCAATTATACCTACAAACAACACACAAGGGTAGGCACTTGGGTGTTTTATGCAATGTTCATGTAAAGTTTCTGTTAATGTGGTGTCAAACATTGAAACCTTTATTTTCAGCATTTTGTGTTCTTGGACAGATTTGTGTGCACCTTTGGAAGTGGCTCAGTGAGTTGCAGTGAATGGTGAGACATAGTGGTATCCCCCGCAATGGTCATGAGTGTGAAAGGAATGGCTTGAGTATTGTTGGGATGCTTTATGGTGTTGGTGTGGGGTGGTGCCAACCTGGCACAACATGTGACAGCCAGGGTGTACAGCATCAAGTGAAGTAAATCTGGCCATGGTGAGGCCATCCCTGGCCTCCCGGGCAGCAATGTGGTCGGGTGCTGATGCCCTGTGTCCTGTGCAGCATCAGTTGATTGCGGAGAAGGTTGGTGGTGTTGTTGGTGATGCTGGTGTTGGGGCTGATCGTGGTGGGATTCTGAGGACCAAGGTGAGAGAGTATAGGCACCCATGCTGATGTAATAGATGGCAGGTGAAGTAGAGATGACAGAAGCGATCTGTCAGTGGTGAGATGTAATGAGGTCAGATTGGATGGAGACTTGTGTAAAGACTTGCAACATGGTGAGCTTGTGGCTGAGGGAAGATATCTCTGTAAGGTGGGACTTTTACTTTACATTTGAAGCTGTCAACTCAACAGCTGATTCAATGGCCACTGAACTTGCACCTCAGCTTGACAGACGTGGTCCATGACTAGCGTGGACCCTGTGGGCTAGCTGTCAAATGCAAAAGGTGAGCTAAAAATCATTCTTAAGTGGCTCTAAACAAGCCACTAATTACCTGAATTGGGTCCCTCGCCACTATGTGGCGGATCTGCTCAGCGCTGACAGATACGACATTGGGAAAGGCGGGTTCACAGCAGGGTCCCGGCCCACTGTGAAACAAACCCACTTTCCCACCTGACCCGCCACCGATCGCGCCCACTGACCCCCCTGCAAAATTCTGGCCCTGGCGTCTGAGAAACGCAGGCCTTGTTTGATATTTAAATTTCCCAGGATGCAGAGGAGGGTGTTCACAATTGTTGTTCCTTGGAAGGAGTGTGAAGATTATCTGTTAATAACAAGAGTACTGTCTTGACTTTAACTTTTCTGTTCCTGGTCTTATCCTGACCCTTATTACATTCTGCTCACCGTTTCTCAAAGGCTCCGCTATTTTTAGATCACCCACTTGCTTCACTTCTCTACCCTGAACCAGGTCAAGTGATCCTTACATCCCTGTTGCAGCTAGCAACATATTTCCTGAGAAAACAGGATAGAATCATAATCTTGCAGCATAGAAGGAGGCCATTCAGCCCATCGTGCCTGTGCCGGCTCTTTGAAAGAGCTCTCCAATTAGTCTCACTCCTCTGCTCTTTCCCCAGAGCCCTGCAAATTTCTCCCCTTCAAGTATTTATCCAATTCTCTTTTGAAGGTGACTGTTGAATCTTCTGCCACCACCCTTTTAGGCAATGCATTCCAGATCACAACAACTCGCTGTGCAGAAAGGTTTCTCATCATCTCACCCCTGTTCCTTTTGCCAATTATCTTAAATCTGTGTCCTCTGGTTACCGATCCATCTGCTGCTGAAAACAGTTTCTCCTTTATCAAAACGCTTCATGATTTTGCATGGTATTTACAGCGTAGAAACAGGCCATTCGGCCCAACAGGCCCATGCTGAGCACTTCTATTAAATCGCCCCTTAACCTTATATTCTCTAGATAAAAACCCCTTCTCACCATAACCATTTTCCTTATTACAGTCTATTTTGGGATAATTAAGATCTCTTACAATAAACCCTACTGTTGGAGCTGTACAAGTTAACAACACAGAAGGCCATTTGGCCCATCGCAGCCCTGCCTGTTTTATTGTTAAATCACCACTCTAATTTGTCTACAAATGCCATGCTGCATTTCCTGCCCACTGTTCAGCGAGCTGTATGTCCCCAGTCATGTATCTGATCTGTTATTGCTTCTCGGCTCAAACAAAGGGATTCTGCAGCCAATTCACAAAACTCTGGCGATTCAGCTATGTTTCAATAAGAGAAGTCTGTCCGGGACAGTTTTTCTCACTGCTACTGCCTGCATTCAGAAACTAATTGTGTCAAAAGATTGTCCCACAGGGATCTGTGTTGGGGCCTCAACTATTCACTGTATTTATTAATGACTTAGATGGCGGGATAGAGAGCCACATATCCAAGTTTGCCGATGACACAAAGATAGGCGGCATTGTAAGCAGTGTAGCTGGAAGCATAAAATTACAGAGACATTAATAGATTAAGTGAATGGGCAAAACTGTGGCAAATGGATTTCAATATAGGCAAGTGAGAGGTCATCCACTTTGGACCTAAAAAGAAAGAAATACTTGCATTTATCTAGCGCCTTTCATGACCACCGGACATCTCAAAACACTTTACAGCCAATGAAGTACTTTTGAAGTGGAGTCACTGTTGTAAAGTAGGAAACGCGGCAGCCAATTAGCGCTGAGAGATCAGAGTACTTTCTAAATGGTGAAAAGCTAGAAGCAGTGGAAGTCCAAAGTGACTTAGGGGTTCAGGTCCATAGATCATTAAAATGTCATGGACAGGTAGAGAAAATAATCAAAAAGGCTAATGGAATGCTGGCCTTTATATCCAGAGGACTAGAATACAAGGGGGTAGAAGTTATGCTGCAGCTGTACAAAACCCTGGTTAGACCACACCTGGAGCACTGTGAGCAGTTCTGGGCACCACACCTTAGGAAGGGTATACAGGAAACTCTCGTTTAAACGGCACCTAAATATCCGGATTTCTCTATTAACCGGCAAAATTCAGGAGTAGGTTCAGGTAAGTTTTACTGTATATTAGTGGCCGTGTAACCGGGACTCCTGCACAAGTGACCGTGTAACCGGGACTCCTGCACAAGTGGCCGTGTAACCGGGGTTCCTGCACAAGTGGCCGTGTAACAGGGACTCCTGGATCTGTGGCCGTGTAACCGGGGCTCCTGCACCTGTGGCCGTGTAACCGAGACTCCTGCACAAGTGGCCGTGTAACCGGGACTCCTGGATCTGTGGCCGTGTAACCGGGACTCCTGCACCTGTGGCCGTGTAACCGGGACTCCTGCACCTGTGGCCATGTAACTGGGGTTCCTGCACCTGTGGCCGTGTAACCGGGACTCCTGCACCTGTGGCCGTGTAACAGGGACTCCTGGATCTGTGGCCGTGTAACCGGGACTCCTGCACCTGTGGCCGTGTAACCGGGACTCCTGCACCTGTGGCCGTGTAACCGGGGTTCCTGCACCTGTGGCCGTGTAACCGGGACTCCTGCACCTGTGGCCGTGTAACCGGGACTCCTGCACAAGTGGCCGTGTAACCGGGACTCCTGCACAAGTGGCCGTGTAACCGAGACTCCTGCACCTGTGGCCGTGTAACCGGGGTTCCTGCACCTGTGGCCGTGTAACCGGGGTTCCTGCACCTGTGGCCGTGTAACCGGGACTCCTGCACCTGTGGCCGTGTAACCGGGACTCCTGCACAAGTGGCCGTGTAACCGGGGTTCCTGCACCTGTGGCCGTGTAACCGGGGTTCCTGCACCTGTGGCCGTGTAACCGGGACTCCTGCACCTGTGGCCGTGTAACCGGGACTCCTGCACAAGTGGCCGTGTAACCGGGACTCCTGCACAAGTGGCCGTGTAACCGGGGCTCCTGCACCTGTGGCCGTGTAACCGGGGTTCCTGCACCTGTGGCCGTGTAACCGGGACTCCTGCACCTGTGGCCGTGTAACCGGGACTCCTGCACAAGTGGCCGTGTAACCGGGACTCCTGCACAAGTGGCCGTGTAACCGAGACTCCTGCACCTGTGGCCGTGTAACCGGGGTTCCTGCACCTGTGGCCGTGTAACCGGGGCTCCTGCACCTGTGGCCGTGTAACCGAGACTCCTGCACAAGTGGCCGTGTAACCGGGGCTCCTGCACCTGTGGCCGTGTAACCGGGACTCCTGCACCTGTGGCCGTGTAACCGGGACTCCTGCACCTGTGGCCGTGTAACCGGGACTCCTGCACCTGTGGCCGTGTAACCGGGACTCCTGCACCTGTGGCCGTGTAACCGGGACTCCTGCACCTGTGGCCGTGTAACCGGGACTCCTGCACCTGTGGCCGTGTAACCGGGACTCCTGCACCTGTGGCCGTGTAACCGGGACTCCTGCACCTGTGGCCGTGTAACGGGGACTGCTGCACAAGTGGCCGTGTAACCGGGACTCCTGCACCTGTGGCCGTGTAACCGGGACTCCTGCACCTGTGGCCGTGTAACCGGGACTCCTGCACAAGTGGCCGTGTAACCGGGACTCCTGCACCTGTGGCCGTGTAACCGGGGTTCCTGCACCTGTGGCCGTGTAACCGGGACTCCTGCACCTGTGGCCGTGTAACCGAGACTCCTGCACAAGTGGCCGTGTAACGGGGACTCCTGCACAAGTGGCCGTGTAACCGGGACTCCTGCACCTGTGGCCGTGTAACCGAGACTCCTGCACAAGTGGCCGTGTAACGGGGACTCCTGCACAAGTGGCCGTGTAACCGGGACTCCTGCACCTGTGGCCGTGTAACCGGGACTCCTGCACAAGTGGCCGTGTAACGGGGACTCCTGCACCTGTGGCCGTGTAACCGGGACTCCTGCACAAGTGGCCGTGTAACCGGGACTCCTGCACAAGTGACCGTGTAACCGGGACTCCTGCACCTGTGGCCGTGTAACCGGGACTCCTGCACCTGTGGCCGTGTAACCGGGACTCCTGCACCTGTGGCCGTGTAACCGGGACTCCTGCACCTGTGGCCGTGTAACCGGGACTCCTGCACCTGTGGCCGTGTAACCGGGACTCCTGCACCTGTGGCCGTGTAACCGGGACTCCTGCACCTGTGGCCGTGTAACCGAGACTCCTGCACCTGTGGCCGTGTAACCGGGGTTCCTGCACCTGTGGCCGTGTAACCGAGACTCCTGCACCTGTGGCCGTGTAACCGGGGTTCCTGCACCTGTGGCCGTGTAACCGGGCTCTCGTACCTTGATAGGTATAGCTCTCCGTTATCCGGAATTTTTAATCAACCGGCACCGTCCCGGTCCCGTAGGTGCCGGATACCAAAGAGTTTCCTGTATTGGCATTGGAGGGAGTGCAGCGTAGGTTTACTAGAATGATAGCTGGACTCCAAGGGTTAAATTATGAGAACAGATTACACAAGCTAGGGTTGTATTCCTTAGAATTTAGAAGATTAAGGGATGATTTGATCAAAGTTTTCAAGATATTAAGGGGAACTGATAGGGTGGATAGAGAGAAACTATTTCCGCTGGTTGGGGAGTCTAGGACTGGGGGGCAGAGTCTAAAAATTAGAGCCAGACCTTTCAGGAGTGAAATTAGGAAACACTTCTACACAAAGGGTGGTAGAAGTTTGGAACTCTCTTCCGCAAACAGCAATTGATGCTCGATCAATTATTAATTTTAAATCTGAGATTGATAGATTTTTGTTAACCACAGGTATTAAGGGATATGGGGCAAAGGCAGGGATATGGAGTTAGATCGCACATTAGCCATGATCTCATTGAATGGTGGAACAGGCTTGAGGGGCTAAATGGCCTCCTCCTGTTCCTATGTTCCTGTATCTGGGCCAGTGCCTTTTGAGGTGCTAATGTGGATTTGCAGCTGAGTGGAAATAGACAAATCTATTACCTGACCCATCAGGTCGCCTCAAAAGGAAGACGGTAAAAGTCTCACATTTGACATCCGCGGTATGAAAGGTGTCTTTTGTTGTGAAGGCATTGTCATCACCAAGTTACCTTCAGGTTTTCTGCTTCCATGTGTTCAGGTTGGATATATGAAATGCGGTGGATGTGGTTTATATGGATTTTCAAGAAGCATTTGATAAGGTCCCATATAAGAGACTTATGGTAAAGATAATGGTGCATGGAATTGGCCCACATGGATCGGGAGCTGATTGGAAGGCGGAAAACCAATGTAGGGATCAAGGGAATTTTCTTTGACTGGAGAACTGTAGTGGGGCAGTCTGTGTTCAGGCCACTCTCACCGTATACAGAATGATCTTCCCATAGAATTGAAGAAACATCGAAATTTGCTGCTGACACCAAATTGGAGAACATGACGAATTGTGACGAGCACCGTGAAAAACTGCCGTGTGATGTAAACTGGTCGGATGGACAAGGAGGTGGCAGGTGTCGTTCAGTATTTAAAAAAAAAAAGTGAAATACATTTTGGAAGTAAGGATATGGACAGGGAAAACCCCTTGAAATGGTAAGAATTTAAATGGAGTGGAGGAGCGATTAAACAAAAGCTACTGCCAAGGTTTCGGGCTCTTGTTTTGAAACAGTCCATGTGTGTAAGTGAACGGCTAGGCAGGAAAGAGCAAAGCAAGTTTCATGGAGGTAGCTACAGCAGTAGAGCAAATGAGAGACATCTAGAGGTGGGCAGAACAGATAGGCCAAGAATGTAACAACAACAACTTGTATTTATACAGCGCCTTTAACGTAGTAAATCGTCCCATGGCGCTTCACAGGAGTATTATAAGATGAAAAAATTGACACCGAGCCACATAAGAAATTAGGGCAGAAAGCTTGGTCAAAGAGGTCAGTTTTAAGGAGCGTCTTAAAGGAGGAAAGAGAGGTAGAGAGAGGGAGAGGTTTATGGAGGGAGTTCCAGAGCTTAGGGCCGAGGCAACAGAAGGCACGGCTACCAATGGTTGAGCGATTATAATCAGGGATACTCAAGAGGGCAGAATTAGAGGAGCGCAGATATCTCGGGAGGTTGTGGGGCTGGAGGAGATTACAGAGATAGGGAGGGGCGAGGCCATGGAGGAGTTTGAAAACAAGGATGAGAATTTTGAAATCGAGGCGCTGCTTAACCGGGAGCCAATGTAGGTCAGCGAGCACAGGGGAGATGGGTGAATGAGACTTTGTGCAAATTAGGACACGGGCATCCAAGTTTTGGCTGACCTCAAGTTTATGTAGGGTAGAACGTGGGAGGCCGGCCAGGAGTGCTTTGGAATAGTCAAGTCTAGAGGTAACAAAGGCATGGATGAGGGTTTCAGCAGCGGATGAGCTGAGGCAGGGGCGGAGACAGGCAATGTTACGGAGGTGGAAGTAGGCGGTCTTAGTTATGCTGCGGATATGTGGTCGGAAGCTCATTTCAGGGTCAAATATGACACCAAGGCTGCGAACAGTCTGGTTCAGCCTCGGACAGATGCTACGGAGAGGGATGGAGTTTATGGTGGGGCCCGAAAACAATGGCTTCGGCCGTCCCAATATCTTGTGTTTTCAGATGATGTCGCCAAGGATGTAGATGAGAAATAAGAGGGGGCCAAGGATAGATCCTTGGGGGACCCCAGAGGTAACGATGTGGGAGTGGGAAGAGAAGTCATTGCAGGTGGTTTTTCTGGCTACGATTAAATAGATAAGAATGGAGCCAGGCGAGTGCAGCTGGGCGGTGGTGGAGAGGCGCTGGAGAAGGATGGAGCGGTCAACCGTGTCAAAGGCTGCAGACAGGTCGAGAAGGACGAGGAGGGATAGTTTACCTTTGTCACAATCACAATGGGTGTAATTTGTGACTTTGATGAGAGCCGTTTCAGTACTGTGGCAGGGGCGGAAACCTGATTGGAGGGATTCAAACCTAGAGTTGCGGGAAGGATGGGCACGGATTTGGGAGGCGACAACACATTCAAGGACTTTGGAGAGGAAAGGGAGGTTGGAGATGGGGCGGTAGTTTGCAAGGACGGAGGGGTCAAGGGTTGGTTTTTGGAGGAGAGGGGTGATGATGGCAGATTTGGGGGGGGTGGGACAGTACCTGAGGAGAGAGAACCGTTAACAATGTCAGCTAACATGGGAGCCAGTAATGGAAGTCAGGTGGTCTGCAGTTTGGTGGGAATAGGGTCGAGGGAGCAGGAAGTGGGTCTCATGGACAAGATGAGCGCAGAGAGGTCATGAGGGGAGATCGGAGAGTAGCTGGAGAAAGATGCAAGTTCAGGGCTAGGGCAGGGGGTAAGTTTGGCCCGGTGGGCTAGGGGAAGGAAGGGAAGTGGCAGAGGCATTGATCAGATGGTCTCAATCTTGGTGACAAAGAAATCCATGAGCTCCTCGCACTTGTTGCCGGAGGTGAGGGTGGAGGGGACGGGCGAGGGGTTTAAGAAGACGGTTAGCAATAGAGAAAAGTAGCTGGGGGTTATCTTTGCATTCCAGAATGATCCTGGAATAGTGAGCAGTTTTGACAGACAAGAATAGGACCCGATAATGCTTTATGTGGTCCAGCCAGATCTGGCAGTGAATGGCTAAACCAGTTGTCCGCCATATCCGTTCAAGTCTGCGTCCCTTGGACTTGAGGCAGTGAAGATGAGAGCCGTACCGGGGGGAATGGCCAGGGTGAGAGAGGGTAATTGTTTTAATAGGGACTAGGGCATCAAAGGTGGTGGTGAGGGTGTGGTTGAGCAGATCGGTAGCTGCAGAAATGTCATGGCGAATGGAGAGCCAAAGGCTGGACAATTGGGATTTAGTAAGTGCCGTTGTTGTAGGAAAAATGATTCCTCGGAAACTAGACTTTGAGTAAGAGAGACAACTTTATTAAATGACAGAGCTCTGGGAGAAGCGTCTGCAACCACGCGGATCCAAGTCCAGACGCTCTGGTTTTAGGAGTCGATCCATCCTAGTATTCTTTAGTGATTAAAATTGATGTGCCTTCAATAACCACAAAACTAGAAGTTATAGACTTTAACAAGTTGGCTTTTAATCACTAAGATGATCAGAGCTAACATCTCAACACACCGACTGGCTCACAGGAATGAGTCATACAGATCCTGGGATCTTTATGTAAGAGAAGTCAGGGGCGGAGCCAAGAGCCAAGACCTGGAACCTTCCAGGTTAGTCAGGAAAGAGGAAGTGAAACTATACACAGTGTGGGGGAGGGTAATATACATGAGTGCAAAACGAATACAGGCACGACAAACAGGTTTCATTACATTCCACTCATGTTCCAGCTGACCTGGATTCAAGCTATTTTGGGTTTGTATGGTATCCTCCTTATTCCAGGTGGTATTAGAGTATAATAACCACCCTACCATCTCCTCTACCTTAAAGGGGATAGGCCTTAATGGGATTCCACCCCCCCCCCCCCCCCCCGTATGGGTGGGCACATGGGCACACACCCAGCAGGAGCTTTGGCCCATTTTTTTCGCATAGACATATGACATACACAGAAAGGTATTTACATGCAGTCCTCTCTCTACGTAAATGGGGTACCGTGCTTCCCATGACAATATGAAATAACGCCATTACCCATAATACTCTAAACATGATTAATATATCACTACAGTCCAGTCTTTACAGGAATTTTATGACAAAGGGTATGCAGATCACCTGTAAAACAGATTCAGAAAGTAGCCAGTCAGTTGTCTTTATATACTTTCAATTGTGTCCAATGCTTCCATACTCCTTTACCCCTTATGTCTAGACAGGCACAGGTATCCCCACTGATTATGATTTCATATGGCCCACTCCATTTTGGGGCGAACCCTGGTTTGCTGGGCAGAGTTTTCACCATGACTTTACTACCCGCTGAGGGAACATAAGCCGTCATTGTGAGCTCTTGTGCCTGATCCTTGTCCTCCTGATTATCACGGACATTCTTTTGCATCTCCTTTAATTGAGTGCTAAGTTCCAGAACGTATCGTTTTAGTCTATCTTTTAAAGGGCCTACATCGGCCCCACCTGTTATGCCTTCTGGCAATTGCATCGCCCTTCCTGTCATCAATTCATAAGGGGTCAAGCCTGTCGTTCGGTTTTCAGTGGCTCGCAGCTTCATTAGGATAATGGGCAATACTTCAGTCCAGGTTTCCCCCGATGTCTGCATTGCCTTTGCCAATGCATTTTTAAGGGTTCGGTTTATTCGTTCCACCATGCCCGAACTTTGAGGGTGGTATGGGATGTGGAATTTTTGTTTAATTCCCATTAATTGGCATACCGTTTTTATGACACTCCCGGTAAAGTGGGTACCTTGATCAGAGTCCATTTGAATTGGTATTCCCCACCTGGGGATTACTTCTTCAGCTAAGACTCTGGCAACCGTCAAAGCGGTGCAATTTCGCGTGGGGAAAGCCTCTACCCAGCGGGTGAATTGGTCTATGACCACGAGGCCGTATGTTTTGCCGTGTGACGGTGGAAGGGGACCTGTGAAGTCTATTTGTATGTGCTCCCAGGGCCCTCATGACCTTGGTTGATGTCCCATTTTGACCTTTATGGGTCGCCCGGGGTTATACTGCACACAGGTGATACATCGATGGCAGTATCTCGCGATATCTCTTCCCATCCCCTTCCACCACCATTCTTTGCTGAGACTTCCCATCATCGCTTCTCTCCCTGAGTGTACAAGCCCATGGTGGAGTTCTAATAGCGTATTTTGAATGTACTTGGGGGCCATTACCCTGTTATCCTTTTGCCAGACATTATTGCTTCCCCGCTTTGCGCCTTGTTCTTCCCACGTACCTTTTTCGACGTCGGGGGTGTCCTCATGGAGTTCGTCAATACTTATCTCGTCCTCGGAGCTGCTCACAGCGGCTATTGGTACTTCTTCGATCCTTTCTTGCTCTAGCGCCCTTTGTGCTGCTTGGTCCGCTGCCTGGTTCCCCTGGTGATTTAACCAATCCAGGCTAGTCCGGTCCGGTTCCCTCTGATGTGCCTTAATCTTAATTACTGCTACCTGTTGGGGTTTGTCGCTAGCTTCTAGGAGGGCTTCTATCCTCAGCTGGTGTTTTATGGGATTGCCTCCCGTAGTAATGAATCCCCTCCTACCCCATGCAGTCATATAATCGTGGACCACCCCAAAGGCATACCTACTATCTGTGTAAATGTTCACGATTTTATTCTCTGACAACTCTAGTGCCCTGGTGAGAGCCACTAGCTCTGCCACTTGGGCCGATAGGCCTCCATCAATCCGTCCTGACTCTACGGTTTTTAATTCGCCATTAACCACCGCCCACTCCGTTCGGGGCAGACCATCTATATACTTGCGTGAACCATCTACGTACAACGTCCCTTCCGCTGTCGCTAAAGGGGTGTCTTTTATCCTATCTTCTTCCAGGTTCATATCTACGTCCCCACAGTTGTGGGGCTCCCCAGTTCCCAGTATTCCTTCTGCCGGGTTCTCCCCTGTGTCTCTAACAATGGTCACTGCTTTACTCGGAGGGAGGAGGACGGCCTCCCACTTGGCACGTCTCATGTTCGAGACGGATCTTAATTTCCCGGTATTCAGCATCTCTGCCAGAGTGTGTTTAGTGTGCAATATAATGTTTCCTGTCATTACTATCGGCTCACTAACCTTTACTGCCCAAGCCGCACAATCCAATGCAGCTATGCACCGGGAGAGCCCTGTGACTACCGGTCCCTCCGCTGTGGAATAGTAGGCGACGGGCCTTCTTTTATCCCCATGATCCTGTGTAACTACTGCTGTGTAAAACCCTTCTTCATTGTTGCAATGTATGTGGAAGTCCTTACTCATATCTGGCAGTCCTAGCCCTGGGGCTGATACTAGCTCAGACTTTAGTTGAGTATAAGCTTCCTCTTGTTCCGGTCCCCAATCTATCGGTTCCAACGCGGGTTTACCCCCTTTCACTAATCTTTGTGTAGGTTCTGCTAATTTAGCGAACCCCGGGATAAAATTTCGACTGTAATTAAAGAGCCCCAGTACCTTCCTGACTCCGCGTACTGTTACGGGTCTCGGCATGCCCTGGACAGCGTGTTTCCTGTCCTGTGGCATTTCTTTAAGTCCTTGGGAGATTAGATGTCCCAGGTATAGGACCTGAGTTTTTCCTATCTGTGCATTTTTAGGGCTTACCTTGAGGCCAGCCGTCTCTAGGGCCCTTAGTACTAAATATAGGGTTGCCAGATGGTCTGCCTTCGTTTCCGAGGCTATTAGTATGTCGTCGACGTACTGCAAAATAGTGCTTCCTTTAGGTACTTCTATCTGTTTTAGGATATCACTCATGACGCGGTGAAAAATAGCTGGGCTATTATGGAATCCCTGTGGCAATCGGGTCCACGTATATTGTTTATCCCCTACTGTGAATTCAAATTTCTCTTGTGATTCCGGATCTAATGGGAGTGCCCAGAATCCGTTAGCTATGTCTAAAACGGTGAATATCTTCTGTTCAGGGGATAGCCCATTCAAAATTGTTGAGGGGTTGGCAACAATGGGGTGTAATTTAGGAGTGACCCTGTTGAGGGCCGTATAGTCTATAGTCAACCTATAGCTCCCATCAGGTTTCTCTACTGGCCATGTGGGGGAATTAGTAGTGCTCGTGGTTTCCCTCAGGATACCCCTTTCTACTAGCCCCTTCACTATGTCCATGACTGCCTTCCTGGCCTCCGCCTTTATTGGGTACTGGCGGTGGGATTAGCCAATGTCCCGCCCCGACTCACAGGAGCCATCTCGACTATTTCAACGTCCCCCTCGCCTGCAGGGGCTGTTGGTTCTGCACTGTAATATGGGGGAAGGGAGGTGGTGTCTGGACAAGTCCCCATTCGCCCCCCCTCGTATACCTTACACTCTAATTCCTTTATAATCTTTGCTTGACATTTCGCCTTTGTCTCTAGTTCCGTAACCATCTGTACTTTGTCTTGTGCAACTTTCTTTATTACGTTTACTTGTTCAATGAGTCCTGCTAGTTGGTGTACTAATAACACTCCTGCCTTCTTGGTTTTATCCTTTGTCTGTTTAGTCAACCAGCTTCTCTGGAGTTCTAAAGTCTGTGACACATCCCAACCGTCTTTCTGCATCTTCTTAATTAACGACTGTCGGTTTGTCATATAAGAATATGTGAGGGAGCCCGAAGGTCCCCTCTTAACTTCCTCACGTGACATCGCCGCTGCTTCACCGATCGTTCCTTCGTGTCTGGAGATCTGTTCCTTAGAGAGCCCCCCCTATTCTTTCCTTCCGAGAATACCCGAGCTTCTTGTCGCACTCTATGCCAGCGTTCTCAGAGGTCCGAGTTTGTCTTTCTCTCAAAACTGCCCGGACGTGTAACGCTTGCTTGTTGGACGGGGTTTCTACCCCTCCCCGGTGCCTGTTTACCTGATCAGGGTCCTACAACACCGACACTAATAATCTCCTAGTTCACTTAGCAACATGATATAATGCAGAAAAATGTTAACCATACTCGACTAGTATCACGACTTTAGAACACCTTGGAGTCTCGAGTCTCGGCACCTACTTCATGGTCCTGGCCTTCGCGTGGGGCATTTGCCCTCTTAACAACCGGCCTGAGGCTAGGTGTCTGAGACAAGTGTCCTCCTGATCCGAGGTTTTTCTTAGTTACTTAGTTACTATTACACAAATACAAATACACACATACAAATCAAGTAGTGTCTCTTACCCACTCAGTCTGTGTCCCAGATTCGTTTTGGTGCCGCTTCGCCGTTCAGTCGCCTTGTCGAGTGTCTCTGATTTATGGGCGGTCAAAAATCTGACTACTCACCCTGGTCACTGATTCGAACGACTGTTCAGCTCCGTGGCACCCTGCTCGCAGCGCCAATTTGTTGTAGGAAAAATGATTCCTCGGAAACTAGACTTTGAGTAAGTGAGACAACTTTATTAAATGACAGAGCTCTGGGAGAAGCGTCTGCAACCACGCGGTCTGCGAGAGCACCTTCTCCCCGATTGTAGTACGTGCCGAGCTTATATACAATTCCAAGAAGTTGGTTTTAGATCATTTACATTCATCCAATCAATTTATTTATTAGCGCATATCGTTATTTTCCTCCAGTCAGGAGTTTACACACTTGTGTTGCCAATTCTGCCTCTTCAGGCCTTCGTTCCGGCGGAATGTGATTAGTTCGATAATAGGATACAAGTGATTAGTTCGATGATAGGATACCAGTGAACCTTGTTAGTCCTCAGTGATTCAATTAGTCCCAGTCAGGACACGAGACGAACTTTGTTCCAGCCATGTGTAAGCGTGGCATGTCTCACTGTGCAGTGATTCAATTAGTCCCAGTCAGCGAATTTGTTGTTTGTGTCTTTTCCAGCAAAATCTTGTCCAGCAAAATTTTATTCTAACAGTCCCTCCTCTTGGTCCTGGAGCACGATTCATTTGCTCCCAGATGACCATCCTCGGTCCCCCTTTCGTCGGTGCTTACAGCCACTGGCTTATGTCCGGGGGTTCGGTTGTTCCTTCGACAGTGTCGTATTGGTGTTCTTCGCCCCTTGGTAGCAGGTTGGTGTGTTCCTCCTCGATAGAGGTGATCGGCATCACGGTTTTCATAGCAGTTTGGCAACACAACTTTATAAGGCTCAGCGCACAACACATCAACATACAAATTACAACTATTATTATTATCCCTTGCATCATCCACACTCCCCACCCGCCCTAGCAACCAATCAAGCCACCCTGTGCTTGTGGGTTGATGGAGCTTCTTTATTTCTTCTTGGATATGATTTGCTAGGCTCGTGATATTCTTGGAGTTATCTGGGACATATGCACAGCAGTCTGTCCCGATCAGGGCACAGGTGCCTCCTTGCGCCGCCAACAGATAATCTAGGGCTATCCTATTCTGTAAGGCGGTGGTCCGGATCGCCACCATTTCGGCACTCATTTCTCTCAGGGACTCAGCCGTATCGTTGGCTATTTGTTCGAGCACTGCTGCCATGTTTATGGATTCCCTTGCTATTTTTCCTGTTCCGTACCAGGGGAATGCTATAGCCCAGAATCTTTCGGTTTCCGTAATAGCTCTCTTAACACGCTTGGCTGGTTGCCATAACGACTGGTACCCGTAGTGGTGGGTTAGGGAGGATAAATAATGGATGTATGGTACTATGTATCCTATATAGCATGACCCAGTCCAGGTTCGTGGAAGCCATGGATACGCCTTATATCCGCAAATGAAATAGGTATTATTATAGGCCTCAAATTTGTTCCAAAGTTGGTACATGATCCCAGGTATTCCCCTCCAGGGTAGATTGCTAGTCCGGTTTAGCACTTCGGATAAATTAAACGTTCCCACGTAGGGCCATTCTAGGGCACCTGGTGGTTTAGTACTGGTTTTGGTTAAAGTGTAATTATACTTGCACTTACTCCATCCAACCACTAACCCTGTCTCGTCATAGTTTACCAAGCAGACTTCCCCCTCTGCATTGTTTAGTTTTCCCCCTGTGCTGACTAATAGCTCTTCTGGATACCTTCGATTATCGTACTGGGGATGAAACCATCCTTTAAAGTTCGTGGGGTTATACCCTGCCTGTTTCCACTCATGTTCCAGCTGATCTGGATTCAAGCTATTTTGGGTTTGTATGGTATCCTCCTTATTCCAGGTGGTATTAGAGTATAATAACCACCCTACCATCTCCTCTACCTTAAAGGGGATAGGCCTTAATGGGATTCCTCCCCCCCCCCCCCCCCCCCCGTATGGGTGGGCACATGGGCACACACCCAGCAGGAGCTTTGGCCCATTTTTTTCGCATAGACATATGACATACACAGAAAGGTATTTACATGCAGTCCTCTCTCTACGTAAATGGGGTACCGTGCTTCCCATGACAATATGAAATAACGCCATTACCCATAATACTCTAAACATGATTAATATATCACTACAGTCCAGTCTTTACAGGAATTTTATGACAAAAGGTATGCAGATCACCTGTAAAACAGATTCAGAAAGTAGCCAGTCAGTTGTCTTTATATACTTTCAATTGTGTCCAATGCTTCCATACTCCTTTACCCCTTATGTCTAGACAGGCACAGGTATCCCCACTGATTATGATTTCATATGGCCCACTCCATTTTGGGGCAAACCCTGGTTTGCTGGGCAGAGTTTTCACCATGACTTTACTACCCGCTGAGGGAACATAAGCCGTCATTGTGAGCTCTTGTGCCTGATCCTTGTCCTCCTGATTATCACGGACATTCTTTTGCATCTCCTTTAATTGAGTGCTAAGTTCCAGAACGTATCGTTTTAGTCTATCTTTTAAAGGGCCTACATCGGCCCCACCTGTTATGCCTTCTGGCAATTGCATCGCCCTTCCTGTCATCAATTCATAAGGGGTCAAGCCTGTCGTTCGGTTTTCAGTGGCTCGCAGCTTCATTAGGATAATGGGCAATACTTCAGTCCAGGTTTCCCCCGATGTCTGCATTGCCTTTGCCAATGCATTTTTAAGGGTTCGGTTTATTCGTTCCACCATGCCCGAACTTTGAGGGTGGTATGGGATGTGGAATTTTTGTTTAATTCCCATTAATTGGCATACCGTTTTTATGACACTCCCGGTAAAGTGGGTACCTTGATCAGAGTCCATTTGAATTGGTATTCCCCACCTGGGGATTACTTCTTCAGCTAAGACTCTGGCAACCGTCAAAGCGGTGCAATTTCGCGTGGGGAAAGCCTCTACCCAGCGGGTGAATTGGTCTATGACCACGAGGCCGTATGTTTTGCCGTGTGACGGTGGAAGGGGACCTGTGAAGTCTATTTGTATGTGCTCCCAGGGCCCTCGTGGCCTTGGTTGATGTCCCATTTTGACCTTTATGGGTCGCCCGGGGTTATACTGCACACAGGTGATACATCGATGGCAGTATCTCGCGATATCTCTTCCCATCCCCTTCCACCACCATTCTTTGCTGAGGCTTCCCATCATCGCTTCTCTCCCTGAGTGTACAAGCCCATGGTGGAGTTCTAATAGCGTATTTTGAATGCACTTGGGGGCCATTACCCTGTTGTCCTTTCGCCAGACATTATCGCTTCCCCGCTTTGCGCCTTGTTCTTCCCACGTACCTTTTTCGACGTCGGGGGTGTCCTCATGGAGTTCGTCAATACTTATCTCGTCCTCGGAGCTGCTCACAGCGGCTATTGGTACTTCTTCGATCCTTTCTTGCTCTAGCGCCCTTTGTGCTGCTTGGTCCGCAGCCTGGTTCCCCTGGTGATTTAACCAGTCCGGGCTAGTCCGGTCCGGTTCCCTCTGATGTGCCTTAATCTTAATTACTGCTACCTGTTGGGGTTTGCCGCTAGCTTCTAGGAGGGCTTCTACCCTCAGCTGGTGTTTTATGGGATTGCCTCCCGTAGTAATGAATCCCCTCCTACCCCATGCCGTCATATAATCGTGGACCACCCCAAAGGCATACCTACTATCTGTGTAAATGTTCACGATTTTATTCTCTGACAACTCTAGTGCCCTGGTGAGAGCCACTAGCTCTGCCACTTGGGCCGATAGGCCTCCATCAATCCATCCTGACTCTACGGTTTTTAATTCGCCATTAACCACCGCCCACTCCGTTCGGGGCAGCCCATCTATATACTTGCGTGAACCATCTACGTACAACGTCCCTTCCGCTGTCGCTAAAGGGGTGTCTTTTATCCTATCTTCTTCCAGGTTCATATCTACGTCCCCACAGTTGTGGGGCTCCCCAGTTCCCAGTATTCCTTCTGCCGGGTTCTCCCCCGTGTCTCTAACAATGGTCACTGCTTTACTCGGAGGGAGGAGGACGGCCTCCCACTTGGCACGTCTCCTGTTCGAGACGGATCTTAATTTCCCGGTATTCAGCATCTCTACCAGAGTGTGTTTAGTGTGCAATATAATGTTTTCTGTCATTACTATCGGCTCACTAACCTTTACTGCCCAAGCCGCACAATCCAATGCAGCTATGCACCGGGAGAGCCCTGTGACTACCGGTCCCTCCGCTGTGGAATAGTAGGCGACAGGCCTTCTTTTATCCCCATGATCCTGTGTAACTACTGCTGTGTAAAACCCTTCTTCATTGTTGCAATGTATGTGGAAGTCCTTACTCATATCTGGCAGTCCTAGCCCTGGGGCTGATACTAGCTCAGACTTTAGTTGAGTATAAGCTTCCTCTTGTTCCGGTCCCCAATCTATCGGTTCCAACGTGGGTTTACCCCCTTTCACTAGTCTTTGTGTAGGTTCTGCTAATTTAGCGAACCCCGGGATAAAATTTCGACTGTAATTAAAGAGCCCCAGTACCTTCCTGACTCCGCGTACTGTTACGGGTCTCGGCATGCCCTGGACAGCGTGTTTCCTGTCCTGTGGCATTTCTTTAAGTCCTTGGGAGATTAGATGTCCCAGGTATAGGACCTGAGTTTTTCCTATCTGTGCATTTTTAGGGCTTACCTTGAGGCCAGCCGTCTCTAGGGCCCTTAGTACTAAATATAGGGTTGCCAGATGGTCTGCCTTCATTTCCGAGGCTATTAGTGTGTCGTCGACGTACTGCAAAATAGTGCTTCCTTTAGGTACTTCTATCTGTTTTAGGATATCACTCATGACGCGGTGAAAAATAGCTGGGCTATTATGGAATCCCTGTGGCAATCGGGTCCACGTATATTGTTTATCCCCTACTGTGAATGCAAATTTCTCGTGATTCCGGATCTAATGGGAGTGCCCAGAATCCGTTAGCTATGTCTAAAACGGTGAATATCTTCTGTTCAGGGGATAGCCCATTCAAAATTGTTGAGGGGTTGGCAACGATGGGGTGTAATTTAGGAGTGACCCTGTTGAGGGCCGTATAGTCTATAGTCAACCTATAGCTCCCATCAGGTTTCTCTACTGGCCATGTGGGGGAATTAGTAGTGCTCGTGGTTTCCCTCAGGATACCCCTTTCTACTAGCCCCTTCACTATGTCCATGACTGCCTTCCTGGCCTCCGCCTTTATTGGGTACTGGCGGTGGGATTAGCCAATGTCCCGCCCCGACTCACAGGAGCCATCTCGACTATTTCAACGTCCCCCTCGCCTGCAGGGGCTGTTGGTTCTGTACTGTAATATGGGGGAAGGGAGGTGGTGTCTGGACAAGTCCCCATTCGCCCCCCCTTGTATACCTTACACTCTAATTCCTTTATAATCTTTGCTTGACATTTCGCCTTTGTCTCTAGTTCCGTAACCATCTGTACTTTGTCTTGTGCAACTTTCTTTATTACGTTTACTTGTTCAATGAGTCCTGCTAGTTGGTGTACTAATAACACTCCTGCCTTCTTGGTTTTATCCTTTGTCTGTTTAGTCAACCAGCTTCTCTGGAGTTCTAAAGTCTGTGACACATCCCAACCGTCTTTCTGCATCTTCTTAATTAACGACTGTCGGTTTGTCATATAAGAATATGTGAGGGAGCCCGAAGGTCCCCTCTTAACTTCCTCACCTGACATCGCCGCTGCTTCACCGATCGTTCCTTCGTGTCTGGAGATCTGTTCCTTAGAGAGCCCCCCCTATTCTTTCCTTCCGAGAATACCCGAGCTTCTTGTCGCACTCTATGCCAGCGTTCTCAGAGGTCCGGGTTTGTCTTTCTCTCAAAACTGCCCAGACGTGTAACGCTTGCTTGTTGGACGGGGTTTCTACCCCTCCCCGGTGCCTGTTTACCTGATCAGGGTCCTACAACACCGACACTAATAATCTCCTAGTTCACTTAGCAACATGATATAATGCAGAAAAATGTTAACCATACTCGACTAGTATCATGACTTTAGAACACCTTGGAGTCTCGAGTCTCGGCACCTACTTCATGGTCCTGGCCTTCGCGTGGGGCATTTGCCCTCTTAACAACCGGCCTGAGGCTAGGTGTCTTGAGACAAGTGTCCTCCTGATCCGAGGTTTTTCTTAGTTACTTAGTTACTATTACACAAATACAAATACACACATACAAATCAAGTAGTGTCTCTTACCCACTCAGTCTGTGTCCCAGATTCGTTTTGGTGCCGCTTCGCCGTTCAGTCGCCTTGTCGAGTGTCTCTGATTTATGGGCGGTCAAAAATCTGACTACTCACCCTGGTCACTGATTCGAACGACTGTTCAGCTCCGTGGCACCCTGCTCGCAGCGCCAATTTGTTGTAGGAAAAATGATTCCTCGGAAACTAGACTTTGAGTAAGTGAGACAACTTTATTAAATGACAGAGCTCTGGGAGAAGCGTCTGCAACCACGCGGTCTGCGAGAGCACCTTCTCCCCGATTGTAGTACGTGCCGAGCTTATATACAATTCCAAGAAGTTGGTTTTAGATCATTTACATTCATCCAATCAATTCGTTTATTAGCGCATATCGTTATTTTCCTCCAGTCAGGAGTTTACACACTTGTGTTGCCAATTCTGCCTCTTCAGGTCTTCATTCCGTCTTGTTCCCCGGCGGAATGTGATTAGTTCGATAATAGGATACAAGTGATTAGTTCGATGATAGGATACCAGTGAACCTTGTTAGTCCTCAGTGATTCAATTAGTCCCAGTCAGGACACGAGACGAACTTTGTTCCAGCCATGCGTAAGCGTGGCATGTCTCACTGTGCAGTGATTCAATTAGTCCCAGTCAGCGAATTTGTTGTTTGTGTCTTTTCCAGCAAAATCTTGTCCAGCAATCTTGTCCAGCAAAATTTTATTCTAACACCGTTATAAGAGAGTTGGGAGAGAGTTTTTTCCAGGGACAGGCACAGAAGGAAGTAGGGTTGGGTGGGGGAAGGGGGATGTGGGTGGAAAGCGATACAAGGAAGTGGTCAGAGATGGTCTTATCTTTGATTGACACGGTGAGAGTAGCGAGGCCACAAGAGATGGCAATGTCAAGGGGGTGGCCGTGAATATGGGTTGGGGAGCTCACATGGAGGGAGATTAAGGGAGGATAGGAGGGTAGTGAACTCAGAGGAGAGAGAGCATGATGAATTGAGATGGAGGTTGAAATCACCGAGGATGAGATGTCGCTCGGTGCAGAAGCTGAGGGAGGAAAGCAGTGAGGATATCTCGGTGATCAAATTTTTATCGTACTTGGGTGGGCGAGAATTTAAATGAGAGGGGTGAAAGGAGGTGAGATGTTAAAGGAGGAGAACGTGCCAGAAGAGTAGGGGGACAGACCGTGGTGTGATTGGTGATGAGAGCCACACCGCCACCACAGCGGTCTGGGCGGGGCAAATGGTGGAAGGTATAGCCAGGCGGGGAGGATTCCTTTAAGGATGGATAAAGAACTAAGGATGGAGCCAATAAAGTTAGACACGAGAGAGAAATGAAGAATCTGTGCCTGAAGACTTGCTTCATTAAAAGGCAGAGGACCGGATGTGGCACTCAGCTCATTGAGAAGCTAATGTCTTGAGGAACATCTGGTGAGGTGGTTGCATGACTTTGTTTGAAGTCACACGTGTCATGAGGATTGCTGGATCGCAGCGTTTACACAACAGCACCTCGGGACTGTCTTCAGTGATTTGGTGAATGTTATTTAAAGTGACTCTCTCTTTGTTGATGACATAGTGCCCACAGAAATCGCTGCATGAAATGGGGAGAGGAATGGAGTGCTACCTTTAGCCTGAGAAGCCTAACATGATTTTACAGCAGGGGGGAGTTCTCCCCGTGTCCTGGCCAATATTTATCCCTCAACCAACATTACTAAAAACAGATTATCTTGTCATTATTGCATTATCTGGTCATTATTACATTGCTGTTTGTGGGAGCTTGCTGTGCGCAAATTGGCTGCCGCGCTTCCTACATTACAACAGTGACTACACTTCAAAAAAAGTACTTCATTGGCTGTAAACGCTTTGGGACGCCCTGAGGTGGTGAAAGGCGCGCTGGAAATGCAAGTCTTTCGAGCTAACTCCGTGATCCCGCCGACTGCCACTCCTTAGCAGATTATCGAACCCCCACAAGATCGCCAGTGCTTAAATCAGCCCTCTGGATTTATTAAAGACATGAAATGCTGGAAATAGAAAGCAGCTCAGCTAGTGTCTGCAGGGAGTAATGAGAGGTTACCGTTCAGCTGTATCCCCTGCACCTGAGCTCACTGTCCCTTTCTCTTCACTGTTACCTCCTCCATAGTTATGCCAGGATGCCAAGAGCTGGTGCATCATAACAGTCAGTGCCAGATGGAGAGCCTTGCCCAGAAGCTTCCCACTCTGCTGCGTCTGCTGGGGTGATGTCCTGTGCTTCCAGCTCCACAGCTTGTATCTAGGAGTTCAAAAAGTCGAATTAGCCAACAGATGCTGACTGGAGTTGCCAATGTGTGGATTAGGCTGTCGGAATACTGCCACCACCCTCCTCCGCCTGGCTGAACTTGTTCTCACATTGAACAACTTCTCCTTTGACTCCACTCATTTCCTCCAAATCAAAGGTGTTGCTATGGGTACCCGCATGGGTCCTAGCTATGCCTGCCTTTTCGTGGGATTTGTGGAACACTCTTTGTTCCAGTCCTACTCGGGTCCCCTCCCTCAACTCTTTTTCCGGTACATTGATGACTGTATCGGTGCCATTTCCTGCCCTCGCCCTGAACTTGACAATTTCATTCACTTTGCTTCCAATTTTTACCCTTCCCTCACCTTCACATGGTCCATCTCCGACTCTTCCCTTCCCTTTCTCGACTTCTCTGTCTCCATCTCTGGGGATAGTTTATTTACAAACATTCACTACAAGCCCACTGACTCCCAACAGCTACCTGGACTACACTTCCACCCCGCCTCCTGTAAGGACTCTATTCCATTCTCCCAGTTTCTCCGTCTCCGCCGCATCTGCTCCGACGATGCCACCTTCCACACTAGTGCTTCCGACATGTCTTCCTCTTTCCTCAACCAAGGATTCCCCTCTACCGTGGTTGACACGGCCCTTGACCGTGTCCGTTCTATCTCCCGCACTTCTGCCCTCACCCCTTCCCCTCCCTCCCGGAACCACGATAGGGTTCCCCTTGTCCTCACCTTTCACCCCACCAGCCTCCACAATCAACGGATCATCCTCCGCCATTTCTGCCACCTCCAAAGTGATCCCACCACCAAACGTATCTTCCCCTCACCTCCCCTTTCAGCATTCCGCAGGGACCGCTCCCTCCGTGACACCCTAGTCCACTCCTCTATCACCCCCAACACTCCTTCCCCTTCGCCCTGCACCTTCCCGTGCAAGCGCAGGAGATGTAACACCTGCCCCTACACCTCCCCCCTTCCCACTGTCCAGGGCCCCAAACACCCCTTCCAGGTGAAACAGCGATTTACTTGTACTTCTTGCAATCTAGTATACTGTATTCGCTGCTCACGATGTGGTCTCCTCTACATTGAGGGGACCAAACGCAGATTGGGTGACCACTTTGCGGAACACCTCCGTTCAGTCCGTAAGGGGGACCCGGAGCTTCCGGTCGCCTGTCACTTTAATTCACCGCCCCATTCCCACTCAGACCTCACCGTCCGCGGCCTCTTGCATTGTTCCACGGATTAGGCACTCTACAGCCCTCTGGACTCAACATAGAGTTCAACAATTTCAGATCATAACCTCAGCCCCTATCACATACATATATTCTACTTTTTTTTTTATTCACACTTTTTGTTTGGCCCATTTAAAAAAAAAAAAAAAATTTCCCCTCCCACGCGGCAGCTGCCCTTCACTCTGCCAGCGCAATTCACACCTCATCTAGAGCCATCCTTTGTTCCTTAACCTGTCCCATTACCATCTCCCGCCTTGAATGTCTCTCAGTGTCTCACACACACACAGAATCACACAGAATTCCCACAGTGCAGATAGAGGCCATTTCGGCCCATCGAGCCTGCACCGACACATATCCCACCCTATCCCCGTAACCCCACGTATTTAATCCCCTAACACTAAGGGTCAATTTATCATAGCCAAATCAACCTAACCCGCACATCTTTGGACTGTGGGAGGAAACCGGAGCACCCGGAGGAAACCCACGCAGACACAGGGAGAATGTGCAAACTCCACACAGACAGTCGCCCGAGGCCGGATTCGAACCCGGGTCCCTGGCGCTGTGAGGCAACAGTGCTAACCACTGTCTCAATGTCTCTGTGTCTCTCAATGTCTCTTAACCTCTCCTGCTTTCTATCCTATCACTGACCTTCCCTTTTGTTCTCTCAACACCTCCCCCTTTTCCCAGCCCCCAATCCTGCTTCCCATTTCCTGCTTGTTTCCAGTTCTGACGAAGGGTCATCGACCTGAAACATTGACTCTGTTTCTCTCTCCACGGATGCTGCCTGACCTGCTGAGTATTTCCAGCGTTTTCTGCTGTGGGAATACTGATTTGTTTGCCTGTCACTCAGTACATTTTTACTCAGTCTCTCTCTGCTCCTGGTAACCACTTACCTCCAGCCGCCCCCTGCTGTGAGCTTCTAATACACAAAGAAAATATTTACATTCATTCACCAGGCTGAGGGGCAGCGTTACAGAATAGGGATCACAGTCCGCAGTTTGTCTCTGGATGTGGTGATCTGTTTGACTGGCCGTGGGGGAGTAATAACGTTCCTTCTGCATATTTTATGGCTCTATTGTAAACTGTTTGAATTCCCAGAAGTACTTTTGTCACAATCTATTTTTGAAAGCTGTTTAAATGTTGGATTAATCTCATTAATAATCCTGTTTGCAGACACATAACATCTGCGTTGAGATCATTGCTGTTTTAACCCTTGGGTGAGTGTCCTGCTGGCTGTGTATGAGCAGTAAATGTCATTGTTAGAACAGAACATGATTGCACCAGTGCTCAAGGTGTATCTCGCCCCCAGTTCATGGTGTTAGCTGGTGGAGAGGGCATCCAGTGCTTTTGGTGAAGATTGTTTGAAGAATCCCCACTTTGTTGTACATTGCTGGTTTTCCCATTTTTGCTGACTCACTTTTTCCCCCTCTTTCACTGAATACCCTGACTGTTCACAAAATCATGTGGGACGAGGAATGCCATTCGGCCCATCTTTGCTCATTATTTATTGAATGTGCGGGAAGGTGGAGTTGAGGTCGAAGATCAGCCATGATCTTATTGAATGGCGGAGCAGGCTCGAATAGCCTACTCCTGCTCCTATTTCTTATGTTCGTAAAAAAAGTCAGTATTTCTGGTAAATTCAAGTGCTTTAGTTCTTTCCTCCTCAAAATCCTTTTTAGTTTTTTATGAAGATTTTTATCTCTTTTCCGCCCCCTCCCCCAGCCCCACCATAATTTGTAGCCCTTTTTATTTAAAAAAAAAAAAAAATGCTTCAAAGTACTCAGAATGTGGGCGTCACTGGCAAGGCCAGCATTTATTGCTCATCCCTAGTTGCCCCTTGAGGTGGTGGTGGTGGTGAGCCGCCTTCTTGAACCGCTGCAGTCCGTGTGGTGAAGTTGCTCCCACAGTGCTGTTAGGGAGGGAGTTCCAGGATTTTAACCCAGCGATGGTATAGGTCTAAATCGGGATGATGTGTGACTTGGGGACGATGGTGTTCCCATGCACCTGCTGCCCTTGTCTTTCTGGGTGGCAGAGGTCATGGAGGAGGGAGGTACTGTTGAAATAACCTTGGATGAGCTGCAGCAGTGCGTCCTGTAGATTGTCCTTGAAGTTGTCGTTGGTGTCGCCCTGCCCGGGGTATTTTCCCACGCTTAAATCACCAGTGACCAGCACCACAGCCGCAGGTCATTTGCCCAGGCCCAGGCCTCATGGCCTGACTGAAGTTACAGAGTCTGAGATTAGCATCAATGTACCTCATAAACATTCCCTCTGGCACTGGCATAAGCTCATCACTCCTTAGCAACGCCAAGAAATTCATCTCAAATAACATTTAGTTCTGAATTTTTAATTAAATCTGTTGTTGGCAGTGGGGCCAAAACGCTGCAATGAGGCGGGATGGGATGGGCAAAGGAGAGAGGATTAAATTCTCCTTTCATTTAAATTCAGGAAATAGATGGAAATCTGGTTAGATTTCAGCCTTTCTGATGCTGTGAGTGGGCCTGAGTTTGGAGGCAGGATCTGGGAGGCGCAGCAGCATCATCTAGTGTCTGGAAGACTGCAATTGCAGTGTGACACGAAAATATTGACATGGATTTAACTACCACAAGTGTTGACAAAGGGTTTTCCCATTGTAAATGTCAATAGGAAAGCATTGTGACGTGGGAACTAAGAGTAATGTGTGCAGGAATTTTGTGCTACACACAAAGCTTACTCTAGATGGAATTCTACTCCAGCCTCGAACAAGCCCTGTCCCAAGTCCCAACGGGTGACAAGCTGATCCTCCTTGGCGACTTCAACGTCAGAGTTGGAAAGGACACAGACCTCTGGAGCGGTGTGATCGGCAGAGAGGGGGTAGGGAAAGCCAACTCCAACGGTACCCTCCTCCTGTCGAAATGCTTAGAACATGGCCTCGTCATAACCAACACCTTGTTCCGTCAGAGAGACAAGTACAAGGCTTCATGGCAGCACCCTCGTTCCAAGCGCTGGCATCTGCTGGACTACGTCATCGTCTGAGTGAGGGACCGCAAGGACGTCCGCATCACCCGCGCCATGACAGGAGCTGATGACTGCTGGACAGACCACCGCCTAATCCGCTCTGTCATCTCCATCAATGTAGCCCCAAAACAGCGGCGGCAACAGAAACAATGCCGCAGGAAAATTAACGCTGGAGCAGTCAAAGACCCCGCTAAGAAAGCCCTATTCAGCCTGCGCCTCACAAACAACCTGACGACTCCCAGTGATGGAGACACAGAGTGCCCACAGCATCTGGTCTGCACTCAAGGCCTCCATAATCAGCACCTGTGAAGAGACACTCGGTCACTCAACCAGGAAACACCAAGGCTGGTTCGACGAGAATGACCAGGAGATCCAGGAGCTAATCCGCAAGCGCAAGGCATTTCTGATCTGGAAACAGCAACAGAACTCGAGAGCAAGAAAGCAGCTCTACAGAAGCCTGAAGGCCGAGATCCAACAAAAAACTCGCGACCTAAAGAACAGATGGTGGGTGGAGAAAGCGCAGGAGATCCAGCAGCTAGCCGACAACCATGACGTGCGTGGATTCTTTAGCGCAGTCAAGACCATCTACGGCCCAAGCACCCAAGGCCCTTCCCCACTGCGGGCCAAGAACGGAGAGGTACTCATCAAGGACAGGGAAGCAGTCAGTGCCCGCTGGAAGGAGCACTTCGAAGATCTCCTTAACCACGACTCTGTCTTCGACACGAGTGTCCTCAACTCCATCCCACAGCATGCTACCCGCCACCATCTCAGCACAACCCCAGCCCGGCATGAGGTTGAAAAGGCCATCTGACAACTGAAGAACAACAAGGCCTCAGGAGCAGATGGAATCCCCGCCGAGGCACTAAAGCATAGCGGAGAAGCACTACTGGCGCGAATTCGTGAACTCATTTCTCTTACCTGGAAGGAGGAGAGCATGCCAGGGGATCTCTCTGACGCTGTAATCATGACCATCTTCAAGAAAGGTGACGAGTCCGATTGTGGTAATTACAGAGGAATTTCCCTGCTATCTGCCACAAGGAAAGTAATCGCAAGAATCCTCCTCAATCGCCTTCTCCCAGTGGCCGAAGAGCTCCTCCCAGAGTCGCAATGCAGATTCCGCCCACTAAGAGGCACAATGGACATGATCTTCACCGCACGTCAATTACAAGAGAAACGCAGGGAACAGCCCCAACCACTGTACATGGCCGCCTTTGATCTCACAAAGGCCTTCGACACTGTCAACCATGAGGGATTATGGAGTGTTCTCCTCAAATTCGGCTGCCCTCAAAAGTTTGTCACTATCCTCCGCCTGCTTCACGACGACATGCAAGCCGTGATCCTGACCAACGGTTCCACCACAGACCCAATTCACGTACGAACCGGGGTCAAGCAAGGCTGTGTCATCGCACCAACGCTCTTCTCGATCTTCCTTGCTGCAATGCTCCATCTCCTCCTCAGTAAGCTCCCCACTGGAGTGGAGCTAATTTACAGAACAAATGGGAAACTGTTCAGCCTCCGTCGCCTCCAGTCCAGATCCAAGGTCGTCCCATCCTCTGTCGTTGAATTACAGCATGCAGACGATGCTTGCGTCTGCGCTCACTCGGAGGTCGAACTTCAAACCATCGTAAACACCTTCACCGAAGCATACGAGAGCATAGGCCTTACACTAAACATCCGTAAGACAAAGGTCCTCTACCAACCTGCCCCTGCCACACAGTGCTGCCCCCCCCCCGATTATCAAAATCCACGACAAGGCCTTGGACAACGTGGACCACTTTCCATACCTCGGGAGCCTACTGTCAACAAGGGCAGATTTCGACGACGAAGTCCAACACCGCCTTCAGTGTGCCAGTGCAGCCTTCGGTCGCCTGAGGAAGAGAGTGTTTGAAGACCAGGACCTCAAACCCGGCACCAAGCTCACGGTCTACAGAGCAGCAGTGATACCTGCCCTGCTGTATGCCTCAGAGACATGGACCATGTACAGCAGGCACCTCAAAGCACTGGAGAGGTACCACCAACGCTGCCTCCGCAAGATCCTGCAAATCCATTGGCAGGATAGGCTCACCAACGTCGGTGTTCTTGCTCAGGCCAACATCCCCAGCATCGAAGCTTTGACCACGCTCAATCAGCTCCAATGGACGGGTCACATTGTCCTCATGCCCGATACGAGACTCCCAAAACAAGCGCTCTACTTGGAGCTCCGGCACGGCAAGAGAGCCCCAGGTGGGCAGAGGAAATGCTTCAAGGACACCCTCAAAGCCTCCTTGAAAAAGTGTAACATCCCCACCGACACCTGGGAATCCCTGGCCCAAGACCGCACAAAGTGGAGGAGAAGCATCCGGGAAGGCGCCGAACACCTCGAGTCTCTTCACCGGGAGCAAGCGGAAGCCAAGCGCAGGCAGCGCAAGGAGTGCACGTCAACCCAAACACCCCACCCACCCGCCCCTTCAACCACCGTCTGCCCCTGTGACAGAGACTGTAGGTCCCGCATTGGACTCATTAGTCACCTGAGAACTCATTTTTAATGTGGAAGCAAGTCATCCTCGGCTCCGAGGGACTGCCTAAGAGAAAGAAGACTCTAGATGGGAGCAGGAGAAATTCTAGAGCAATCTCTATCTCGTTCGCCTTCTACCATCCTGGGAGTCACATGATACAGCAGTAATGGAGTCGTTTACTAATTATAGCAATCAATCCCTATCAATCAGTCTACAACAGACTCAAACACGAGGCGAGGAAAACCCCAGTGTTGGAGAGCTTTTGGAACCATAGGTCCAAAGTCACCTGTTCCTCCCACGTCATGTTTCAAATTACTCTCACTGTGAAGAATCATAGAATCTTGCAGCACAGAAGGAGGCCATTCGGCCCATCATGCCTGTGCCGGCTCTTTGAATGAGCTGTTCAATTTATTTCAATTCAATTTCAATTTCAATTTAATTTGCCATATGTATCTAGTACAATGGAATGCTTACTCCCCGATCACTCCCACAACAGGCTGTGGGAGCTCACAGAGACACGTCGCTATTCTGCAGCGCCATGTTCAGAAAAGTCAATTCAATGGCATCCAATGGCAGTGGGAACGCGATGTCCCTCAGCCACTCCGTCACCGCGGCCTCCTCCTCACTGTTGCCGGCTCCACAATGTGGTGGCCTGCTTCTCCCGCTCACGGTCCGGCCTTTGGCCACCATGCCCGGCTCTCCCTCCTCCCAGTCGGATTGCGAGCTTCCCGCCGAGGAGCTGCCGGCCGACGTGCTGTAGCGGGTCATCGTGGCTGCTGCTGCTGCTTGTTGCTGCTGCGCTGCCTCCGCCCGACTTGCCGACGCTCCGGCCGCGGGGGAGCGGGCCGCGGGGGAGCGGGCTGTCCGAAGCAGGGAGAGCGCTTACCTCCGGACTGCCTCGGTCGCCATCTTGACTTTAATAGTCGCCCACCCCAGCTTTCCCCCATAACTCTGCAAATTGACCTCTTCAGGTAAATGTCCAATTGCCTTTTGAAAGTTCCTCTGGAATCTGATTCCACCGCCCTTTCAGATCGTGCGTTCCAGATCTTAACAACCCTCCGTGTGAAGACATTTCTTTTCACTTCCCTTACTTGCTCTATCAAAACCCCTCTAAGGAGAACAATCCTAGCTTCTCCAATCTCCCACATAACTGAAGTCCCTCATCCCTGGTAACATCCTGGTAAACCTCGTCTGCACCCTCTCCAAGGTCTTGACATCCTTCTTAAAGTGCGGTGCTGAGGCCTAACCAGTGATTTGTGAAGGTTTAGCATAACTTCCTTATTTTTGTATTCAATGCCCCTATTTACATGCTTTCTTAACTGCCTTATCAACTTGCCCTGTCACCTTCAAGGATTTGTGAATATGCACCCCTTTCAAAATATCACCATGTAGATTAGACTGCCTTCTCCATGTTGTTCCTCCTAAAGTGCATCATTCACACTTATCCACATTCAATTGCATCGGCCACGATCTGCCCATTTCACCAGTCTGTCTATGTCCTCCTGAAGTCTGCTACTATCCTGCTCACTATTTACTACGCTGCCAAGTTTTGTATCATCCGCAAACTTCAAAATTGTACTCCCTATACTCAAGTCCAGGTCATTTATATATAGCAAGAAAAGCAATGGTCCTAATCCCAACCCCTGGGGGACCCCACTGTATACTTCCCTCCAGTCAGAAGAGCACCCGTTCACCACTGCTCTCTGCCTTTTATCTCTTAGCCAATTTCGTACCCAGGTTACCACCGTCCCTTTAATACCATGTGCTTCTATTTTCCAAATAAGTCTGTTATGCGGTACTTTATCAAATGCCTTTTGAAAGGCATGTAGAGGGTGTTAGCTGTGTAAATCACTGAGGGTGTGCAGAATCAGTGGTTAGTTAGTGTTAGTGGTCTAATGGGAGGACGCTCTCTGTTTCCGATCGGAAGAGAATACAGCTGTTTGTAATAAAAGCAGGTTAAGGTTTTGGGCGTAGACTCGTCCCCACTGAAAACTGGAGTTTGGTGAGTTACTTATTGAACACCTTGAATCTCAGCATCCCTCATCAGAAGATTTTTATTAGTCAGTTCCCGCCCCCTGCAAACCCGACGGTACTGACATCTTTCTGGGCTCCAGTTGCCCAGAAGCCGGACTCAGTGGCTCACCCAAGGGAAACAGTGAGTGTTGACAGGCTATTCGACCACGGGGAGCAGCTTTGCTGAGCTGAGCCTGTCTGACACGGTGTCCACACATGTGTGCACTTGGAGCAGGCATTATTGGATAGTGATCGGCAGTGGGAACCCTGCTCAGCTCCTCTCTCGCCCAAGGCACTGAGGCTACAATCAAGTGTGGAGACCCTATTGTTAATTCACTGCAAGCCTGGCACCCCCTGGTCTGTCTGCCTCAGCTACACACCTTTACCTAGGGAGCTATGCAGCTTGTCCACAGAGATTTAAACAATACTGTTGACTAAAACTTCTGCCAGACCTTGATGTGCTTGCCTAAATAATAACAAAAAACTGAACTGAACACGACCAATGATTGCACCCTCACACAGTTGTGAAATTGGAAAGGAGCCGGTCCAATCAAGGATAATCCCCAGGCCTTCGATTTCTCTGAATAAGTCAAACTGATCGGCGACCAAGTATTACTCAGGATTATCTCCTGCTAATGCTTCATTTCCTTTCACAACTGGGTAAAGATGTCTAAAAGTCCCAGATTGAACCCAGCAACACTGAACTTTTGTCACGCTCCAAAAAAATTACTTGACATTTCTGGTGGAATTTAAATATTCTACATTTTTTTATTTGTCTCTTCCTCCTTTCTCCCAATTCTCGCCCCTCCTCTCTGGTGGTCATTGACTCGTGCTGGTTACAGTTCCACAAACACTGCTTCCCTCGATATAATAGCAAAATACTGCGGGTGCTGGAAATCTGAAATAACAACAGAAAATGCTGGAAACACTCAGCAGGCCAGGCAGCATCCGTGGAGAGAGAAACAGAGTTAACCTTTCAGGTCTGGGACCCTTCATCAGAACTGGAAAAAGCTGGAGATGTAACAGATATTAAGCAGGTGCAGAGACAGGGGGGTGGGGGGGAGGAAGGAATTGAAAGAACATCCTGTGAAAATGTTGCAAATGGGAATGGCAAAATCATACTGCATGGAAAATGGGGGCAGGGATAATTATCTGAAACTGTTGAACTCAATGTTGAGTCCGGAAGGCTGTAAAGTGCCCAATCGGAAGATGAGGTGCTGTTCCTCGAGCTTACGTTGAGCGTCATTGGAACAATGCAATAGCCCGAGGACAGTGAGATCAGAGTGGGAGTGAAGCGGTGAATTAAAGTGACAGGCGACCGGAAGCTCAGGGTCACCCGTACGGACTGAACGGAGGTGTTCCACAAAGCGGTCACCCAATCTGCGTTTGGTCTCCCCAATGTAGAGGAGACCGCATCGTGAGCAGCGAATACAGTATACTAGATTGCAAGAAGTACAAGTAAATCGCTGTTTCACCTGGAAGGGGTGTTTGGGGCCCTGGACAGTGGGAAGGGGGGAGGTATAGGGGCAGGTGTTGCATCTCCTCCGCTTGCACGGGAAGGTGCCGAGCGAAGGGGAAGGGCTGTTAGGGGTGATTGAGGAGTGGACCAGGGTGTTACGGAGGGAGCGGTCCCTTCGGAATGCTGAAAGGGGAGGTGAGGGGAAGATGTGTTTGGTGTTGGGATCACGTTGGAGGTGGCGGAAATGGCGGAGGATGATCCGTTGAATGTGGCGGCTGGTGGGGTGAAAGGTGAGGACAAGGGGAACCCTATCGTGGTTCTGGGAGGGAGGGGCAGGGGTGAGGGCAGAAGTGCGGGAGATAGAATGGACACGGTCAAGGGCCGTGTCAACCACAGTAGAAGGGAATCCTCGGTTGAGGAGAAAGGAAGACATGTTGGAAGCACTGGTGTGGAAGGTGGCATTGCCAGAACAGACGCGGCGGAGACGGAGAAACTGGGAGAATGGAATAGAGTTCTTACAGGAAGCGGGGTGGGAGGAAGTGTAGTCCAGGTAGCTGTGGGAGTCGGTGGGCTTGTAGTGGATGTTTGTCGAAAGCCGATCGCCAGAAATGGAGATGGAGAACTCAAGGAAGGGAAGGGAAGGGTCGGAGATGGACCATGTGAAGGTGAGGGAAGGGTGGAAATTGGAAGTAAAGTGAATGAACTTATCTAGTTCAGGGCGAGAGCAGGAAATGGCACCAATACAGTCATCGATGTACCGGAAAAAGAGGTGAGGGAGGGGACCTGAATAGGACTGGAACAAAGAGTGTTCCACATATCCCATGAACAGGCAGGCATAGCTAGGGCCCATGCGGGTTCCCATAGCAACACCTTTAATTTGGAGGAAGTGAGTGGAATCAAAGGAGAAGTTGTTCAATGTGAGAACAAGTTCAGCCAGGCGGAGAAGGGTGGTGGTGGATGGGGACTGGTTGGGCCTCTGTTCAAGGAAGGAGCGGAGCGCCCGAAGGCCGTCCTGGTGGGGGATGGAGGTGTAGAGGGATTGGACGTCCATGGTGAAAAGGAGACGGTTGGGGCCAGGAAACTGGAAACTGTTAAAGTGACGGAGGGCGTCGGAAGAGTTGCGAATGTAGGTGGGAAGAGACTGGACAAGGGGAGAAAAAATAGAGTTGAGATAGGAAGAGATAAGTTCCGTGGGGCAAGAACAGGCTGGGTCTACCAGGGCAGTCCTGTTTGTGGATCTTGGGAAGGAGGTAGAAGCAGGCTGTGCGGGGTTGGGGGACTATGAGGTTGGCGGCCATGGAGGGAAGTTCTCCAGAGGAGATGAGGTCAGTGACACACTTGGAAACAATGGCTTGATGTTTGCTAGTGGGGTCATGGTCCAGGCGGAGGTAGGAGGAGGTGTTGGAGAGCTGGCGTTCAGCTTCCGCACGGTAGAGGTCGGTTCGCCAAACAACAACAGCACCACCCTTATCAGCAGGTTTAATGATAATGTTAGGGTCGGATCGGAGAGAACGGAGTGCTGCAAGTTCAGAGGGAGGTAGGTTGGAGTAAGGACTCTATTCCATTCTCCCAGTTTCTCCGTCTCCGCCGCGTCTGTTCTGACGATGCCAGCTTCCATACCAATGCTTCCGACATGCCTTCCTTTTTCCTCAACCGAGGATTCCCCATTACTGTGGTTGACACGGCCCTTGACCGTGTCCGTTCTATTTCCCACACTTCTTCTCTCACCCCTTCCCTTCCCTCCCAGAACCTTGTCCTCACCTTTCACCCCACCAGCCTCCACATTCAACGGATCATCCTCCGCCATTTCCGCCACCTCCAACGTGATTCCACCATCAAACACATCTTCCCCTCACCTCCCCTTTCAGCATTCCGAAGGGACCACTCCCTCCGAGACACCCTGGTCCACTCCTCAATCACCCCCAACAGCCCTTCTCCTTCACCTGGCACCTTCCTGTGCAAGCGCAGGAGATGCAACACATGCCCTTTTACCTCCCCCCTTCCCACTGTCCAAGGCCCCAAACACCCCTTCCAGGTGAAACGGCGATTTACTTGTACTTCTCGCAATCTAGTATACTGTATTCGCTGCTCACGATGCGGTCTCCTCTACATTGAGGAGACCAAACGCAGATTGGGTGACCGCTTTGCGGAACACCTCCGTTCAGTCCGTAAGGGTGACCCTGAGCTTCCAGTCGCCTGTCACTTTAATTCTCCGCTTCACTCCCACTCTGGTCTCTCTGTCCTCGGGCTATTACACTGTTCCAATGAAGCTCAACGTAAGCTCGAGGAACAGCACCTCATCTTTCGATTGGGCACTTTGCAGCCTTCCGGACTCAACATCGAGTTCAACAATTTCAGATAATAATCCCTGCCCCCATTTTTCATGCAGTATGATTTTGCCATTCCCATTTGCAACATTTTCACAGGATGTTCTTTCAATTCCTTCCTCCCCTCCTAACCCCCCCCCCCCCCCCCGTCTCTGCGCCTGCTTAATATCTGTCACATCTCCAGCTTTTTCCAGTTCTGATGAAGGGTCCCAGACCTGAAACGTTAACTCTGTTTCTCTCTCCACGGATGCTGCCTGGCCTGCTGAGTGTTTCCAGCATTTTCTGTTGTTATTACTGCTTCCCTCTAGTTCCTCACCCATCCAGCCATTCCTCTTTGCATAAATAACAACAATGACTGCACTTCAAAATTAATTCATTGTAAAATTCTTGGGGACGTCCTGAAGACAGGACGGGCTATATAAATGTCACTCCTTTTTTTCCTAACCGTCTCCCAATTGGTGTTCAGAGAGATTTGGGTGTCTTCGTGCAAGAAACACAGAAAGCGAGCATGCAGGTACAGCGAGCAATAAGGAAGGCAAATGGCATGTTGGCCTTTATTGCAAGGGGGTTGGAGTATAAGAGTGAGGAAGTCTTGCTCCAATTGTACAGGGCCTTGGTGAGACCACACCTGGAGTACTGTGCACAGTTTTGGTCTCCGTATCTAAGGAAGGATATACTTGCCTTGGAGGCGGTGCGACGAAGATTCACTAGATTGATTCCTGGGATGAGAGGGCTGCCCAATGATGAAAGATTGTGTAGAATGGGCCGATACTCTCTGGAGTTTAGAAGAATGAGAGGTGATCTCATTGAAACATACAAGATTCTGAGGGGGATTGACAGGGTAGATGCTGAGAGGTTGTTTCCCCCTGGCTGGAGAGTCTAGAACTAGGGGGCAAAGTCTCAGTTGTATCCGTGTGTTAATGGAGACACGGAATGCAGGAGTTGGTTTAACAGGTGTTTACTGAACAAAGTCTGGAGGTGAACTAAAAGATACAAGACACTATATATAGCCCAAGTGGCCATTACCGGCATTACAGTACACAGGGGCTCTTAAAGGCACATACACCACAGTCTCAGGATAAGGGGTCGGCCATTGAAGACCGAGATGAGGAGGAATTTCTTCACTCATGGTTGTGAATCTTTGGAATTCTCTGCCCCAGAGGGCTGTGAATGCTGAATCGTTGAGTATATTCAAGGCTGCAATAGATAGATTTCTGGACTCTAGGGGAATCGAGGGATATGGAGATCGGGCGGGAAAGTGGAGTTGAGGTCGATGATCAGCCCTGATCTTATTGAATGGCGGAGCAGGCTCGAGGGGCCGTATGGCCCACTCCTGCTTCTATTTCTTATGTTCTTATGTAATGCCTCTCTGAGTTTGGCCCATGTGGTTTCTAACAGGCCGTGCAGTGTGAATGACTGCAGCTTGCCCTTGGTGCTGCTGTGTGCTACGTCACTGGGGAGCCCACTGACCAATCCAATAAGTCTTTATTTCCCCCAACTAATGTTGCCTTTTCTTTGACCGTTAGATTACCCAGATCATCCTACATTCGATATGCAGAATCTTCAATGAGGAATGGCTTTGGGCTGAAGTATTTACACAAGTTTTTCAATATTCCATTTCTTCAGCTGCAGGTGAGTGGCTCTGATCAGACTTTAAATTCTCCATTACAGTCTGATTGGTATATGTGACACTGTAGGAATCGACAGATCCCTAACTGAAGTACTGAGGTCGAGTCAGTCCGATAATAAAATGAAGTTTAATGTAAACTAGAGAACAAACAATGGTATGCAGGAGAAATGATCAACAGGTCTTTTCTTAATGCTGGCTTCACCAGCTCTGAACTGGGAACCTCCCCGCCTGACGTCATCACGTTTCCCGCCGTTCGGGACGTCACGTGACCAACGTGATGACGTCATCGCGCTGGTTCTGGGACTTACCCAGAACGGGCTATTTACATACAGTAGACAAACCTAGGTGCTGTAGCACTCTGTTAAAGGCAGTTATACAGGAGTCCCTTGGTGGCTTTGCCACATGCGCCCCCCCAGAAGTGTCTTTAACCTCAAAAGTCAATCGCAGAGGAGGTCGGACAAGCCTGTTCGAACGACTCCGATATTCCCAGAGAGGAATGGGCTGGGCAGACGATGAGCTGGTCTGCGGAACAGTCTGGTCAGGCGTGGTGGCCACGGGCGGCTGCCCACGATGTGGTGGCTGCACTGCCTCGACCGGTCGCTCGAGGTCCAGGTGTGCGGCCTTGAGACGGTCCACGGAAATGTGGTCAGGCTTGCCCCCGACGTCCACTAAAAAACTCTTGGCGCCCGCCTGCAGTACCTGGAAAGGGCCTGTATATGGAGGCGTGAGAGGACTACGGTGGGCGTCATGCCTGACAAAAACGAATTTAGCCCGCATAAGCTCCGGCGGAACGTGTGACGCTGGCAACCCGTGACGTGACGTCGGAATGGGCCGAAAAGATTGAGCTGCATCCCGGTGAGCCTCCAGTTGTTCGGCCGCCGACCAAGGACGCGTTGGTGACGGAAGAAACTCGCCTGGCACCCGGAGCGGTTGGCCATAAACCAGTTTGGCGGCCGATGCCTGCAGGTCCTCTTTAGGCGCTGTGCGTAACCCGAGCATCACCCAAGGCAGCTTGTCCATCCATGCGGTCCCCTGGAGGCTGGCCCGCAGCGACGCCTTCAAGGACCGATGAAAACACTCACATAATCCATTGGCCTGCGGATGGTAAGCCGTGGTCCGATGGAGCTTGGTGCCCAAACCCAAGGCTACGGCATTCCACAGTGCAGACGAGAATTGCGGCCCGCGGTCCAATGAAATATCAGACGGAACGCCGAAACGTGCAACCCAGGATGAAAGAAAAGCCCGGGCGACATCCGCGGAGGTGGTGGACGTCAAAGGAATGGCCTCCGGCCACCTGGTGGTACGGTCGACTATAGTCAAAAGATGTGTGAAACCTTGTGACGGCTGTAGTGGGCCAACGAGGTCGACATGGACGTGATCGAAACGCCGCTCCGGTACTTCAAAAACGGCGACAGGAGCTTTGACGTGCCGCTGCACCTTAGCCCGCTGGCACACGACGCAGGTGTTGGCCCAGTCGCGGACATCTTTTCGCATTCCTCTCCAGACGAACTTGGACGCCAGTAATTTTTGTGAAGCTCTCACGCCAGGGTGCGCAAGCCCGTGAATGGCATCGAAAAAGTTCCTACGCCAGGACAGCAGAACAATCGGGCGGGGGTCCCCCAAGGAGACGTCGCAGAGCAGGGAGGTGCCAGCCGAGTGAAAAAGCACATCCGCTGGCTGAAGGCAGGAGGAGTCGGTGCGGAAAGCTTGCGTTTCCGGATCGGCCGCTTGGTCAGCAGCCATGAGTGAATAATCGAGTCCCAGCTGGACGGCCTGGACAGTCGCACGCGAGAGGCAATCGGCGACCACATTGTCCTTGCCGGCCACGTGCCGGATGTCGGTGGTGAACTCGGAAATAAAGGTGAGCTGTCGTTGCTGTCGAGCTGACCACGGTTCAGCCGTCTTGGCCATGGCAAACGTCAGGGGCTTGTGATCCACAAACACGGTGAATTGGCGTCCTTCCAATAGAAAACGAAAATGGCGGATGGCCAGAAACAACGCCAACAACTCCCTGTCGAACGTGCTGTAGCTACGCTCGTGACGACGCAATTGGCGACTAAAAAACGCTAGCGGTTGCCATGTCCCGTCGACCCATTGCTCTTGCACGGCGCCTATAGCGTAGTCTGAAGCGCCAGTCGTAAGCGCGATGGTGGCGCCAGGCAGCGGGTGCGCCAACATCGTTGCGTTTGCGAGAGCATCCTTCATGTTCACAAAAGCGCAATCCATCTCCGGTGTCCAGGCCACAGGTTCCTTCCCCGGCTTCCCCCTCAGTGCCTCGTAGAGCGGCCGCATCAGCTGCGTGGCCCAGGGAACGAACCGATGGTAAAAATTTACCATACCAAGGAACTCCTGGAGCGCTTTAACGGATTGCAGGCGCGGGAAAGCAGCAATGGCCGCCACCTTCGACCGAAGCGGCAGTGCTCCTGCCGCAGTGATGCGGTGGCCCAAAAAGTCGATCTGCCGCAGTCCGAATTGACATTTGTTCGGGTTAATTATGAGGCCATGCTGATGGAGGCGGCGAAAAAGGAGGCGCAGGTGTTTGAGATGTTCCTCTTTCGAAGTACTGGCGACCAGGATGTCATCGAGATACACAAACAGAAACTTAAGATCCCGCAGCACTGAATCCATAAGGCGATGGAACGCCTGCGCCGCATTTTTGAGTCCGAACGGCATTTGGAGGAATTCAAAAAGTCCGAAAGGGGTAATGACCGCCGTCTTCTGGACGTCCTGGGGATGGACGGGCACTTGATGGTACCCCCGGACGAGGTCGATTTTGGAAAAAAACGAATTGCCAGCCAAATGTGCAGAGAAATCTTGGATGTACGGTATAGGGTACCGGTCGGGAGTCGTGACCTCACTGAGGCGCCGATAATCGCCGCAAGGCCGCCAACCACCGCCGGGCTTAGGGACGATATGAAGCGGCGAAGACCAGGGACTATCCGACCGGCGAACGATTCCCAGCCGCTCCATGGTGGCGAACTCCGCCTTCGTGGCCTCGAGTTTACTGGGCTCCAGCCGTCGAGCCCGGGCATAAACCGGGGGGCTGGTCGTTGCGATGTGGTGTTCTACACCATGTTTGGCGCTCGTCGCCGAGAAGGTGGGTCGAGTGAGATCCGGAAATTCCCTGAGAAGGCGGGTGAAGTCGTCGGGCGCCGGCACAGTGCAGGAACCCGTGTGAGGCGCGCCTGAGCTCCGAAAACATGGGATGGAGGCAAACGTGGTGACGTGAATCAGACGGCGATTTCGTAAATCAACCAATAGGCCATTGGTACAGAAGAAGTCAGCGCCGAGGATTGCCTGTGCGATTTTTGGCAGTTATAAACTCCCATTGGAAAAGTTGCCCGCCGAAACACACCTGGATCCGCCGCTTCCTGAACGTACGAATAGCACTGCCGTTGGCGGCCTGGAGTAGAGAACCGCGCCTCCCTGCCCTGACGTTGAGGAGTGAAGCGGGGAGGATGCTGCACTGAGCGCCCGTGTCACACAAAAACCGCCGGCCCGAAATGGAGTCGGTGATATACAATAACTTCCCAGAATCTCCAACCGCAATCGTAGACGCGAAACCGACCTCGGGGTCGTTCTTCCGTTCATGCAGTCGGTGCTGTTGCTTTCTCGGTGCATTTGGCATGAAACTACATGGAGGACAGCAGCATCTGGCTTTTGGACCGAAACAGGCGTGATAGTAACAGAGACCGGATGGTGGAGGCGCCGAGGTGGGATTCTTCGGGGCGGGACGCTTCGAGGTGGCGCAGTATCACAGAATCACAGAATCACAGAAACCTCACAGTGCAGATAGAGGCCATTTCGGCCCATCGAGCCTGCACCGACACATATCCCACCCTATCCCCGTAACCCCACATATTTAATCCCCCTAACACTAAGGGTCAATTTTTCTCATAGCCAATCAACCTAACCCGCACATCTTTGGACTGTGGGAGGAAACCGGAGCACCCGGAGAAAACCCACGCAAACTCCACACAGTACTGCTGCATCACCGCATAAATAGTGTCGGCTTCGGCCGCGAGCGCTACACTGTCCGTAGTCTTCGACCTGGCGAGGGCTGCTTGCACCTGCTCAGGGAGCTGGCTCAGGAACAGTGCCCGAAACAGGAAACACTGCGGCTCGGAACCGAGGAGCATGAGCATCTGGCTCATCAACTCAGACGGCTTGGCGTCGCCTAACCCAGGCAGTGTGTGTAAACGTCGCGCGCATTCCGCTTTCGTGAGGCCGAAAACCTGCATTAGTCGCGCCTTAAGCGTATCATACTTGTTATCTACGGGCGGGGTCTCCAGCAGACTGATGATCCTCGAAGCCGTCGAGCTGTCCAGTGCGGAGACCACGTAAAGATAACGGGTCTGATCCAGCACGATGTTCTGAAGCTGGAACTGAGCCTCCGCTTGGACGAACCAGGAGGCCGCCTGTTGTTCCCAAAATTGAGGGAGCTTCAAGGTCGCTGCGTTAACATCCATCGTTTTGTTCTGCGCGTCCTCCACGAAAATCGTCCGCGAAGCTTCGGGGTCACCAATGTAGGAATCGACAGATCCCTAACTGAAGTACTGAGGTCAAGTCAGTCCGATAATTAATCGAAGTTTAATGTAAACTAGAGAACAAACAAGGGCATGCAGGAGAAACAATCAACAGGTCTTTTCTTAATGCTGGCTTCACCAGCTCTGAACTGGGAACCTCCCAGTCTGACGTCATCACGTTTCCTGCCGTTCGGGACGTCACATGACCAACGTGATGACGTCATCGCGCTGGTTCTGGGACTTACCCAGAACGGGCTATTTACATACAGTAAACAAACCTAGGTGCTGTCGCACTCTGTTAAAGGCAGTTATACAGGAGTCCCTTGGTGGCTTTGCCACAACACTACCTGTATTGTATACGTTTCCTCCAATGACTAAAAAGCATCTTCAAATGAGGTAAAATCCCAGCTACATGGGGGGGGGGGGGGAATTTGGTTGCTTTGCGCCTCCTGTTAGCGCCCTGTGTGTTCCCCGCTGTGGTGCTCCCCTCCTGATAATCAATCGAAGCTCCAGCAGGAGGAATGGCTAGTTGGGGAAGGAACGCGAGGACAGTGTTTGTGGAACTGTAACCAGCACGAGTCAATGACCACCAGAGAGGAGGGGTGGGAATTCGGAAAATAGGAGAAGAGAAAAATAAAGAATGTAGAATATTTAGATTCCACCGGAACTGTCAAGTAACTTTTTTGGAAAGTGACAAACGTTCAGTCTTGCTGGGTTCAATCTGGGACTTTGAGACAACTTCACCCAGTTTTGAAAGGAAATGAAGTATAAGCAGAAGACAATCCTGAGTAATACTTGGCAGGTTTGCTGATGATACAAAGCTGGGTGGGAATGTAAGTTGTGAGGAGGATGCAAGGAGGCTTCAAGGGGATTTAAACAGGCTAAGTGAGTGGGCAAGAACATGGCAAATGGAATATAATGTGGAGAAATGTGAAGTTATCCCCTTTGGTAGGGAAAACAGAAAAGGAGAGTATTTTTTAAATGGTGAGAGATTGGGAAATGTTGGTGTTCAGGGACCCGAGTCCTTGTACAAGAATCACTGAAAGTTAACACGCAGCTACACCAAGCAATTAGGAAAGCAAATAGTATGTTGTCCTTTACAAGTGGATTGGAATATAAGAGTAAAGACATCTTACTACAATTATATAGGGCCCTGGTGAGACCACACCTGGAGTATTGTGTACAGTTTAGGTCTCCTTACCTAAGGAAGGATATACTTGCCATAGAGGGAGTGCATTGAAGGTTCACCAGACTGATTCCTGGGATGGGGGGATTGTCCTATGAGGAGAGATTGAGTAGACTAGGCCTATATTCTCCAGGGTTTAGAAGAATGAGAGGTGATCTCATTGAAACATACACAATTCTTACAGGGCTTGACAGGGTAGATGCAGGGAGGATGTTTCCCCTGGCTGGGGAGTCTAGAACCAGGGGTCACAGTCTCAGAATAAGGGGTCGGCCATTTAGGACTGAGATGAGGAGAAATTTCTTCACTCAGAGGGTGGTGAATCTTTGGAATTCTCTACCCCAGAGGGCTGTGGAGGCTCAGTCGTTGAGTATATTCAAGATAGAGATCGATAGATTTTTGAATATTAAGGGAATCGAGGGATATGGGGTTAGTGCAGGAAAGTGGAGATGAGGTAGAAGATCCGCCATGATCTTATAGAATGGTGGAGCAGGCTCGAAGGGCCAAATGGCTGACTCCTCCTATTTCCAATGTTCTTATGTAGCCGATCAGTTTGACTTATTCGGAGAATTCTAAGGCTCCTTTCCAATTTCAGAACCGTGTCCAAGCATGCAATCGTTGGCTGTGTTCAATTCAGTTTTTTGAGTTTCGATAAATTGAGAGTCAAGTAACAATCTTATTGGAATTTATAGGATTGTGCCAGGTTTCAAAATAAAGGAAGGTTTTGATCGCAAGTCCTATGTAAATCCCAGAGGGTGGTGGGGGTCTGGAACTCACTGCCTGAAAGGGTGGTAGAGGCAGAAACCTTCATCGCATTTAAAAAGTACTTGGATAGGCACTTTAAGAGCCGTAACCTACAAGGCTACGGACCAAGAGCTGGAAAGTCAGATTTGGCTGGAGAGCTCGGCCAGCACAGACACGATGTGCCAAAAGGCCTCCTTCTGTGCTGTAAATTTTTATGATTCTATGAAGATCTGGGAATGACTGGTTTGATGAAGAGCTGTATATAATCTGGGAATGGTTAGCTGGAGGAAGAACTGTATATAATCTGGGAATGGTTAGTTTGATGAAGAGCTGTATATAATCTGGGAATGGTTAGCTGGAGGAAGAACTGTATATAATCTGGGAATGGTTAGCTGGACGAAGAACTGTATATAATCTGGGAATGGTTAGTTTGATGAAGAGCTGTATATAATCTGGGAATGGTTAGTTTGATGAAGAGCTGTATATAATCTGGGAATGGTTAGCTGGAGGAAGAACTGTATATAATCTGGGAATGGTTAGCTGGAGGAAGAACTGTATATAATCTGGGAATGGTTAGTTTGATGAAGAGCTGTATATAATCTGGGAATGGTTAGTTTGATGAAGAGCTGTATATAATCTGGGAATGGTTAGTTTGATGAAGAGCTGTATATAATCTGGGAATGACTGGTTTGATGAAGAGCTGTATATAATCTGGGAATGGTTAGTTTGATGAAGAGCTGTATATAATCTGGGAATGACTGGTTTGATGAAGAGCTGTATATAATCTGGGAATGGTTAGTTTGATGAAGAGCTGTATATAATCTGGGAATGGTTAGTTTGATGAAGAGCTGTATATAATCTGGGAATGGTTAGTTTGATGAAGAGCTGTATATAATCTGGGAATGGTTAGCTGGATGAAGAGCTGCATATAATCTGGGAATGGTTAGTTTGATGAAGAACTGTATATAATCTGGGAATGGTTAGTTTGATGAAGAACTGTATATAATCTGGGAATGGTTAGTTTGATGAAGAACTGTATATAATCTGGGAATGGTTGGTTTAACGTAGAAATAGAAACATAGAAGATAGGAGCAGGAGTAGGCCATTCGGCCCCTCGAGCCTGCTCCGCCATTCAATGCGATCATGGCTGATCATCCAATTTCAGTACCCGGTCCCTGCTTTCTCCCCATACCCCTTGATCCCTTTAGCCTTAAGAAATATATCCAACTCCTTCTTGAATATATTTAACGTATTGGCCTCTACTGCCTTCTGTGGTAGAGAATTCCACAGGTTCACCACTGGGTGAAGAAATTCCTCCTAATTTCTGTCCTAAATGGCCTACCCCTTATCCTTAGACTGTGACCCCTGGTTCTGGACTCCCCGACCATCGGGAACATCCTTCCTGCATCTAGTCTGTCCAGTCCTGTCAGAATTTTATAAGTTTCAATAAGATCCCCTCTCATTCTTCTAAACTCCAGTGAGTATAAGCCCAATCGTCCCAATCTCTCCTCATACGTCATTCCTGCCATCCCAGGTATCAGCTTGGTGAATCTTTGCTGAACTCCTTCCATGGCAAGAACATCCTTCCTCAGATAAGGCGACTAAAACTGCACACAATACTCAAGGTGTGGTCTCACCAAGGCCCTGTACAACTGCATCAAGACATCCTTGCTCCTGTACATGAACCCTCTCGCTACGAAGGCCAACATACCATTTGCCTTCTTAACCGCCTGCTGCACCTGCATGCTTACCTTCAGCGACTGGTACACAAGGACACCCAGGTCTCGTTTCACTTCACCTTCTCCCAATCTATTGCCATTCAGATAATAATCTGCCTTCCTGTTTTTGCCACCAAAGTGGATAACCTCGCATTTATCCACGTTATACTGCATCTGCCACGCTTCTGCCCAATCACCCAACCTATCCAAATCATCCTGGAGTTTCTCGGCATCCTCCTCACAGCACACACTCCCACCCAGCTTTGTGTCGTCTGCAAATTTGGAGATATTACATCTAGTTCCCATGTCTAGATCATTAATATATATTGTGAGTAGCTGGTGTCCAAGGACCGATCCCTGCGGTACCCCACTAGTCACTGCCTGCCACTCGGAAAAAGACCTGTTTATTCCAACTCTTCGCTTTCTGTCTGCCAACCAGTTCTCTATCCAAGTCAATACCTTGCCCCCCAATCCCATGTGCCTTAACTTTACATGCTAATCTCTTATGCGGGACCTTATCGAAAGCCTTCTGAAAGTCCAAATACACCACATCCACTGGTTCTCCCTTATCTGTTTTACCAGTTACATCCTCAAAAAATTCCAGTAGATTAGTCAAGCACGATTTACCTTTTGCAAATCCATGTTGCCGTTGTCCGATCCTGTCACTGTTTTCCAAGTACTCTGCTATTACATCTTTTAAAATGGACTCTAGCATTTTCCCCACTACCAATGTCAGGCTTTTTACGGCCTGTAATTCCCCATTTTCTCTCTACCACCTTTTTTGAATAGCTGCTATTACATCTTTTATAATGGACTCTAGCATTTTCCCCACTACCAATGTCAGGCTTTTTACGGCCTGTAATTCCCCATTTTCTCTCTACCACCTTTTTTGAATAGTGGGGTAACATTAGCTACCCTCCAATCCATGGGTACTGTTCCAGATTCCATCGAATGTTGGAAGATGATCAGCAATGCATCTACTATTTCTAGGGCCACTTCCTTAAGTACCCTAGGATGTAGATTATCAGGCCCTGGGGATTTATCGGCCTTCAATCCCATCAATTTCCCTACAAATACTGATTTCTTTCAGTTCCACCCTTTCATCAGACCCTATGTTCCCCGACATCTCTGGGAGGTTATTTGTGTCCTCCTTTGTGAAGACAGAACCAAAATATGTATTTAGTTGGTCGGCCATTTCTTTGTTCCCAATTATAAATTCCCCTGATTCTGACTGCAAGGGACCTGCACTTGACTTCACCAATCTTTTTCTCTTCATCATATATCTATAAAAGTTTTTACAGTCAGTTTTTTATGTTCCCTGCAAGCTTACTCTCATATTCAATTTTCCCCTTCTTAATTAATCCCTTTGTCCTCCTTTGTTGAATCCTAAACTGCTCCCAATCCTCAGGTTTACTGCTTTTCCTGGCCAATTTATATGTCCTCTCCTTGGATCTTATGCTATCCCTAATTTCCCTTGTTAGCCACGGTTGAGTCACCTTTTTTGTTTTATTTTTATGCCAAACTGGGATGAACAAATTCTGTAGTTCATCCATGCGGTCTTTGAATGTGTGCCATTGCCTATCCACCGTCAACCCTTTGAGTGACATTACCCAATCAATTCTACCCAACTTGCGCCTCAGACCATCGTAGTTTCCTTTATTTAAATTCAGGACCCTAGTCTCTGAGTCAACTACTTCATTCTCCATCTTAATGAAGAATTCTATCATATTATGATCGCTCCGACCCAAGGGGCCTCATACAACAAGATTGCGAATTAATCCTTTCTCGTTACATAATACCCAGTCTAAGATGGCCTGATCTCTGGTTGGTTCCTCGACATATTGGTCCAGGAAACCATCCAGTAAACACTCCAGGAATTCCTCTTCCACAGTATTTTTCCTAATTTGGTTAGCCCAATCTATATGTAGATTAAAGTCACCCATGATGACTGCTGTGCCCTTATTGCACGCTTCTCTAATTTCCCTTTTAATGCCATCCCCAACCTCCACATTACTGTTTGGAGGTCTATATACCACTCCCACTAACGTTTTCTGACCCTTGCTATTTCTCAGTTCTACCCATACCGATTCCACATCATCAGAGCTAATATCCTTCCTTACAATTGTGTTAATCCCTTCTTTAACCAGCAATGCTACCCCACCTCCCTTGATGAAGAGCTGTATATAATCTGGGAATGGTTAGTTTGATGAAGAGCTGTATATAATCTGGGAATGGTTAGTTTGATGAGCTGTATATAATCTGGGAATAGTTAGTTTGATGAGCTGTATATAATCTGGGAATGGTTAGTTTGATGAGCTGTATATAATCTGGGAATGGTTAGTTTGATGAACTGTATATAATCTGGGAACGGTTAGTTTGATGAATTGTATATAATCTGGGAATGGTTAGTTTGATGAGCTGTATATAATCTGGGAACGGTTAGTTTGATGAAGAGCTGTATATAATCTGGGAATGGTTAGTTTGATGATGAGCTGTATATAATCTGGGAATGGTTAGTTTGATGAATTGTATATAATCTGGGAATGGTTAGTTTGATGAATTGTATATAATCTGGGAATGGTTAGTTTGATGAAGAGCTGTCTATAATCTGGGAATGGTTAGTTTGATGAGCTGTATAGAATCTGGGAATGGTTAGGTTGATGAAGAGCTGTATATAATCTGGGAATGGTGGGATTGATGATGAGCTGTATATAATCTGGGAATGGTTAGTTTGATGAGCTGTATATAATCTGGGAATGCTTAGTTTGATGAACTGTATATAATCTGGGAATGGTTAGTTTGAGGATGAGCTGTATATAATCTGGGAATGGTTAGTTTGATGAGCTGTATATAATCTGGGAATGGTTAGTTTGATGAATTGTATATAATCTGGGAATGGTTAGTTTGATGATGAGCTGTATATAATCTGGGAATGGTGGGATTGATGAAGAGCTGCATATAATCTGGGAATGGTTAGTTTGAGGAAGAGCTGTATATAATCTGGGAATGGTTAGTTTGATGAGCTGTACATAATCTGGGAATGGTTAGTTTGATGAGCTGTATATAATCTGGGAATGGTTAGTTTGATGAAGAGCTGTATATAATCTGGGAATGGTTAGTTTGATGAACTGTATATAATCTGGGAATGGTTAGTTTGATGAAGAGCTGTATATAATCTGGGAATGGTTAGTTTGATGAGCTGTATATAATCTGGGAATGGTTAGTTTGATGAGCTGTATATAATCTGGGAATGGTTAGTTTGATGAGCTGTACATAATCTGGGAATGGTTAGTTTGATGAATTGTATATAATCTGGGAATGGTTAGTTTGATGAATTGTATATAATCTGGGAATGGTTAGTTTGAGGAAGAGCTGTATATAATCTGGGAATGGTTAGTTTGATGAATTGTATATAATCTGGGAATGGTTAGTTTGATGAATTGTATATAATCTGGGAATGGTTAGTTTTATGAACTGTATATAATCTGGGAATGGTTAGTTTGATGAATTGTATATAATCTGGGAATGGTTAGTTTGATGAAGAGCTGTATATAATCTGGGAATGGTTAGTTTGATGAAGAGCTGTATGTAATCTGGGAATGGTTAGTTTGATTAAGAGCTGTATGTAATCTGGGAATGGTGGGATTGATGAGCTGTCGATAATCTGGGAATGGTTAGTTTGATGAAGAGCTGTATATAATCTGGGAATGGTTAGTTTGAGGATGAGCTGTATATAATCTGGGAATGGTTAGTTTGATGAATTGTATATAATCTGGGAATGGTTAGTTTGATGAGCTGTATATAATCTGGGAATGGTTAGTTTGATGAGCTGTATATAACCTGGGAATGGTTAGTTTGATGATGAGCTGTATATAATCTGGGAATGGTTAGTTTGATGAATTGTATATAATCTGGGACTGGTTAGTTTGATGAACTGTATATAATCTGGGAATGGTTAGTTTGATGAATTGTATATAATCTGGGAATGGTTAGTTTGATGAGCTGTATATAATCTGGGAATGGTTAGTTTGATGAGCTGTACATAATCTGGGAATGGTTAGTTTGATGAATTGTATATAATCTGGGAATGGTTCGTTTGATGAATTGTATATAATCTGGGAATGGTTAGTTTGATGAAGAGCTGTATATAATCTGGGAATGGTGGGATTGATGATGAGCTGTATATAATCTGGGAATGGTTAGTTTGATGAACTGTATATAATCTGGGAATGGTTAGTTTGAGGATGAGCTGCATATAATCTGGGAATGGCTAGTTTGATGAATTGTATATAATCTGGGAATGGTTAGTTTGATGATGAGCTGTATATAATCTGGGAATGGTGGGATTGATGAAGAGCTGTATATAATCTGGGAATGGTTAGTTTGAGGAAGAGCTGTATATAATCTGGGAATGGTTAGTTTGATGAGCTGTATATAATCTGGGAATGGTTAGTTTGATGAAGAGCTGTATATAATCTGGGAATGGTTAGTTTGATGATGAGCTGTATATAATCTGGGAATGGTTAGTTTGATGAATTGTATATAATCTGGGACTGGTTAGTTTGATGAACTGTATATAATCTGGGAATGGTTAGTTTGATGAATTGTATATAATCTGGGAATGGTTAGTTTGATGAGCTGTATATAATCTGGGAATGGTTAGTTTGATGAGCTGTACATAATCTGGGAATGGTTAGTTTGATGAATTGTATATAATCTGGGAATGGTTAGTTTGATGAATTGTATATAATCTGGGAATGGTAAGTTTGATGAAGAGCTGTATATAATCTGGGAATGGTGGGATTGATGATGAGCTGTATATAATCTGGGAATGGTTAGTTTGATGAACTGTATATAATCTGGGAATGGTTAGTTTGAGGATGAGCTGTATATAATCTGGGAATGGCTAGTTTGATGAATTGTATATAATCTGGGAATGGTTAGTTTGATGATGAGCTGTATATAATCTGGGAATGGTTAGTTTGAGGAAGAGCTGTATATAATCTGGGAATGGTTAGTTTGATGAATTGTATATAATCTGGGAATGGTTAGTTTGATGAAGAGCTGTATATAATCTGGGAATGGTTAGTTTGATGAGCTGTATATAATCTGGGAATGGTTAGTTTGATGAGCTGTATAGAATCTGGGAATGGTTAGTTTCATGAATTGTATATAATCTGGGAATGGTTAGTTTGATGAAGAGCTGTATATAATCTGGGAATGGTTAGTTTGATGAGCTGTATATAATCTGGGAATGGTTAGTTTGATGAATTGTATATAATCTGGGAATGGTTAGTTTGATGAGCAGTATATAATCTGGGAATGGTTAGTTTGATTAGCTGTATATAATCTGGGAATGGTTAGTTTGATGAGCTGTATATAATCTGGGAATGGTTAGTTTGATGAGCTGGATATAATCTGGGAATGGTTAGTTTGATGAGCTGTATATAATATGGGAATGGTTAGTTTGATGAAGAGCTGTATATAATCTGGGAATGGTTAGTTTGATGAAGAGCTGTATATAATCTGGGAATGGTTAGTTTGATGAGCTGTATATAATCTGGGAATGGTTAGTTTGATGAAGAGCTGTATATAATCTGGGAATGGTTAGTTTGATGAATTGTATATAATCTGGGAATGGTTAGTTTGATGATGAGCTGTATATAATCTGGGAATGGTTAGTTTCATGAATTGTATATAATCTGGGAATGGTTAGTTTGATGATGAGCTGTATATAATCTGGGAATGGTTAGTTTGATGAATTGTATATAATCTGGGAATGGTTAGTTTGATGAAGAGCTGTATATAATCTGGGAATGGTTAGTTTGATGAGCTGTATATAATCTGGGAATGGTTAGTTTGATGATGAGCTGTATATAATCTGGGAATGGTTAGTTTGATGAATTGTATATAATCTGGGAATGGTTAGTTTGATGAGCTGTATATAATCTGGGAATGGTTAGTTTGATGAAGAGCTGTATATAATCTGGGAATGGTTAGTTTGATGAAGAGCTGTATATAATCTGGAAATGGTTAGTTTGATGAGCTGTATATAATCTGGGAATGGTTAGTTTGATGAAGAGCTGTATATAATCTGGGAATGGTTAGTTTCATGAATTGTATATAATCTGGGAATGGTTAGTTTGATGAGCTGTATATAATCTGGGAATGGTTTGATGAGCTGTATATAATCTGGGAATGGTTAGTTTGATGAGTTGTATATAATCTGGGAATGGTTAGTTTGATGAGCAGTATATAATCTGGGAATGGTTAGTTTGATGAGCTGTATATAATCTGGGAATGGTTAGTTTGATGAGCTGTATATAATCTGGGAATGGTTAGTTTGATGAGCTGTACATAATCTGGGAATGGTTAGTTTGATGAGCTGCATATAATCTGGGAATGGTTAGTTTGATGAGCTGTATATAATCTGGGAATGGTTAGTTTGATGAGCTGTATATAATCTGGGAATGGTTAGTTTGATGAAGAGCTGTATATAATCTGGGAATGGTTAGTTTCATGAATTGTATATAATCTGGGAATGGTTAGTTTGATGAGCTGTATATAATCTGGGAATGGTTAGTTTGATGAATTGTATATAATCTGGGAATGGTTAGTTTGATGAAGAGCTGTATATAATCTGGGAATGGTTAGTTTGATGAGCTGTATATAATCTGGGAATGGTTAGTTTGATGATGAGCTGGATATAATCTGGGAATGGTTAGTTTGATGAATTGTATATAATCTGGGAATGGTTAGTTTGATGATGAGCTGTATATAATCTGGGAATGGTTAGTTTGATGAAGAGCTGCATATAATCTGGGAATGGTTAGTTTGATGAAGAGCTGTATATAATCTGGAAATGGTTAGTTTGATGAGCTGTATATAATCTGGGAATGGTTAGTTTGATGAAGAGCTGTATATAATCTGGGAATGGTTAGTTTCATGAATTGTATATAATCTGGGAATGGTTAGTTTGATGAAGAGCTGTATATAATCTGGGAATGGTTAGTTTGATGAGCTGTATATAATCTGGGAATGGTTAGTTTGATGAATTGTATATAATCTGGGAATGGTTAGTTTGATGATGAGCTGTATATAATCTGGGAATGGTTAGTTTGATGAAGAGCTGTATATAATCTGGGAATGGTTAGTTTGATGAATTGTATATAATCTGGGAATGGTTAGTTTGATGAGCTGTATATAATCTGGGAATGGTTAGTTTGATGAAGAGCTGTATATAATCTGGGAATGGTTAGTTTGATGAGCTGTATATAATCTGGGAATGGTTAGTTTGAAGAGCTGTATATAATCTGGGAATGGTTAGTTTGATGAGCTGTATATAATCTGGGAATGGTTAGTTTGATGAATTGTATATAATCTGGGAATGGTTAGTTTGATGAGCTGTATATAATCTGGGAATGGTTAGTTTGATGATGAGCTGTATATAATCTGGGAATGGTTAGTTTGATGAATTGTATATAATCTGGGAATGGTTAGTTTGATGAAGAGCTGTATATAATCTGGGAATGGTTAGTTTGATGAATTGTTTCTAATCTGGGAATGGTTAGTTTGATGAAGAGCTGTATATAATCTGGGAATGGTTAGTTTGAAGAGCTGTATATAATCTGGGAATGGTTAGTTTGATGAATTGTATATAATCTGGGAATGGTTAGTTTGATGAGCTGTATATAATCTGGGAATGGTTAGTTTGATGATGAGCTGTATATAATCTGGGAATGGTTAGTTTGATTAAGAGCTGTATGTAATCTGGGAATGGTGGGATTGATGAAGAGCTGTCTATAATCTGGGAATGGTTAGTTTGATGAATTGTATATAATGTGGGAATGGTTAGTTTGATGAGCTGTATATAATCTGGGAATGGTTAGTTTGATGAAGAGCTGTATATAATCTGGGAATGGTTAGTTTCATGAATTGTATATAATCTGGGAATGGTTAGTTTGATGAAGAGCTGTATATAATCTGGGAATGGTTTGATGAGCTGTATATAATCTGGGAATGGTTAGTTTGATGAGCAGTATATAATCTGGGAATGGTTCGTTTGATGAGCTGTATATAATCTGGGAATGGTTAGTTTGATGAGCTGTATATAATCTGGGAATGGTTAGTTTGATGAGCTGTACATAATCTGGGAATGGTTAGTTTGATGAGCTGCATATAATCTGGGAATGGTTAGTTTGATGAAGAGCTGTATATAATCTGGGAATGGTTAGTTTGATGAGCTGTATATAATCTGGGAATGGTTAGTTTGATGAAGAGCTGTATATAATCTGGGAATGGTTAGTTTCATGAATTGTATATAATCTGGGAATGGTTAGTTTGATGATGAGCTGTATATAATCTGGGAATGGTTAGTTTGATGAATTGTATATAATCTGGGAATGGTTAGTTTGATGAAGAGCTGTATATAATCTGGGAATGGTTAGTTTGATGAGCTGTATATAATCTGGGAATGGTTAGTTTGATGATGAGCTGGATATAATCTGGGAATGGTTAGTTTGATGAATTGTATATAATCTGGGAATGGTTAGTTTGATGATGAGCTGTATATAATCTGGGAATGGTTAGTTTGATGAAGAGCTGCATATAATCTGGGAATGGTTAGTTTGATGAAGAGCTGTATATAATCTGGAAATGGTTAGTTTGATGAGCTGTATATAATCTGGGAATGGTTAGTTTGATGAAGAGCTGTATATAATCTGGTAATGGTTAGTTTCATGAATTGTATATAATCTGGGAATGGTTAGTTTGATGAAGAGCTGTATATAATCTGGGAATGGTTAGTTTGATGAGCTGTATATAATCTGGGAATGGTTAGTTTGATGAATTGTATATAATCTGGGAATGGTTAGTTTGATGATGAGCTGTATATAATCTGGGAATGGTTAGTTTGATGAAGAGCTGTATATAATCTGGGAATGGTTAGTTTGATGAGCTGTATATAATCTGGGAATGGTTAGTTTGAAGAGCTGTATATAATCTGGGAATGGTTAGTTTGATGAGCTGTATATAATCTGGGAATGGTTAGTTTGATGAATTGTATATAATCTGGGAATGGTTAGTTTGATGAGCTGTATATAATCTGGGAATGGTTAGTTTGATGATGAGCTGTATATAATCTGGGAATGGTTAGTTTGATGAATTGTTTCTAATCTGGGAATGGTTAGTTTGATGAAGAGCTGTATATAATCTGGGAATGGTTAGTTTGAAGAGCTGTATATAATCTGGGAATGGTTAGTTTGATGAATTGTATATAATCTGGGAATGGTTAATTTGATGAGCTGTATATAATCTGGGAATGGTTAGTTTGATGATGAGCTGTATATAATCTGGGAATGGTTAGTTTGATTAAGAGCTGTATGTAATCTGGGAATGGTGGGATTGATGAAGAGCTGTCTATAATCTGGGAATGGTTAGTTTGATGAATTGTATATAATGTGGGAATGGTTAGTTTGATGAGCTGTATATAATCTGGGAATGGTTAGTTTGATGAAGAGCTGTATATAATCTGGGAATGGTGAGTTTGAGGAAGAGCTGTATATAATCTGGGAATGGTTAGTTTGATGAATTGTATACAATCTGGGAATGGTTAGTTTGATGAATTGTATGTAATCTGGGAATGGTTAGTTTGATGAATTGTATATAATCTGGGAATGGTGAGTTTGAGGAAGAGCTGTATATAATCTGGGAATGGCTAGTTTGATTGCATATAATCTGGGAATGGTTAGTTTGATGAATTGTATATAATCTGGGAATGGTTAGTTTGATGAGCTGTATATAATCTGGGAATGTTTGTTTGATGAAGAGCTGTATATAATCTGGGAATGGTTAGTTTGATGAATTGTATATAATCTTGGAACGGTTAGTTTGATGAAGAGCTGTATATAATCTGGGAATGGTTAGTTTGATGAAGAGCTGTATATAATCTGGGAATGGTTAGTTTGATGAAGAGCTGTATATAATCTGGGAATGGTTAGTTTGATGAGCTGTATATAATCTGGGGATGGTTAGTTTGATGAATTGTATATAATCTGGGAATGGTTAGTTTGATGAATTGTATATAATCTGGGAATGGTTAGTTTGATGAATTGTATATAATCTGGGAATGGTCAGTTTGAGGAAGAGCTGTATATAATCTGGGAATGGTGAGTTTGATGAGCTGTATATAATCTGGGAATGGTGAGTTTGATGAAGAGCTGTATATAATCTGGGAATGGTTAGTTTGATGAGCTGCATATAATCTGGGAATGGTTAGTTTGATGAATTGTATATAATCTGGGAATGGTTAGTTTGATGAATTGTATATAATCTGGGAATGGTCAGTTTGAGGAAGAGCTGTATATAATCTGGGAATGGTGAGTTTGAGGAAGAGCTGTATATAATCTGGGAATGGTTAGTTTGATGAATTGTATATAATCTGGGAATGGTTAGTTTGATGAGCTGTATATAATCTGGGAATGGTTAGTTTGATGAGCTGTATATAATCTGGGAATGGTTAGTTTGATGAATTGTATATAATCTGGGAATGGTTAGTTTGATGAAGAGCTGTCTATAATCTGGGAATGGTTAGTTTGATGAGCTGTATATAATCTGGGAATGGTTAGTTTGATGAATTGTATATAACCTGGGAATGGTTGGTTTGATGAAGAGCTGTATATAATCTGGGAATGGTTAGTTTGATGAGCTGTATATAATCTGGGAATGGTTGGTTTGATGAAGAGCTGTGTATAATCTGGGAATGGTTAGTTTGATGAGCTGTATATAATCTGGGAATGGTTAGTTTGATGAAGAGCTGTATATAATCTGGGAATGGTTAGTTTGATGAATTGTATATAATCTGGGAATGGTTAGTTTGATGAACAGCTGTATATAATCTGGGAATGGTTAGTTTGATGAAGAGCTGTATATAATCTGGGAATGGCTAGTTTGATGAATTGTATATAATCTGGGAAGTGTTAGTTTGATGAGCTGTATATAATCTGGGAATGGTTAGTTTGAATTGTATATAATCTGGGAATGGTTAGTTTGATGAGCTGTATATAATCTGGGAATGGTTCGTTTGATGAAGAACTGTATATAATCTGGGAATGGTTAGTTTGAAGAGCTGTATATAATCTGGGAATTGTTAGTTTGATGAATTGTATATAATCTGGGAATGGTTAGTTTGATGAAGAGCTGTATATAATCTGGGAATGGTTAGTTTGATGAGCTGTATATAATCTGGGAATGGTTAGTTTGATGAGCTGTATATAATCTGGGAATGGTTAGTTTGATGAAGAGCTGTATATAATCTGGGAATGGTTAGTTTGATGAATTGTATATAATCTGGGAATGGTTAGTTTGAAGAGCTGTATATAATCTGGGAATGGTTAGTTTGATGATGAGCTGGATATAATCTGGGAATGGTTAGTTTGATGAATTGTATATAATCTGGGAATGGTGAGTTTGATGAAGAGCTGTATATAATCTGGGAATGGTTGGTTTGATGAATTGTATATAATCTGGGAATGGTTAGTTTGATGATGAGCTGGATATAATCTGGGAATGGTTAGTTTGATGAATTGTATATAATCTGGGAATGGTTAGTTTGATGAATTGTATATAATCTGGGAATGGTTAGTTTGATGAATTGTATATAATGTGGGAATGGTTAGTTTGATGAGCTGTATATAATCTGGGAATGGTTAGTTTGATGAATTGTATATAATCTGGGAATGGTTAGTTTGAGCTGTATATAATCTGGGAATGGTTAGTTTGATGAATTGCATATAATCTGGGAATGGTTAGTTTGATGAATTGTATACAAGCTGGGAATGGTTAGTTTGATGAAGAGCTGTATATAATCTGGGAATGGTTAGTTTGATGAAGAGCTGTATATAATCTGGGAATGGCTAGTTTGAAGAGCTGTATATAATCTGGGAATGGTTAGTTTGATGAATTGTATACAAGCTGGGAATGGTTAGTTTGATGAAGAGCTGTATATAATCTGGGAATGGTTAGTTTGATGAAGAACTATATAATCTGGGAATGGTTAGTTTCATGAATTGTTTCTAATCTGGGAATGGTTAGTTTGATGAGCTGTATATAATCTGGGAATGGTTAGTTTGATGAATTGTATATAATCTGGGAATGGTTAGTTTGATGAATTGTATATAATCTGGGAATGGTTAGTTTGATGAGCTGTTTATAATCTGGGAATGGTTAGTTTGATGAGCTGTATATAATCTGGGAATGGTTAGTTTGATGAATTGTATATAATCTGGGAATGGTTAGTTTTATGAACTGTATATAATCTGGGAATGGTTAGTTTGATGAAGAGCTGTATATAATCTGGGAATGGTTAGTTTGATGAAGAGCTGTATATAATCTGGGAATGGTTAGTTTGATGAGCTGTATATAATCTGGGAATGGTTTGATGAATTGTATATAATCTGGGAATGGTTAGTTTGATGAATTGTATATAATCTGGGAATGGTTAGTTTGATGAAGAGCTGTATATAATCTGGGAATGGTTAGTTTGATGAGCTGTATATAATCTGGGAATGGTTAGTTTGATGAATTGTATATAATCTGGGAATGGTTAGTTTGATGAGCTGTATATAATCTGGGAATGGTTAGTTTGATGAAGAGCTGTATATAATCTGGGAATGGTTAGTTTGATGAATTGTGTATAATCTGGGAATGGTTAGTTTGAGGAAGAGCTGTATATAATCTGGGAATGGTTAGTTTGATGAATTGTATATAATCTGGGAATGGTTAGTTTGAGGAAGAGCTGTATGTAATCTGGGAAAGGTTAGTTTGATGAATTGTATATAATCTGGGAATGGTTTGATGAATTGTATATAATCTGGGAATGGTTAGTTTGATGAAGAGCTGTATATAATCTGGGAATGGTTAGTTTGATGAATTGTATATAATCTGGGAATGGTGAGTTTGATGAAGAGCTGTATATAATCTGGGAATGGTTAGTTTGATGAGCTGTATATAATCTGGGAATGGTTTGATGAATTGTATATAATCTGGGAATGGTTAGTTTGATGAAGAGCTGTATATAATCTGGGAATGGTTAGTTTGATGAGCTGTATATAATCTGGGAATGGTTAGTTTGATGAAGAGCTGTATATAATCTGGGAATGGTTAGTTTGATGAATTGTGTATAAACTGGGAATGGTTAGTTTGATGAAGAGCTGTGTATAATCTGGGAATGGTTAGTTTGATGAGCTGTATATAATCTGGGAATGGTTAGTTTGATGAGATGTATATAATCTGGGAATGGTTAGTTTGATGAGCTGTATATAATCTGGGAATGGTTAGTTTGATGAAGAGCTGTATATAATCTGGGAATGGTTAGTTTGATGAGCTGTATATAATCTGGGAATGGTTAGTTTGATGAAGAGCTGTGTATAATCTGGGAATGGTTAGTTTGATGAAGAGAGAATGTTTCCACTTGTGGGGAAGATCAAAACTATAGGCCATCAATATAAGATAGTCACCAAGAAATCCAATAGGGAGTTCAGGAGAAACTTCTTGACCGAAAGAGTGGTGACAATGTGGAACTCGCTACCACAGGGAGTAGCTGAAGTGAACAGTATGGATGCTTTTAAGGGGCGGCTGGACAGGCATGTGAGGGAGAAGGGAATAGAAGGTTATGCTGCTAATTAGATGCAGAAAGACGGGAGGAGACTCGAGTGGAGCATAAACGCCGGCATGGACTGGCTGGGCCGAATGGCCTGTTTCTGTGCCGAGTAACCTCTGTATTTCTGTTTTAATAGGAGGGTGAAATAGGTTCAAAGATAAGACTGATCTCCTGGACTGGGACCAATGAAGCTTTATATTTTGGTAGAATTAAATGATTAGAGGACTCGTGAGATAGGTGAGCTCACCAGCCTGGCTAACTGAAGGCCTGCAGTGCAGGACCTGATACTGATCGTATTCTGTGGAGCTGGATAAATATTTCACAGGTAGTGCAGCTCCTTTTACATTTTTATCTGTACGGGCTCTAACAATGGATGGATCTGTTAGTCCAGTTCCCTTGGCTCAGCTCTGAACTCTGATGAGGCTCTGGTGTGGTGAAGTGTTGTTGCTGTTCCTGTCATCGGCTGCTTGTTAGCACCAGTTACTAACTGGGGCGAACTGGGCTATCGAAGCCCGTGAACCAGGTGGACTCCCCGAAGATGTGAGACCTGCTGTAGGTGTCGTCGGCTTTCTGGAACATGCACCTTACTGCTTACCAATGTCCCCTCGAATTTATTTTTGTACTGAGCGGGCCACAAACTCCTTTGAGCGTGACCTTTTCGTCCGTGAGCAAATTTTAAAAGAGCGACAACTTTTACAACAACAACTTTTACAACAGTGACAGCACCCAGTTGAAAGCATCTATAGAGTATTGCCGTATCGCCACCCCACCGTCTCACATCATGAGACAATCGAATAAGGTTCAATACAAGCGTAACAGAACTTCTCTGCTTTTGAATTCTGTTGCTCTAGAAATGAACCCCAGTGCTTTATTTGCACTTTTATAGCTTTTTTTAACGTGCGTTGCTACTTTTAATGATTAGATCCCTTTGCACCTCGGACCCATTTAGACTCTTATTTTCCAAGGAGCAGGTCGCCTCCTTATTACTCCGACCAAAATGAACTCCTCACCCTTATCTATATTGAAATTCATTTGTCATTTACATGCCCATTCTGCACGTTTGTTTACAGTAGAATTAATTAAAAGTTTTTAGTTCATCATGTACAAACTCTATTTAATAAAAAATTACTTGTCCGAAATAACTGGGATATAAAAGAACTGCATAATAATGCATAAACACTTCAGAAACCTCACTCAGTTACACGGTTATGCATCGACAAACAATCCAAAAGCCCCAGGTGGGCTGAAAGAGGCAGATCTATTCATGCAATTTGTATTCATTTTAAAGTTTTCAACGTATTAGGCCAATCCCTCATGTCACTATAGCAGTGGCTGCACAAGCAGCAGCTTTCCTATAGCGCTGATGTGCTGGACACCCACATAAGTCATTAGAATATTAATCACAATGCAACCAGACAACCAACAAATATAAAGTTCTTTAACGGGTATCCGTATTTCCAACTTCAATCACTTCCATTAATAAACATTGTCTTCTTGAATCAGCACATTCCCATGTAACATGTCAGAATGCAGCAATTATTCACAAGTGCGGAAAAACACACACAATTTGTGTCACCGAATTATAAACAAAAAGCAGGAAAAGTTATGATTTAACAGAAATAAAAATTGGTTCTCCTGGCCAGGAAGAAAGATTAATCAGACTGACTTGGAAATGTTTACTAATATCAATTCAGTTCAATTCAATTTTATTTGCCATATGCAACCCAGTACAAGTACAATTACAATGGAATGCTTACTCCCTGTCGGGACACGTCAGCTATTCATACAGCGCCGCGTAATATGTTGACGTAAAGATGTTAATTTACAAATTTTGCTTCTAATGTTTTTCACTCAAACATTCTCTGTCATATTAATCCCTGCTCTTATCATGGAAAGAACATAAGAAATAGGAGCAGGAGTCGGCCCCCCGAGCCCGCTCCGCCACAGGGCCCCTCGAGCCCGCTCCGCCACACGGCCCCCCGAGCCCCTCGAGCCCCCCGAGCCCCTCGAGCCCCCCGAGCCCCTCGAGCCCCCTGAGCCCCCCGAGCCCGCTCCGCCACACGGCCCCTCGAGCCCGCTCCGCCACACGGCCCCCCGAGCCCCCCGAGCCCGCTCCGCCACACGGCCCCTCGAGCCCGCTCCGCCACACGGTCCCCCGAGCCCCTCGAGCCCGCTCCGCCACACGGCCCCCCGAGCCCGCTCCGCCCCACGGCCCCTCGAGCCCGCTCCGCCCCTCGAGCCCCCCGAGCCCGCTCCGCCACACGGCCCCTCGAGCCCGCTCCGCCACACGGCCCCTCGAGCCCGCTCCACCACACGGCCCCCCGAGTCTGCTCCGCCACACGGCCCCCTGAGCCTGCTACGCCCCTCGAGCCCCCCGAGCCCGCTCCGCCACACGGCCCCTCGAGCCAGCTCCGCCACACGGCCCCCCGAGCCCGCTCCGCCACACGGCCCCTCGAGCCCGCTCCGCCACACGGCCCCCCGAGCCCGCTCCGCCACACGGCCCCTCGAGCCCGCTCCGCCACACGGCCCCCCGAGCCCCTCGAGCCCGCTCCGCCACACGGCCCCCCCGAGCCCGCTCCGCCCCACGGCCCCTCGAGCCCGCTCCGCCCCACAGCCCCTCGAGCCCCCCGAGCCCGCTCCGCCACACGACCCCTCGAGCCCGCTCCACCACACGGCCCCCCGAGTCTGCTCCGCCACACGGCCCCCCGAGCCTGCTACGCCCCCCGAGCCCGCTCCGCCACACGGCCCCCCGAGCCCGCTCCGCCACACGGCCCCTCGAGCCCGCTCCACCACACGGCCCCCCGAGTCTGCTCCGCCACACGGCCCCTCGAGCCCGCTCCGCCACACGGCCCCCCGAGCCCGCTCCGCCACACGGCCCCTCGAGCCCGCTCCGCCACACGGCCCCCCGAGCCCCCCGAGCCCGCTCCGCCACACGGCCCCTCGAGCCCGCTCCGCCACACGGCCCCCCGAGCCCCTCGAGCCCGCTCCGCCACACGGCCCCCCGAGCCCGCTCCGCCCCACGGCCCCTCGAGCCCGCTCCGCCCCTCGAGCCCACCGAGCCGGCTCCGCCACACGACCCCTCGAGCCCGCTCCACCACACGGCCCCCCGAGTCTGCTCCGCCACACGGCCCCCCGAGCCTGCTACGCCCCTCGAGCCCCCCGAGCCCGCTCCGCCACACGGCCCCTCGAGCCCGCTCCGCCACACGGCCCCTCGAGCCCGCTCCGCCACACGGCCCCTCGAGCCCGCTCCGCCACACGGCCCCTCGAGCCCGCTCCGCCACACGGCCCCTCGAGCCCGCTCCGCCACACGGCCCCTCGAGCCCCTCGAGCCCGCTCCGCCACACGGCCCCCCGAGCCCGCTCCGCCACACGGCCCCTCGAGCCCGCTCCGCCACACGGCCCCCCGAGCCCGCTCCGCCACACGGCCCCTCGAACCCGCTCCGCCACACGGCCCCCCGAGCCCCCCGAGCCCGCTCCGCCACACGGCCCCTCGAGCCCGCTCCGCCACACGGCCCCCCGAGCCCCCCGAGCCCGCTCCGCCACACGGCCCCTCGAGCCCGCTCCGCCACACGGCCCCCCGAGCCCCTCGAGCCCGCTCCGCCACACGGCCCCTCGAGCCCCCCGAGCCCGCTCCGCCACACGGCCCCTCGAGCCCGCTCCGCCACACGGCCCCTCGAGCCCGCTCCGCCACACGGCCCCTCGAGCCCGCTCCGCCACACGGCCCCTCGAGCCCGCTCCGCCACACGGCCCCTCGAGCCCGCTCCGCCACACGGCCCCTCGAGCCCGCTCCGCCACACGGCCCCTCGAGCCCGCTCCGCCACACGGCCCCTCGAGCCCGCTCCGCCACACGGCCCCTCGAGCCCGCTCCGCCACACGGCCCCTCGAGCCCGCTCCGCCACACGGCCCCTCGAGCCCGCTCCGCCACACGGCCCCTCGAGCCCGCTCCGCCACACGGCCCCTCGAGCCCGCTCCGCCACACGGCCCCTCGAGCCCGCTCCGCCAGTCGGCCCCTCGAGCCCGCTCCGCCACTCGGCCCCTCGAGCCCGCTCCGCCACTCGGCCCCTCGAGCCCGCTCCGCCACTCGGCCCCTCGAGCCCGCTCCGCCACTCGGCCCCTCGAGCCCGCTCCGCCACACGGCCCCTCGAGCCCGCTCCGCCACACGGCCCCCCGAGCCCCCCGAGCCCGCTCCGCCACACGGCCCCTCGAGCCCGCTCCGCCACACGGCCCCCCGAGCCCCTCGAGCCCGCTCCGCCACACGGCCCCCCGAGCCCGCTCCGCCCCACGGCCCCTCGAGCCCGCTCCGCCCCTCGAGCCCCCCGAGCCCGCTCCGCCACACGGCCCCTCGAGCCCGCTCCGCCACACGGCCCCTCGAGCCCGCTCCACCACACGGCCCCCCGAGTCTGCTCCGCCACACGGCCCCCTGAGCCTGCTACGCCCCTCGAGCCCCCCGAGCCCGCTCCGCCACACGGCCCCTCGAGCCAGCTCCGCCACACGGCCCCCCGAGCCCGCTCCGCCACACGGCCCCTCGAGCCCGCTCCGCCACACGGCCCCCCGAGCCCGCTCCGCCACACGGCCCCTCGAGCCCGCTCCGCCACACGGCCCCCCGAGCCCCTCGAGCCCGCTCCGCCACACGGCCCCCCGAGCCCGCTCCGCCCCACGGCCCCTCGAGCCCGCTCCGCCCCACAGCCCCTCGAGCCCCCCGAGCCCGCTCCGCCACACGACCCCTCGAGCCCGCTCCACCACACGGCCCCCCGAGTCTGCTCCGCCACACGGCCCCCCGAGCCTGCTACGCCCCCCGAGCCCGCTCCGCCACACGGCCCCCCGAGCCCGCTCCGCCACACGGCCCCTCGAGCCCGCTCCACCACACGGCCCCCCGAGTCTGCTCCGCCACACGGCCCCTCGAGCCCGCTCCGCCACACGGCCCCCCGAGCCCGCTCCGCCACACGGCCCCTCGAGCCCGCTCCGCCACACGGCCCCCCGAGCCCCCCGAGCCCGCTCCGCCACACGGCCCCTCGAGCCCGCTCCGCCACACGGCCCCCCGAGCCCCTCGAGCCCGCTCCGCCACACGGCCCCCCGAGCCCGCTCCGCCCCACGGCCCCTCGAGCCCGCTCCGCCCCTCGAGCCCACCGAGCCGGCTCCGCCACACGACCCCTCGAGCCCGCTCCACCACACGGCCCCCCGAGTCTGCTCCGCCACACGGCCCCCCGAGCCTGCTACGCCCCTCGAGCCCCCCGAGCCCGCTCCGCCACACGGCCCCTCGAGCCCGCTCCGCCACACGGCCCCTCGAGCCCGCTCCGCCACACGGCCCCTCGAGCCCGCTCCGCCACACGGCCCCTCGAGCCCGCTCCGCCACACGGCCCCTCGAGCCCGCTCCGCCACACGGCCCCTCGAGCCCCTCGAGCCCGCTCCGCCACACGGCCCCCCGAGCCCGCTCCGCCACACGGCCCCTCGAGCCCGCTCCGCCACACGGCCCCCCGAGCCCGCTCCGCCACACGGCCCCTCGAACCCGCTCCGCCACACGGCCCCCCGAGCCCCCCGAGCCCGCTCCGCCACACGGCCCCTCGAGCCCGCTCCGCCACACGGCCCCCCGAGCCCCCCGAGCCCGCTCCGCCACACGGCCCCTCGAGCCCGCTCCGCCACACGGCCCCCCGAGCCCCTCGAGCCCGCTCCGCCACACGGCCCCTCGAGCCCCCCGAGCCCGCTCCGCCACACGGCCCCTCGAGCCCGCTCCGCCACACGGCCCCTCGAGCCCGCTCCGCCACACGGCCCCTCGAGCCCGCTCCGCCACACGGCCCCTCGAGCCCGCTCCGCCACACGGCCCCTCGAGCCCGCTCCGCCACACGGCCCCTCGAGCCCGCTCCGCCACACGGCCCCTCGAGCCCGCTCCGCCACACGGCCCCTCGAGCCCGCTCCGCCACACGGCCCCTCGAGCCCGCTCCGCCACACGGCCCCTCGAGCCCGCTCCGCCACACGGCCCCTCGAGCCCGCTCCGCCACTCGGCCCCTCGAGCCCGCTCCGCCACTCGGCCCCTCGAGCCCGCTCCGCCACTCGGCCCCTCGAGCCTGCTCCACCATTCAATAAGATCATGGCTGATCATCGACCTCAACTCCACTTTCCCGCCCGATCCCCGCATCCCCTGATTCCCCTCGAGTCCAAAAATCTGTCTATCTCAGCCTTAGTGTTGAATTATTTTAGGTACTTCCCAATTAAATAGTGGGAAACAAACTTCATTGTACTCTCAATTTTTAATCTCCAATTTCAAACATTTATACCAAATCAAAATTGTACATTATCAGGTTAATCGAAGTATTTTCTGTGTCTTTCTCAATAAACAAATAGTAGTTTCTTCTAAAGTAGCTTCCTGCAATTTTTATACATCATTACATAACTCGTGTCTATTAAATGTTTAAGAGGAAATCTATATTTGCATTATTCCTGGGACTTGTTCGGACTATAGACCGACAGACAAAATAAAATGGTTCGTGTTTTTCCCCTTTTTTGGTTCTCTTCCTAAACGTCTTAATATTTTTTTAAAAGTCAGTAAAAAGTAATATGTAACTCCTACAAATCCTCCCTGCCCTCGCCCTTCCTCTCCTCAACAGCATGGTTGCATGTTTGTGTAAAGCTACTCACTTCAGTCGATCGTTCAAAATCAAGTCAAATACTGAGGAAATTTCAATTTTAAACTGTTTTAAGCATTTCAAAAACTCTTTAAAAGCGTTTGGACTTCAAGAACTGGTTCAAATTTGTTTAGATGAGGGAAAATAGATTTTTGTTTCTGTTTCTTCCAAAATCATGTTCTAAACTTAGGGAGGAAAAATGTGTTTTTAATACTCATTTTTTGTGAAAAGTTCATTAAAAATCTTGAACTTCTTTCAAGTCTAGTTGCAGCTTTGACAGAAGTTGCTCCAAGTTTCTCTTTCCCTCTTCAACACTGTCGTTAAACATACAACAAAAAATAATAAAATAAACTCTAATTCCAAACGGAGCTGAAATCAGAAAGCGAATGAAGTGGTTAAACTTCCTAAGGCGGCGGTGAGGTTATCGATCCCCGGACTTGGCGATGAGTTGAGATCAGTTTTGGGGAAGTTGTTTCCTCTTTTTCTGCTGCCGTTCCCGCCGTCACTCACAGACTCTGAGGGACAAACAGGGCCACAAACCCTTTCCTCTCTCTCGTAACATGATTTAAATAACCCGATAGACTCTTTCAAAAAGGGGACAACACCTGGCAGAATTTAACTGGAGCAACCGCGGGACATTCAACAACACTTTCCCCGATTCTTTTCCGGCTTCAAACCATTTTTTGAATTAAACATTTTTTTCTCATTTTTGTTTCACCGGGGGCCTAAAACTTGTTTGCTTTAGCCTCCTTTCAGCAGCCGTTGTACATGTGCTCGGCTTCCACCTGTGTTGTTCCAAAGGGCGGCCACTGCTCAGTCCCCGGGAACGGACTCCACTCATCTGGACCCTCACCCCCTCTCTGTCCCTCTCTCTCTCCCTCCGTCTACACTCTCCATCTCTCTTTCCATCCCCCACTCCCTCAGCCCTCTCCCCGTCCCACTCTCTCTCTCCCCGTCTCTCTCTCCTTAGTATCTCTCTCTCTCGCCAGTCTCTCTCTCTCTCTCTCTCTCTCTCTCTCTCTCTCTCTCTCCTCAGTATCTCTCTCTCTCCCCCAGACTCTCTCTCCCCAGACTCTCTCTCTCCCCCAGTCTCTCTCTCTCTCCCCCAGTCTCTCTCTCTCTCCCCCAGTCTCTCTCTCCCAGTCTCTCTCTCTCCCCCAGTCTCTCTCTCTCCCCCAGTCTCTCTCTCTCCCCCAGTCTCTCTCTCTCCCCCAGTCTCTCTCTCTCCCCCAGTCTCTCTCTCTCCCCCAGTCTCTCTCTCTCCCCCAGTCTCTCTCTCTCCCCCAGTCTCTCTCTCTCCCCCAGTCTCTCTCTCTCCCCCAGTCTCTCTCTCTCCCCCAGTCTCTCTCCCCCAGTCTCTCTCTCTCCCCCAGTCTCTCTCTCTCCCCCAGTCTCTCTCTCTCTCCCCCAGTCTCTCTCTCTCCCCCAGTCTCTCTCTCTTCCCCCAGTCTCTCTCTCTCCCCCAGTCTCTCTCTCTCCCCCAGTCTCTCTCTCTCCCCCAGTCTCTCTCTCTCCCCCAGTCTCTCTCTCTCCCCCCCAGTCTCTCTCTCTCCCCCAGTCTCTCTCTCTCCCCCCCAGTCTCTCTCTCTCTCCCCCAGTCTCTCTCTCTCCCCCAGTCTCTCTCTCTCCCCCAGTCTCTCTCTCTCCCCCCCAGTCTCTCTCTCTCCCCCCCAGTCTCTCTCTCTCTCCCCCAGTCTCTCTCTCTCCCCAGTCAATTCAATTCAATTCAATTCAATTCAATTCAAATGCTTTATTGGCATGAAAGTTTACAGAGAACCATATTGTCAACGCTTACATAGCAAAAAGGTACATTTTCAAACATTCTGTAGGTGTCAATCGATTTGACATTTGTTGGGTACATACAATATTACTTTTAAACAATATTAATTTTAAACAGTCTTTGTACTTCATTTGGTACGTTCAATATTAATTTTAAACAGTCTTAATTTTAAACAGTCCTCAGGTTGTGACATGTTGTTACATATTTGGCCCCAAGGTATGGTCTGTCTCCTTCTCCCAGGACTAATCTCAATTTTGACAGGTCATCCAATTCCTTGAAATCTGGGGTTGTTTGGCTTAGCTTGTTGAATAATATGTTTCTTGATGTGTTGAATTTTTCGCATTTTAGGAGGAAATGCATTTCTGTTTCAACCTCGCCGGCCAGACATTGATCGCATATTCTATTCTCTCTAGGCTGCCAGGATTTCTTGTATCTGCCTTTTTCAATTTCCAGTTGGTGGTCGCTTAGTCTGTACCTGGTGAGGGTCTGTCTCTGTTTTGTGTCTCTGATGGTCGTGAGGTAGTCTGCCAGTTTATATTCTCTTTTTAGGGCCCGGTAACATTCTAATCTGCTTTGGCTTTCGGTTATTTTGTTCCAATGTTCCAGGTAGGTTTCTTTGCATTGTTTAATGATTTGGTTCACTCGGATTGGTGTTTGGACGGCTGTGTTGGTCTGGGGCTGGTCAGGGTCCGGCTGAGTACTTAGTTTCAGTAGCAGCTGACTCAGGGGACTCTTTTCTGGGTTTAGCTCTTGGGTCTGAAAGGCTTTGAAATGAAGGGTGTCTGGGGAGCTAGATTTGAGGTGATTTAGGAAGTTTAGTGCTCGTTTTTGGATGTTTATTATCAGTGGGTATCTGCCTAGTTCGGCTCTGCATGCATTTGTTGGCGTTTTTCTTTGGATGCGAAGGATGCTTCGGCAGAATTCTGCATGTAGGGCTTCTATTGTGTGTTTTTCCCATTTAGTGTAGCTTTGGTGATTTAGCGGGCCCCATACTTCACTACCGTACAGTGCAATGGGCAGGATTATGCTGTCAAATATTTTGAGCCAGATTTTGATTGGGATTTGGATGTTGTAGAATTTTCTTTTTATTGCATATAGGGCTCTTCGGGCTTTTTCTTTTAGTGCATTCACTGCTATGCTGAAGCTCCCTGATGCTGTAATAGTTAGACCAAGGTAGGTGTAGCTCATAGTGTGTCCTATAGTGGTATCACTGAGGGTAAACTGGTATTTGTTTTCCTGACATCTGGGCCTTTTTTGAAAAATCATGATGTTGGTTTTCTTTAGATTTACTGTTAGAGCCCAATTTTGGCAGTATTTGTCGAGTAGGTCTAGTTGTTGCTGTAATCCCTGTTCTGTGGGAGACAGCAGAACCAGGTCGTCCGCATAGAACAGGGATTTCACTTCTCCATCCAGGAGACGGAGACCTGGTGACTCGCTTTGCTCCAGCATGTCTGCTAATTCATTTATGTATATGTTGAACAGGGTCGGGCTCAAATTGCAGCCCTGCCGGACGCCTCTTCTCTCTCTCTCCCCCAGTCTCTCTCTCTCTCCCCCAGTCTCTCTCTCTCCCCAGTCTCTCTCTCTCCCCAGTCTCTCTCTCCCCAGTCTCTCTCTCTCCCCCAGTCTCTCTCTCTCCCCCAGTCTCTCTCAATTTCACAATTTTCACAATTCAAATGCTTTATTGGCATGAAAGTTTACAGAGAACCATATTGCCAAAGCTTTCACAACAAAAAAGTACAGTTTTCCAACATTCTGTGGGTGTCAAACAATTTTGACCCTTGTTGGGTACATACAATATTACTTTTAAACAATATTAATTTAAACAGTCTTTTTACATCATTGGGTCCATTCAGTATTAATTTTAAACAGTCCTCAGGTTGTGACATGTTGTTACATATTTGGCACCAAGGTATGGTCTGTCTCCTTCTCCCAGGACTAATCTTAATTTTGACAGGTCATCCAAATCTTTGAAATCTGGGGTTGTTTGGCTGAGCTTGTTAAATAATATGTTTCTTGATGTGTTGAATTTTTCGCATTTTAGGAGGAAATGCATTTCTGTTTCAACCTCGCCGGTCAGACATTGATCACATATTCTATTCTCTCTAGGCTGCCAGGATTTCTTGTATCTCCCTTTTTCAATTGCCAGTTGGTGGTCGCTTAGTCTGTACCTGGTGAGGGTCTGTCTCTGTTTTGTGTCTCTGATGGTCGAGAGATAGTCTGCCAGTTTATATTCTCTTTTTAGGGCCCGGTCCCCAGTCTCTCTCTCTCTCCCCGGTCTCTCTCTCTCTCCCCCGTCTCTCTCTCTCTCCCCCGTCTCTCTCTCACTCCCCCAGTCTCTCTCTCTCTCCCCAGTCTCTCTCTCTCTCTCCCCAGTCTCTCTCTCTCTCCCCAGTCTCTCTCTCTCCCCCAGTCTCTCTCTCTCCCCCAGTCTCTCTCCCCCAGTCTCTCTCTCTCCCCCAGTCTCTCTCTCTCCCCCAGTCTCTCTCTCTCCCCCAGTCTCTCTCTCTCCCCCAGTCTCTCTCTCTCCCCCAGTCTCTCTCTCTCCCCCAGTCTCTCTCTCTCCCCCAGTCTCTCTCTCTCTCCCCCAGTCTCTCTCTCTCTCCCCCAGTCTCTCTCCCCCAGTCTCTCTCTCTCCCCCAGTCTCTCTCTCTCCCCCAGTCTCTCTCTCTCCCCCAGTCTCTCTCTCTCCCCCAGTCTCTCTCTCTCCCCCAGTCTCTCTCTCTCCCCCAGTCTCTCTCTCTCCCCCAGTCTCTCTCTCTCCCCCAGTCTCTCTCTCTCCCCCAGTCTCTCTCTCTCCCCCAGTCTCTCTCTCTCCCCCGTCTCTCTCTCTCCCCAGTCTCTCTCTCTCTCTCCCCCGGCTCTCTCTCCCCCCCCCCCCCCCCGGCTCTCTCTCTCTCCCCCCCCCCCCCGGCTCTCTCTCTCTCCCCCAGTCTCTCTCTCTCCCCCAGTCTCTCTCTAGTCTCTCTCTCCCCCAGTCTCTCTCTCTCCCCCAGTCTCTCTCTCTCCCCCAGTCTCTCTTTCTCCCCCAGTCTCTCTCTCTCCCCCAGTCTCTCTCTCTCCCCCAGTCTCTCTCTCTCCCCCAGTCTCTCTCTCTCCCCCCGGCTCTCTCTCTCCCCCGTCTCTCTCTCTCCCCCGTCTCTCTCTCTCCCCAGTCTCTCTCTCTCCCCCGTCTCTCTCTCTCTCTCCCCCGTCTCTCTCTCCCCCGGCTCTCTCTCCCCCCCCCCCCGGCTCTCTCTCTCTCCCCCCCCCCCCCCGGCTCTCTCTCTCTCCCCAGTCTCTCTCTCTCCCCAGTCTCTCTCCCCAGTCTCTCTCTCTCCCCCAGTCTCTCTCTCTCCCCAGTCTCTCTCTCTCCCCAGTCTCTCTCTCTCTCCCCCAGTCTCCCTCTCCCCCAGTCTCCCCCTCCCCCCCGCCCCCCCCCCCCCCAGTAAATTCAATTCAATTAAAATTGCTTTATTGGCATGACAAGGTACATCTTATGTTGCCAAAGCACAGAAAAACATGTATGATTGAACATGTAAAGGCAGATCTAGACATAGTGTATAGACAGACATATCTATATATATAAATCGGTACTTCTGTCATTCTGTCATTCTGTCAATCTGTCTGGCATCGCCTGTGCGTCTGGCGGGCTATGCGCTCGAAAGTTACAGGGCGTACCTACGCGCGCGTTACCTCCAAAGAAAGCTTACGCTTCCGAGACGGTTTTAAGCGTATTTACGTTTCGGCCGGGCTAAAATCGCGCCCGCGGTATCCCAAAAAACCTTCAACGTTCCGCTCATTAGCATCTCATTATCCGCTCATTAGCGACAGAGTGACCTCGAGGTCGACCAATCGTACGGCGGCTTGCTGCTGCGTGCGGCCGGGCCAATCGGTGCGTGTGTGGGCGGGCCTTATCGTTCTGAACCGAGGTGAGTCGCCGCCATCTTGATTCCAAACTTTTCCTTTCTTTTTCCCACTTTCTGCGTCTTTAAAAAAAAAACGTTGCTTTTAAAACACACATTGTTTTAAAAAAAAATGATTTAGAAAGTAATTAACTTATCTAATCTCATTAATTTTCCTACCTTTCCCCGTTTTTCCAGGTAGGCCTAGAAGCCTCGGCGTCTCCTCCGCACCCACGCCCGAGCTAGGCACCTCCCGGCCCCACTCGAAGGCTGGAGGGCCGAGCCTCAGCCCAGCGCCGCTAGGGTGCGCGCGCAGCAGGAGCTGAGACGCGGCGTCTCTCTCTGGCTCGGCCGGGGGGCGGGGCTTGCTGAGCGTCAAGCGTCACCCTGGCAACCGCCCCCCCGGCCGTCTTGCACAGCCGCAATCGGCGGTCTTCACCTCGGGGGGGGGCGGGGGGGGGGCGCGCGACCCTCGGGGGGGGGGGCCCGCGACCCTCGGGGTGGGGGGGGGCGCCAGCAGGAGCAGCTGAGACGCGGCGTCTCTCTCTCTGGCTTGGCCGGGGGGCGGGGCTTGGTCAGCGTCACGGTTACCTTGGCAACCGGGCCCGCCGGCCGAGCCAGAGAGAGACGCCGCGTCTCAGCTCCTGCTGCGCGCGCAATCGGCGGTCTTCACCTCGGCGGGGGGGGGGGCCGCGACCCTCTGTGGGGGGGGGGCCCCCTCCCTCCCCTCCCCCCGCCCTCCCTTCCCCCCCTTTTTCCCCCCGCCCTCCCTTCCCCCCCTTTTTCCCCCCCTCTCCCTTCCCCCCTTTTCCCCCCCCTCTCCCTTCCTCCCTCCCTTCCCCCCCTCCCTTGCCCTCCCTTCCCCCCCGTCCTCCCTTCCCCCCCCGTCCTCCCTTCCCCCCCCGCCCTCCCTTCCCCCCCTCCCTTCCCCCCCTCCCTTCCCCCCCTCCCTTCCCCCCCTCCCTGCCCCCCTCCCTTCCCCCCCTCCCTTCCCCCCCTC